>NW_027476132.1:340126-680252 GCF_051020955.1 Megalopta genalis
GTACAAAAAATTAAAATATACACTCGAATATTTACGCTAATTTCACGCACTATATTCTCGACATATGTAAATAACAATCCCAATCGCCTCTCACTTCTCAATCATCAGCCGATCATTGAATACATTGATTTTCACTTCTCTCGCATCATTCGATTCCGCAGTTATATCAATTATACAATTTTAATAAAAATAATCCCGAAAATATTATATAACTAATTAAAAATTGTTTCAATTATTGTTTTCATTCGTGATACACTAAATACGTAGCTTTCTCGTTATTAAATAAATGAATTTCCTTGTATATCAATTATGGAATTTATATACATCCATATTTCGGTTTCGTGAAATACTAAATAGAATTGATTCTCATATTATAGAATAATTGAATTTTCGAACGTGATAATTATGGCATGGAACTCTTGGGAATTATAGCTGTGTTTGATTATTGAAGCACATTAGCGAGCCGAGAGATGACCAAGCAATATTAATTATAATTTCGAAAGTTTTCTTTTCGAAAGAAAATTACTGCTATATTTTTAGACACAATTTTTTTAACTTTATATTTATGTATATATGTACAAGAAAACTTTAATTCTGAAGATTTCTACTTAATTACCAATGAAATAATTATCAATTATGAATGATTTGAAAATTAAATAAACATTGAGACAATCTTTAACAAAAATGTACGTGTACATATCCATTTATTACTAATGATTTTATTCTCCACGATCTTCATGAAACTTCTTTGAAAATAGGTTTTAATAATTATTTCATATAAGTTCGTAACTAAAATAAATATTATAATTAAAATAAATATATTTATTTATGGAAAATGTTTTCTGTTCTTGATTTTCACGTAACTTCAACCAATGTAATATTTAATTATCATTACACATAAATTCAATTTAAATGAATGTTGAAATAATCGTAAGAATAATACGCGGTTGTATTTGTTTATAGAAGGTGATTTTCTCTCGTTAATTTTCATCGAACTGCAGAGGAAATAATAATAATAATTATTATTATTATGAACAAATTTCATTAAAATGGTTCCCAATTATTAAAAGGAGAATACGTTCGATAATGAATTTCTCCTGACGAATTGCACAGAGATTATTACAACAACAAATGTATATTTTATATAGACATGTAAAATCAGTGGCCTAATCGAAGCTTATCAAACATTCACGAAACCAGTACGAAATAATCCTTGCGCTGATAGCTGGCTCATTATCAATCCATCAAATCCATAATCCCCTATGCAACAAATACGACGTGAACTCGAAAGTCGATCATTCTCTTTCTCGTCGATCAATACCGTTGAGAGTTTCGCAAAATTTTCCGCGAAAATCTCGCATCAAACATAATTCCGCTATTCGAGTTTAGTTAAATGTGAATTCGAGCCGAATGATTTCGCACGATCCATCAAATGATAAATGTCGTCGACTGTAGAAATACTATACATTAAAAAATCACAGCAGAAGCTCAATGATTGTAAGAATCGTTGTAATACATGGCAGAATTCCGATACATGCAAAATACAATTAAGAAGAAAATGATAGAAATATTAGAAACTTGACGAAATACAATAATCAAATATAAAGATAGTAAAATGTAGAAACTATATAAATTCAGTAATCAAATGTAGATATATTCAAATATGGATACTATTTATTATATATTACTATATATATTATATTTATTATATTATTATATTATAATATAGATTATTAATATACAACAAATATAAAATTTACTGAATTTTTGAATTCATGTAGCTTCTACATTTTAGTATTTTTATATTTGGCTATATGTATAAACAATATAAATAGAGTATACGTAATAAATAAAGAAATATTAAAAATATAAAAACTGCACGAATGTAATAATCAAATATAGAAATACTAAAGCCATAGAAACCACTAAAATGCAACTGGCGAATATAGAAACACTAAAATATAGAAACTACGTAAATGGAATAGTCAAATACACAAGAACTAAAAATTTAAAAATTATGAAAGATGCAAAATAGGGGAAAACTATAAAAAAAGACCGGTGTAAGTTGTGATTACGAAAAATATAGAGTCTACAGAAAATGCAATAGTCAAATATACAAGTACTAGAAATTTAAAAATTGTAAGATATGTAAACTGGGGGAAAACTATAAAAAATACCCGCTGTAAATCGTGGTAGTACTAATATAAATGACAAATAAAATCAATAACTAATTACCAATGATCAAATATAGAAATACCAAAAATTTTAGAAAGTGTAGAAGATATAAAATAGGCGGGGAATATAACAAACAATATTATAAATGATAAAATTTTCGTTATCATCATTTTACACTTTTAAACATTACACGAAGCAAAATTGTGTAACTTAACAAAAAAAAAATTATTGTGTGTGTATTATACTATTTTCTATATTTAATATACATATAATTGGGTTGATGGTTTTAATCAATCATCTTCTCCTAATAGCATGTAATTACAGTCGCATTACAATATTCATCATACTCCAATCACAATCACAAATGGCGAGTTCTAATTACATTACAGCCAATATCGTATAATATTATATGTACATAGTCACCTTGTCACCGTCCACTCACCACAAACCACATCCAGTCTCTCACGAAATCAATATTAGCTTATAAGAAATTTATATTTCGACAACAGGAAACAATAATACCTCTCATCATATTAGTTTATGTCAATTTAACAGCAATTTGAATTTTAACGACACTAATTAATGTTAGGAAAATATGAATTTTAAGTTCGAGAATATAATATTTTAATATATATAATAACATATATAATAATAATTTAATAATATTTTTTGTAGAGAACTTCAACTCTCATGATATTAAATAATATTTTTTGTTCAGGTATTAAAGCTCCAATAATATTGAACGGAATTATAATAACATCGATACGAATTTTATATTAAATTTATGGGATATATGATGCTCAATGTTATATTTTCATATGATATTGTTTAAAATTGTCTCATATTGTTCTTTTTAACAATGTTTGTTATATGACGTACAATGATTATTTATTGATATCACATTTATGAGGAATTTAGATATCAATAATTACTATCGCATAAATAACGATAACTAGATTGTTGCATCATTAAAATATTTGAATAATACAACGAGGAACTCAAATTTCCATGATTTTAAATAATGTTTAATTTATTAGGAATTCCAGGATCAATAACATTATACACAATGTAATCGCACTAAACCATTCTTATTAGGTTAATGCATAATTTAATACGGTAATAATGTATTAAATGCTGCAGCAATAAAAAAATATAAAAAATGTAAATTTGATAATATTATTAATTATATATATTTTATATATAAATATATATATATATAATTAATAAAATATTATTAAATTAACATTTTTTATATTTTATAATATATAATTATAATTATGTATATATATATATAATTATACTATATAATATACAATATAATAATTTAGTATAATATACAGTATAATATATATATGGTATATAAATATATATATATATTATACTGTATATTATACTAAATTATTATATCGTGTATTATATAGTATAATTAAATACATTTATACTGTATATCATACTAAAAACTGTACATTATATATAATATAATGTAATACATTAAATACTATTTCTAGTATTTTACATAATTGCCAAAAGCTGAGTAATTAAATTATGTTACGTTCGCTATCAGCATAGTTATATTTATTGTATTTATTGCATTAAATACATTGTATCATCTTACGCGACATGATGAAAATGCCGCCAAAGTGAAGGCATCAATTCTCTAAATATCATGCTATGTGCTATAATTTTAAATAATTATATTCAGAACATTAATATGACGTTCTTTATGCTGCGGGCGAACGTGTTAAGCAATGATCCAAACGCCACGGGTTGAAATGACCTCGACGGTCCATAAACCAAAAATAATATTCTTCCTAATTGATCGCATTTTTTAATTCGAATCTTAACCGTTAGAAGCGATACGCAATTTCAATGCGTTCCTTTTAACGCTGCCAAAAACCTGTTCCCAGTCACGTCCCACCAAAATTGATATTCCCCGCCGTCGCCACAAATTTCCAATAAACTCGCCGCACCAACAGCGCCGCCGAAACCGAAGAAGGAAAACTCGATCGACACTCGCGTGTTTCCCGGTAACGAATCGTCGCTTTCGCCACTCCAACCACGAGTGCAAACACTACGTGGCTGCATCACCGACACCTTTAGGTGCTGGATCGGGGTGGGGTGGGGGGTCGTCGTTGGTGTTCGCTAAAGGTTGCCTCTGTGTTGTAAATAAACGGCGCGACCCGATCGTACTGAAGATAGAAGCCAATCATCCAGCAGGATTTCTGGTTTCCTTTAGTTCCGTCCCCCTCCACCGCTTTCTTCCGTACCTTATGGAGCATAGCAGTACTATCCCCCCCCCAAAAAAAAATTTGCCGGAAAACGATATTCGGAGTACGTATAGACTAACGGTCGTAAGACGTTGCCCGCGACCATCGAAACCGTCTTCCGACGGTTAATCCGATACATGGAGTTGCGAAATTTCAGCGACACGGTTGTTTTTATGTTTCTGGTCTCCTGACTTCTGCGAACGGCGGATTACGATCGCCGGATATCCATCTCGGTGGACGTAGAATAAAGCAGACCCGATTTTCTGAAGCTTCGCAGATTATGGTATTCGGAAATAAAAGAATTTCGTAGCTTGCTTTCAAGAGCCTTTTAGAGTGTAACGTACGGAGAATCTTCCCACGAATTTTTTATATTCCCTCCTGAAGGCATACGCCAGGCTGGCGCCAGCCAGCCGGGGATTCATTTGTATATCGCGAGTCGAGTACCTCCGAGAGAGTACGACGACGAACATTTCTGGAGTCGGACCACATAGGATCATCCCCACTACCATTTTTCCACAGAAAAACTGACTATATAAAGGGCCCAAACGCGACCGGGAATTGGGCTAGTTTCGAGTCATTCGTCGACGCGGAAACATTAGTAACATCGAGTTTCAATTCTTCTTCCGCGAAAACTTACTTACAGTTGTAAAACCCAACGCGTAATAATTTAGTTTTTACCAGTTTTCTTTGGTTTCAAGTTTAATCATTTCCACCTCCTGTTTCAAACCAGTAGTTGGTATAACCCACCAAGATATATCTTAACCGCTCGAGGTATATCTTTATTTCTTTTCTAACCCTAATATCAATTTCTCCAAACACCTTATCCTAATTTTAAAGGTAGCTACCCGTGTCGAAATAAACATCGGCTGGTCTACGCACCTCATCCAAAAATTCCAATTACATGCAACCTCCGGCCACCCAAACTGCCTGGCTCTCGGCTCGTAACAAGAGCATGATAAGACGAGTAGTATTGTGGTCATTTAATCCTGAGATAGTAGCGTCTGAAAGCAGAGGAACTTAAATATTTTTGATAAATTATTTTCGTTTAATTTTAAATAGAATTCGATTGTTTAACCTCGATATGTTTGCGTTTGAAAGTTGATTACTTAATGTTTCGGACACGATATTGTTACAAGAATTATATCTCTTTTTTAATGTTTATGATAATATTGTTACGGCGACTTGTCCAAATCAAGTGGCTGTAATGTGAAACAGCGCTGTTGTGAACACCTCCTTAAAGAATAATAGAAGAGAGGGGTTGCCACGGAGGTGTGTTATCAACGGACAATCGAAGAGTCGGGATCGGACCGTCGAGCGGTCCAAAGATCTCAAACATAATTGAATTGAGTTGTATTATAGTTTATGTACTTTATTGTAAATAAAATGCCGCGACGCGAAAGAAATGCAGTAATTCGCAACAATATTATTGAATCAATTGTTTTCTCATATAATAAAGCACTCCTTAAAGTAAGTAGAAACATAAATTTTGTTTATTTATTGCACATGTCCTTTTGTATAATAAGCGATAAACAAGATAGTGACGAAATTTAACGTCACAAAAATAATCGGACAGTCCGTAGGTATAGGTGAACTAGTTTTTATCGATGGTATTATGGATAAAATGAAATATTTGGACATTTTTTAAAGAAAATTTAATTACAAGTGTTATAAATATGGGTGTACGTACAGTTTTAAGTTTTATTAGGACAGTGATCCTAAACACAAGGTCAGAATTGTACAGGAATATTTGTTAAACAATTGTCCAAAAGTACTGCATCCTTCTCCTCAATCGCCTGATTTAAATCCAATTAAAAATTTATGGGATCAACTGGACCACAAAATTCGTACAATACTTACAAAGACAACAACAAAGATAAAACAACGTTTGTTAGACGAATGGAAACGAATTTCGTCGGATTATTTAAATAAAGTCATCTGTAACATGCCCAAGCGATTACATGAAGTAATAAAACAAAAGGGTCAACCGACAAAATATTAATATTATGATAACGTGATTAAAAAGATTTTCATTTTATATAAAATTAATGTAATTCATTCACTGTCCGAATATTTTTGTGACGTTAAATTTCCTCACAATCTTGTTCATCGCTTATTATACAAAAGAACATGTGCAATAAATAAACAAAATTTATGTTTCTACTTACTTTGTATGAGAAAACAATTGATTCAATAATACTATCATAAACAATAAAAAGGAGCAATTGTTCTTGTATCAATATCGTGTCCGAATATTAATGCGAGTCACTGTATATATTCATTATACTCGTTGCATTTGTCTTTCGATGCTCTACAAGAATATCGGTAACAATATACAGAGTGTTGTATAAAAGTGTGCTGGAAACAGGAGTAGTCCTCAGGAGTAGTATCTTTTTTTCAGATACAAATATCAAGCGGATTACGAAAAAAAACCGAAAAAATGGACGTCGGATCTGTTGTACATACGAAAACCACACAATGGAGCGATAGAAAAAGACATATCCCTAGTTAACAATACATATGTAACAATAATTTAAACAATATTTATAATTGATTATGTTTTTCTTATTACATTGTCTATAATCATATTGTTCATAACTGATAATATTCTTTATTACTACTTTAGACAATATATTTGTACTACGTGACCTATAATATTATTTAAAAAAAATTGGTTAAGTAAACATTTTTATCACAATTAAATACAAAAATTACTTAACACGAAGATCGTTGTATGAAATTTTATATTCCAATCATATAATTGTAGTCAAAAATCGTAGGCAAATATTGTAGCTAAAATAGAAAAATATTGACATCCACAAAAAATAAGTACTTGGTCAATGAAAATATATAAAGTAAAATGTACAACTAAAATGTTTAGAATAAAATGTTCAAACAAACTGTTCGATAAACATGCTTAAAATAAAATGTTCAACTAAAATGTGTAAAATAAAGTATTCACAACCAATATGTTTAAAATGAAGTGTTCAAAATAAAATGTTCAACTAAAATTAACATCTACGAAAAATAAGTTCGAAACAATGCTTGTGTACGTCGATAGCGTCTGGTGTCGCATTTCGTATCGACAGCGCATTCAAATTCAGGAAACCTCGAAAACATGAAAACACCGATTTTCATAAAAGTCGCACGAAGTTGTGGATTGTGGCCAACTCTTTGAGCGAAAAGTGCGACGTGTGGCGTCGGGTGTCATCTGTCGAAGGAACGTGCAAACGTCGGAATACAAAAATTCTCCCCTCCACACTCTCGCCGATCCCATCGCACACTCTAACCGCCATTTCTGGCGCGGCTCCTATCGGGTCCCTTATTTCGTCGACGAAAAAATGGGGAGGTGGGTGAACTGGAAGAATGCAGTCTCAAGCCTCCGCGACCTAACCCAGTGAAATGAATTGGAGGATCGTGCCCCGACCGTGAAAATCGACGCCAGAAAAATATTTTCCTGGCCTTCGTGCTCCGGGCAACGAACGATGCCGATCTTTTGCGTAAGCCGCTTCCAGATATCTCGCAGAGTCGCTGAGATCGCTCGGTCCCCGAAAAATTCCGTTGGAAAAGTCGTTCGCCCATCGATAGCAAAGATTTCTCGCAGACGGAAGTGGTCACGATTTTTTTTCTTGCGGATTTTAGGGTCGAAGGTTTAGGTTAGGTGGACGGGTTTTCATGGAGCTTGGTGGATGGCGTATGAAATGGAGGGTTCGGGGTGTAGTGAAAAAAAAAGATTGCAAATTGAATTGATATTTTATATTGCTAGTAATAATAAAATTTTTTATTTCATTAAAAAATCATTCAAATAATTCAACAAATTATTTATTTATTATTGCAAATGATAAAAAAAATATTTATTATGCAAATAAAATGTTATTTTTCATTTGGGTTTTAGAGAGGGACGAAAAGATTTAGAATACTATTTGCGCTGATATACATATGTATACTTAGTGAATAAATTTAGGATAATGTAAATTAAAGGGTTGGAACTTGAGTTCCAATATATCAATTACTAAAGAATTGAATTTGTATTACAAAGTTTCAATTATTTAAATCTCAAAATTTTAATTTTTTTAATTTTAATTTAAATATTAAGTTACACTTCTGCTTATGTCTACATGCTCCTATGTATTCAATAAATAGATTTTGGCTAGATTTTCTTTCTAATGTAAATTAAGGGTTGTTGACCAAGGTGATAATTACTGAAGGGGTGAATTCGGAGTGCATAGTTAATATTTAAAATAATTTCGAAATATTGATGAGTATTGATTTATTTTTGTCAATAGATTTAAGCTAGAACTCCATTTCCTTATAAATTTAAAGGTCCAGGGTTAATGACTGACGTGTATTAGTTACTGCTGAAGTAAATTTGGGGTGTAAGGTGAGTATTTTAAATTACTGTGAAATATTCACGAATGCTGATTTCAGTCAATAAAGGTCCGGCTTCCCTTTTCGATGTGAATGGAATGGTCGAGGGTTAATGACCGATTGATCGTGGGCAAAGTGAACATTTACAATCATTCCGGAATATTTCTGCATGCCGACGTATTTTTATAAAATCGACTTAGACCAGGTTTGCTAATACATTTCTATTAAATACGTTAAATAAATTTAAGTTAGCTTTCCTTTATTTTCTGAATCAGGGCGCCGAGGCTTGATGATAAAGATATCAACTATTGAAAGGGTGATTTTGAGGTGCAAAATTGACAGTTAAGATTATTCTAAGACACTCCCTGCGCTCTGATAATATTTTCTTGTCTACACGTATTCTGTAAGCAAGGGTTCGAGGTTCCCCTCTTGTACACAAGTTACCCAAAGGGGTGAGTTTGGGGTGCAAAGTTGGCAGTTTGTATTATTTTGGAAAGTTTGTTGATACTAATATTATTTATGTCATGTAAATTTCGGCTGGGTTCTCCTCTTTTTAATGTAAATCAGCTGGTTGCGGGGCGGTGTTGTACATCTAATTTACAGTAGGGACGAATTTTGGGGTGGAAAATTCACATAATTTTCGGAAGCTCGCAGATACTTACATATCTTTATTATGTAAGTTCATGTTGTACTTCCCTTTTAATATAAATCGGGGGATTGAGGGTTGAAGCTTCAAATGTTGATTGCCGAAAGGGTGAATTAGGGGTAGAAAGACTACGGTCTAAACTATTCCAAGATATTTCTTCGTTCTTAGAAAAATTAATTGACTAAATGTGTCGTAAATTAGCTTCCCAATATGCGTGCAAGGGTTGAGTGCGGTATGTTTAAGGCATCAGTTACTAGAAGGGTGAATTTAGGGTGCGAGGGTTTACGTAGTTTCCGAGGAGGTCGTAGACTCTATTTTTATGCGGGTACGTTTATGTGGTAGCCAGTAATTTTCATGACGTTGTAATGACCAGAACTATAATTCTAGGCAATCATAGGTCTGTTGAAGCTGGTGATACTTCTGATTCTAACCGCATTCCTGTTCTCTCTCGCTGCCGTAACACGGTTGATGGAGCTGACTGTCATCGTAATGTATCCGGTGCCCATTTTCGTGCTCAGACTATTTTCGAGAGTAGTCGTGAGTACATGTATAAAGGCAAATCTTACTTTCTGAAACATTCGCTCTTCCCATAAATCATCTTAATATTATGCTAATTTCTTAACATAACATTGGCTATTAACTTTTTAGTTTATCTAACAAGTAACTTACGTGGTCAGCATTAGTAAAATTAAGAAATTATTAATCACTGTCTCGAAACCATTTTTATGCAAAATAATCGAATATTCTTGGTAGTTGATTGTGATAATTTTTCAGCATTTTGCTAGTGGTTTTTCGGTTGATTTAGTAACTTCTGCGGTCGTCGTTAAAAAATTTAATATAAATTATATTATTCATAATCACTAAACCATTTTTATGCAAACTTCTGGTCAAAATATTTTAAAAGTTGATGGACAATTTTGTCGTGCCTCGCTAGTGACTTTTCAGTTTACCTAGTAACTTCTGTGATCGACGTTAATAAAGTAAATAATAAAATGAATTGCACACTACGAACGTGGTCCAAAAGTATCAATAACGTCGGGGTAATTATACATACTCGATCAGCAACAAGCGGTCCGAAAGCGTTCGTTGCTCGCTTTTTATTTAAACATTCGCGCTGGTGTCGACCCCGTGTATTTTCTCGCGGCATAAGCGCCCAGGAAAATGGAAAACTGTCATCGTGACTGAGGGAAGTCTGGTGAAATATTAGGTTATTACGCGATTTGGTAATCCCATATCGTCCCAGAATCCGTCGCACGAGTAATTCGGTGAAATTAGATCAGCCATTATGCCGATCCGCAAAATTCCATCTTAAGAGAGATATTTCGGGCATTCGAAGGGATCATTAAACTCTCTAATTGTAAGTCGGCTTCATCAAAAACATCACTGACTTCTAATTTTTCTGAAATTTTAATTTCTATAATATTTTCAGACGCGTTTATAAATTCATTTCAAAAGGACATTCTATTTAAGCGTTTCAAATAAAATGTTTCACTAAAATGTTTAACTAAAATGATCATCTAAAATAATCACACACACACACACAACTAAAATGTTTACAATTAAATGTTTGAAATGAATCATTCGTCTAAAATGTTTGAAAAAAGATTATCAATGAAAATGTTGAACTGAAATGTTTAAAATTAAATGTTGAACTAAAATGTTTGAAATAAAACATTCAACTGAAACGTTAAAAATAAAATTATCAATTGAAATGTACAACTAAAATGTTTAAAACAAGATACCAAAGAAAATGTACAACTGAAATGTTTAAAATTAAATGTTCAACAAAAATGTTTATGTAAAATGTTTAAAAGAAAATGTTAAACTAAACTGTTTAGAATAAAGTTGTCAATTGAAACGTTTAAGATAAAATTTTCAATTAAAATGTTTAGGATAGAATTGTCAATTGAAACGTTTGAAATAAAATGTTCAACGAAAACACGTTTACAAAAAAATGTTCAACTAAACCGTTTAAAATAAAATGTTTAATTAAATCCTTGATACCATAACGTTATCAGAAATATCAGTAAAGAAGATTTCTGTAATCTCTAGCAAGATGATGATTAATTAAAGGCATTTACTCTTGAAATAGTATCCGCCATCGAAGTATTTCACAGGGAACGTTCTTTTCCGTTTAAAGGAATGAATGTATTTATTTAAAGAGTCGGCCACTTTCCGGTTCCGTTAAATAAGCTTCCGCTGGCACGAATATTTAAGTGCTTTCTCTTGCAGCTTATCAAAGAAAACCTGGGGTATGTCGAGTCCGTCCGGCACCTCTCTTCCCCCCACCCTCTCTCTCTTGTTGTAAGAATACCTCGAACAACTCGGCAATGCTGCTACTTATTCCTTAATTGTTCGCCGGTCGATTCACTGGTACGAAATAATTACACGCCACCATATTGTAATCCTCGTGCAACGCTCGACTCTAATTTTCATTGGGTAAGAAATTCAAATTTGGACAATTGGATGCAAAATGATACTTCAGTAGCGCGAATTAATGTTATATTCATAAGAAAAAATTTAAATTCAGTAACATTGAATAACCTGAAATTCAAATAATACGAAATAATTATTCTACGTCACTGTATTAGATATTTAATCATTATTTGTTGTTTTTTTAATGATATAAATATAAAAACAATATAATATAAATGTAATATAAATATAATAATATATAAATACAGCAGTATAAATATAATAATATATAAATACAGTAATATAAATTTAACATATGTATAGTATACATAAATATGATTCGAATATTTTGTATAGGTAGGAACAAAAATATTAGTAAGCTTCAAATACTAAAATTTTTATTTTTACTTGGATATTATATTTTTTATTTCTATTTTTATTATTGTTGTTGTTATTATTATTATTGTCATATAAAAATATGTCTTAAATACTTTGTGTAGAAAACGACAAAAATATTTGCAAGCAACAAATACACAAATTTTTCTTTTTTAACAATTTTATATTATTATTATTATTATTATTATTATTATTATCACTATCATTATCATTATCATTATCATTATCATTATCATTATCATTATCATTATCATTATCATTATCATTATCATTAATCGTTAATCGTTAATCGTTAATCGTTAATCGTTAATCGTTAATCGTTAATCGTTAATCGTTAATCGTTAATCGTTAATCGTTAATCGTTAATCGTTAATCGTTAATCGTTCATCGTTCATCGTTCATCGTTCATCGTTCATCGTTCATCGTTCATCGTTCATCGTTCATCGTTCATCGTTCATCGTTCATCGTTCATCGTTCATCGTTCATCGTTCATCGTTCATCGTTCATCGTTCATCGTTCATCGTTCATCGTTCATCGTTCATCGTTCATCGTTCATCGTTCATCGTTCATCGTTCATCGTTCATCGTTCATCGTTCATCGTTCATCGTTCATCGTTCATCGTTCATCGTTCATCGTTCATCGTTCATCGTTCATCGTTCATCGTTCATCGTTCATCGTTCATCGTTCATCGTTCATCGTTCATCGTTCATCGTTCATCGTTCATCGTTCATCGTTCATCGTTCATCGTTCATCGTTCATCGTTCATCGTTCATCGTTCATCGTTCATCGTTCATCGTTCATCGTTCATCGTTCATCGTTCATCGTTCATCGTTCATCGTTCATCGTTCATCGTTCATCGTTCATCGTTCATCGTTCATCGTTCATCGTTCATCGTTCATCGTTCATCGTTCATCGTTCATCGTTCATCGTTCATCGTTCATCGTTCATCGTTCATCGTTCATCGTTCATCGTTCATCGTTCATCGTTCATCGTTCATCGTTCATCGTTCATCGTTCATCGTTCATCGTTCATCGTTCATCGTTCATCGTTCATCGTTCATCGTTCATCGTTCATCGTTCATCGTTCATCGTTCATCGTTCATCGTTCATCGTTCATCGTTCATCGTTCATCGTTCATCGTTCATCGTTCATCGTTCATCGTTCATCGTTCATCGTTCATCGTTCATCGTTCATCGTTCATCGTTCATCGTTCATCGTTCATCGTTCATCGTTCATCGTTCATCGTTCATCGTTCATCGTTCATCGTTCATCGTTCATCGTTCATCGTTCATCGTTCATCGTTCATCGTTCATCGTTCATCGTTCATCGTTCATCGTTAATCGTTAATCATTAATCATGATCATGATCATGATCATTATCATTATCATTATCATTATCATGATCATGATCATTATCATTATCATTATCATTATCATTATCATTATCATTATCATGCGTGATGTTATGCAGCCCACGTTCGAGGGCGTCGCGGAACATCTCTTGGTTTAACGATTTGATGTTCCACCCTCGGAAGGAGAGCGGAGCCCGGCTCCATCTTTGCTTCTTCGTTATACGGAGAGCCACGTATTGGTGGTCGCTCCCCGTGTAGTCCTCGATGACCCTCCAGTCATCTATACGGGGGGCGACATCCTCGGAAGCCATGGTTACATCAACGATGGTCTCGTTGTAGCCAAACCTCCGGAAGGTCGTAGAGGTCCCCCGATTTAGCACCACCAGTCCAAGTCGGGCCGCCATCTCCATCAGGTGCCTGCCTCTGGTGTCCGGTCTGGGCATACCCCACTCCACCGCCTTCGCGTTGAGGTCCCCCCCCCCCCGACGACGCATCCCCCCTCCAGCTCGCGGATGGCGTCCTCCAGGGCCCCGACCTTATCGCGAAATTCCGCGATGCGATCATTGGGGGAAAGATATACGCTAATCAGCGTCAGGCCCTCGCCCTTCACCCAGACGTATCCCGCCCCTGCACCGCACGTCTGCACCCGGAATCTGGACGGGTCCGGAATCCAGATGGCAGCAGTTCCTGTCACATCGGAAAACCACGCAGGGCCCTCTTGAGATCTGTACGGCTCGCTGAGCAGAAGAATATCGATCTTCCGCTCGAGCCGCATTTGCTCAAGGAGGGCATTCGCGACTCTACTCCGGTGCAAGTTGGCTTGGAGAACTCTAGCCATTCCCGGAGAGTCTCGCCTTCGCCGCCGTCAGGGCGTCGCGGTACGTCTTACAGGCGCTGGATCCTGTCACATGCCCCAGCCTGGCAATGTCCACCCCGCGTTCCGCGCAGATAACGCACTTGGGGGTCGCCTTGCACGACGTTGCTTGATGGCCCTTGGTGCCACAGCGGAAGCACGCGTCCCTCCTGTCGACTCCTTTGCACCACCGCGCAAGGTGCCCGAACGCCAGGCACCTAAAGCACTTGGCGACTGCAGCTCTTCGCCGGGGGTGGCATCTTACCATGCCGATCCGGACGGGGCCACTGCTGAGCAATTTGCTCGCTGCCCCCTCGCCCAGCTCGACGATGGCAAGTCTCTGGCCCCTTGTATTGGCCTTAGTGACGATCACCTTGGCGTCACCACTGGCCTCCCCCAGGACCTCTCGTAGGGCATTAGTAACCTCTTCGCTAGTTGTGAGGCAGTCTAGATCCCTAATTTCCACCGTAGTCCGGGGCTCGATCCTCCTCACGGAGCCCTCCTGCCCGATTGCGCTTTTGATCGCCTCACTGAAGGCAACTTTCTCCTCCTGCTTCGTCTTCGCGTCGAGCTCGAGGATCATATCTCCTGTGCGGGCCTGCCGAACACTCTTTACTTGCACCCCGGTCAGTTCTGGGGCGACCAGGGACCGGAGTCTTCCAAGTACTTCGGCATAGGTCTTCCCTTCTGCCGGTCGTACTATCACTGCGGCCGTTCTCAGCCGCCGGGGCCGTTTCTTCCTCTTCTTCTTCTTCCTTTCCCTCCTTGCTGTTATCGCCCCCTCCTCATGCTTCCTGCAGGAGGCACACACCGTGACCGAGGGCAATTTCGGCCCGGCAGAGACGGGGTGAGACTTCAGCTTTTTTTCCCTCCGTTTTTTTTTAGACGACGCTCCATGGCCCATCTTCTTCTCCTTTGCTCTTCTTCTCTGGCGGCGATGACTGAGAAGAAGGACTTTCCCGGATCTTACGGGGGCGCTTCCCCGACTCCTTGTCTTGCTCCCGCGCAGGCTGAGCTAGAAGCGCAGCCTCCATGGCGTCGAGCAGCTCGACGCACCTCGGTAGCCCGCTCTTAATCGGCATGGCCACATTTCTCTGTTTTGTGGTCGCCGTTTCCATCTCGACCATGATGTCGCGGCATTTGCCAAGCAAATCGCGTAGCGAGCTCCGCAAGACATCAAGATATTGCAGTTCCGCCGCTATCCTCGTCAGTTCGACGGGAGCCGAGCGGTCCACTCCTGCAGCATTGCGGTCGTTGGATAACGACGTCTGGGGGCCCGCTTTGACACCCTCACCAGACGCCGGTACTGGGGATCCGACCCCCTGCACCCTAGTTCCTCTCTCTCTCAGTTTTCTCTCCATTTTTGGTTTATTATTCGGGGTACCTTCCCGACTAGTCGTACTAGGTCGTACTTGGTTGTTCACTACTCCACCTGAACCTTACCGACTAGGGAGCCCCTGCCAGGAACCGAAATTCCCGTCGGCATTGCTCCAGGCATCATTGCGGCTACTTGAGCCCCCGCACCACGACAAGGTGCCGACCGACGCGGGGGATAATGACAATGATAATGATAATGATAATGATAATGATTAATGATTAATGATTAATGATTAATGATTAATGATTAATGATTAATGATTAATGATTAATGATTAATGATTAATGATTAATGATTAATGATTAATGATTAATGATTAATGATTAATGATTAATGATTAATGATTAATGATTAATGATTAATGATTAATGATTAATGATTAATGATTAATGATTAATGATTAATGATTAATGATTAATGATTAATGATTAATGATTAATGATTAATGATTAATGATTAATGATTAATGATTAATGATTAATGATGATGATAATGATAATGATAATGATAATGATAATGATAATGATAATGATAATGATAATGATAATGATAATGATAATGATAATGATAATGATAATGATAATGATAATGATAATGATAATGATAATGATAATGATAATGATAGTGATAATAATAATAATAATAATAATATAAAATTGTTAAAAAAGAAAAATTTGTGTATTTGTTGCTTGCAAATATTTTTGTCGTTTTCTACACAAAGTATTTAAGACATATTTTTATATGACAATAATAATAATAACAACAACAATAATAAAAATAGAAATAAAAAATATAATAGCCAAGTAAAAATAAAAATTTTAGTATTTGAAGCTTACTAATATTTTTGTTCCTACCTATACAAAATATTCGAATCATATTTATGTATACTATACATATGTTAAATTTATATTACTGTATTTATATATTATTATATTTATACTGCTGTATTTATATATTATTATATTTATATTACATTTATATTATATTGTTTTTATATTTATATCATTAAAAAAACAACAAATAATGATTAAATATCTAATACAGTGACGTAGAATAATTATTTCGTATTATTTGAATTTCAGGTTATTCAATGTTACTGAATTTAAATTTTTTCTTATGAATATAACATTAATTCGCGCTACTGAAGTATCATTTTGCATCCAATTGTCCAAATTTGAATTTCTTACCCAATGAAAATTAGAGTCGAGCGTTGCACGAGGATTACAATATGGTGGCGTGTAATTATTTCGTACCAGTGAATCGACCGGCGAACAATTAAGGAATAAGTAGCAGCATTGCCGAGTTGTTCGAGGTATTCTTACAACAAGAGAGAGAGGGTGGGGGGAAGAGAGGTGCCGGACGGACTCGACATACCCCAGGTTTTCTTTGATAAGCTGCAAGAGAAAGCACTTAAATATTCGTGCCAGCGGAAGCTTATTTAACGGAACCGGAAAGTGGCCGACTCTTTAAATAAATACATTCATTCCTTTAAACGGAAAAGAACGTTCCCTGTGAAATACTTCGATGGCGGATACTATTTCAAGAGTAAATGCCTTTAATTAATCATCATCTTGCTAGAGATTACAGAAATCTTCTTTACTGATATTTCTGATAACGTTATGGTATCAAGGATTTAATTAAACATTTTATTTTAAACGGTTTAGTTGAACATTTTTTTGTAAACGTGTTTTCGTTGAACATTTTATTTCAAACGTTTCAATTGACAATTCTATCCTAAACATTTTAATTGAAAATTTTATCTTAAACGTTTCAATTGACAACTTTATTCTAAACAGTTTAGTTTAACATTTTCTTTTAAACATTTTACATAAACATTTTTGTTGAACATTTAATTTTAAACATTTCAGTTGTACATTTTCTTTGGTATCTTGTTTTAAACATTTTAGTTGTACATTTCAATTGATAATTTTATTTTTAACGTTTCAGTTGAATGTTTTATTTCAAACATTTTAGTTCAACATTTAATTTTAAACATTTCAGTTCAACATTTTCATTGATAATCTTTTTTCAAACATTTTAGACGAATGATTCATTTCAAACATTTAATTGTAAACATTTTAGTTGTGTGTGTGTGTGTGATTATTTTAGATGATCATTTTAGTTAAACATTTTAGTGAAACATTTTATTTGAAACGCTTAAATAGAATGTCCTTTTGAAATGAATTTATAAACGCGTCTGAAAATATTATAGAAATTAAAATTTCAGAAATATTAGAAGTCAGTGATGTTTTTGATGAAGCCGACTTACAATTAGAGAGTTTAATGATCCCTTCGAATGCCCGAAATATCTCTCTTAAGATGGAATTTTGCGGATCGGCATAATGGCTGATCTAATTTCACCGAATTACTCGCGCGACGGATTCTGGGACGATATGGGATTACCAAATCGCGTAATAACCTAATATTTCACCAGACTTCCCTCAGTCACGATGACAGTTTTCCATTTTCCTGGGCGCTTATGCCGCGAGAAAATACACGGGGTCGACACCAGCGCGAATGTTTAAATAAAAAGCGAGCAACGAACGCTTTCGGACCGCTTGTTGCTGATCGAGTATGTATAATTACCCCGACGTTATTGATACTTTTGGACCACGTTCGTAGTGTGCAATTCATTTTATTATTTACTTTATTAACGTCGATCACAGAAGTTACTAGGTAAACTGAAAAGTCACTAGCGAGGCACGACAAAATTGTCCATCAACTTTTAAAATATTTTGACCAGAAGTTTGCATAAAAATGGTTTAGTGATTATGAATAATATAATTTATATTAAATTTTTTAACGACGACCGCAGAAGTTACTAAATCAACCGAAAAACCACTAGCAAAATGCTGAAAAATTATCACAATCAACTACCAAGAATATTCGATTATTTTGCATAAAAATGGTTTCGAGACAGTGATTAATAATTTCTTAATTTTACTAATGCTGACCACGTAAGTTACTTGTTAGATAAACTAAAAAGTTAATAGCCAATGTTATGTTAAGAAATTAGCATAATATTAAGATGATTTATGGGAAGAGCGAATGTTTCAGAAAGTAAGATTTGCCTTTATACATGTACTCACGACTACTCTCGAAAATAGTCTGAGCACGAAAATGGGCACCGGATACATTACGATGACAGTCAGCTCCATCAACCGTGTTACGGCAGCGAGAGAGAACAGGAATGCGGTTAGAATCAGAAGTATCACCAGCTTCAACAGACCTATGATTGCCTAGAATTATAGTTCTGGTCATTACAACGTCATGAAAATTACTGGCTACCACATAAACGTACCCGCATAAAAATAGAGTCTACGACCTCCTCGGAAACTACGTAAACCCTCGCACCCTAAATTCACCCTTCTAGTAACTGATGCCTTAAACATACCGCACTCAACCCTTGCACGCATATTGGGAAGCTAATTTACGACACATTTAGTCAATTAATTTTTCTAAGAACGAAGAAATATCTTGGAATAGTTTAGACCGTAGTCTTTCTACCCCTAATTCACCCTTTCGGCAATCAACATTTGAAGCTTCAACCCTCAATCCCCCGATTTATATTAAAAGGGAAGTACAACATGAACTTACATAATAAAGATATGTAAGTATCTGCGAGCTTCCGAAAATTATGTGAATTTTCCACCCCAAAATTCGTCCCTACTGTAAATTAGATGTACAACACCGCCCCGCAACCAGCTGATTTACATTAAAAAGAGGAGAACCCAGCCGAAATTTACATGACATAAATAATATTAGTATCAACAAACTTTCCAAAATAATACAAACTGCCAACTTTGCACCCCAAACTCACCCCTTTGGGTAACTTGTGTACAAGAGGGGAACCTCGAACCCTTGCTTACAGAATACGTGTAGACAAGAAAATATTATCAGAGCGCAGGGAGTGTCTTAGAATAATCTTAACTGTCAATTTTGCACCTCAAAATCACCCTTTCAATAGTTGATATCTTTATCATCAAGCCTCGGCGCCCTGATTCAGAAAATAAAGGACTTAAATTTATTTAACGTATTTAATAGAAATGTATTAGCAAACCTGGTCTAAGTCGATTTTATAAAAATACGTCGGCATGCAGAAATATTCCGGAATGATTGTAAATGTTCACTTTGCCCACGATCAATCGGTCATTAACCCTCGACCATTCCATTCACATCGAAAAGGGAAGCCGGACCTTTATTGACTGAAATCAGCATTCGTGAATATTTCACAGTAATTTAAAATACTCACCTTACACCCCAAATTTACTTCAGCAGTAACTAATACACGTCAGTCATTAACCCTGGACCTTTAAATTTATAAGGAAATGGAGTTCTAGCTTAAATCTATTGACAAAAATAAATCAATACTCATCAATATTTCGAAATTATTTTAAATATTAACTATGCACTCCGAATTCACCCCTTCAGTAATTATCACCTTGGTCAACAACCCTTAATTTACATTAGAAAGAAAATCTAGCCAAAATCTATTTATTGAATACATAGGAGCATGTAGACATAAGCAGAAGTGTAACTTAATATTTAAATTAAAATTAAAAAAATTAAAATTTTGAGATTTAAATAATTGAAACTTTGTAATACAAATTCAATTCTTTAGTAATTGATATATTGGAACTCAAGTTCCAACCCTTTAATTTACATTATCCTAAATTTATTCACTAAGTATACATATGTATATCAGCGCAAATAGTATTCTAAATCTTTTCGTCCCTCTCTAAAACCCAAATGAAAAATAACATTTTATTTGCATAATAAATATTTTTTTATCATTTGCAATAATAAATAAATAATTTGTTGAATTATTTGAATGATTTTTTAATGAAATAAAAAATTTTATTATTACTAGCAATATAAAATATCAATTCAATTTGCAATCTTTTTTTTTCACTACACCCCGAACCCTCCATTTCATACGCCATCCACCAAGCTCCATAAAAACCCGTCCACCTAACCTAAACCTTCGACCCTAAAATCCGCAAGAAAAAAAATCGTGACCACTTCCGTCTGCGAGAAATCTTTGCTATCGATGGGCGAACGACTTTTCCAACGGAATTTTTCGGGGACCGAGCGATCTCAGCGACTCTGCGAGATATCTGAAAGCGGCTTACGCAAAAGATCGGCATCGTTCGTTGCCCGGAGCACGAAGGCCAGGAAAATATTTTTCTGGCGTCGATTTTCACGGTCGGGGCACGATCCTCCAATTCATTTCACTGGGTTAGGTCGCGGAGGCTTGAGACTGCATTCTTCCAGTTCACCCACCTCCCCATTTTTTCGTCGACGAAATAAGGGACCCGATAGGAGCCGCGCCAGAAATGGCGGTTAGAGTGTGCGATGGGATCGGCGAGAGTGTGGAGGGGAGAATTTTTGTATTCCGACGTTTGCACGTTCCTTCGACAGATGACACCCGACGCCACACGTCGCACTTTTTGCTCAAAGAGTTGGCCACAATCCACAACTTCGTGCGACTTTTATGAAAATCGGTGTTTTCATGTTTTCGAGGTTTCCTGAATTTGAATGCGCTGTCGATACGAAATGCGACACCAGACGCTATCGACGTACACAAGCATTGTTTCGAACTTATTTTTCGTAGATGTTAATTTTAGTTGAACATTTTATTTTGAACACTTCATTTTAAACATATTGGTTGTGAATACTTTATTTTACACATTTTAGTTGAACATTTTATTTTAAGCATGTTTATCGAACAGTTTGTTTGAACATTTTATTCTAAACATTTTAGTTGTACATTTTACTTTATATATTTTCATTGACCAAGTACTTATTTTTTGTGGATGTCAATATTTTTCTATTTTAGCTACAATATTTGCCTACGATTTTTGACTACAATTATATGATTGGAATATAAAATTTCATACGACGATCTTCGTGTTAAGTAATTTTTGTATTTAATTGTGATAAAAATGTTTACTTAACCAATTTTTTTTAAATAATATTATAGGTCACGTAGTACAAATATATTGTCTAAAGTAGTAATAAAGAATATTATCAGTTATGAACAATATGATTATAGACAATGTAATAAGAAAAACATAATCAATTATAAATATTGTTTAAATTATTGTTACATATGTATTGTTAACTAGGGATATGTCTTTTTCTATCGCTCCATTGTGTGGTTTTCGTATGTACAACAGATCCGACGTCCATTTTTTCGGTTTTTTTTCGTAATCCGCTTGATATTTGTATCTGAAAAAAAGATACTACTCCTGAGGACTACTCCTGTTTCCAGCACACTTTTATACAACACTCTGTATATTGTTACCGATATTCTTGTAGAGCATCGAAAGACAAATGCAACGAGTATAATGAATATATACAGTGACTCGCATTAATATTCGGACACGATATTGATACAAGAACAATTGCTCCTTTTTATTGTTTATGATAGTATTATTGAATCAATTGTTTTCTCATACAAAGTAAGTAGAAACATAAATTTTGTTTATTTATTGCACATGTTCTTTTGTATAATAAGCGATGAACAAGATTGTGAGGAAATTTAACGTCACAAAAATATTCGGACAGTGAATGAATTACATTAATTTTATATAAAATGAAAATCTTTTTAATCACGTTATCATAATATTAATATTTTGTCGGTTGACCCTTTTGTTTTATTACTTCATGTAATCGCTTGGGCATGTTACAGATGACTTTATTTAAATAATCCGACGAAATTCGTTTCCATTCGTCTAACAAACGTTGTTTTATCTTTGTTGTTGTCTTTGTAAGTATTGTACGAATTTTGTGGTCCAGTTGATCCCATAAATTTTTAATTGGATTTAAATCAGGCGATTGAGGAGAAGGATGCAGTACTTTTGGACAATTGTTTAACAAATATTCCTGTACAATTCTGACCTTGTGTTTAGGATCACTGTCCTAATAAAACTTAAAACTGTACGTACACCCATATTTATAACACTTGTAATTAAATTTTCTTTAAAAAATGTCCAAATATTTCATTTTATCCATAATACCATCGATAAAAACTAGTTCACCTATACCTACGGACTGTCCGATTATTTTTGTGACGTTAAATTTCGTCACTATCTTGTTTATCGCTTATTATACAAAAGGACATGTGCAATAAATAAACAAAATTTATGTTTCTACTTACTTTAAGGAGTGCTTTATTATATGAGAAAACAATTGATTCAATAATATTGTTGCGAATTACTGCATTTCTTTCGCGTCGCGGCATTTTATTTACAATAAAGTACATAAACTATAATACAACTCAATTCAATTATGTTTGAGATCTTTGGACCGCTCGACGGTCCGATCCCGACTCTTCGATTGTCCGTTGATAACACACCTCCGTGGCAACCCCTCTCTTCTATTATTCTTTAAGGAGGTGTTCACAACAGGGCTGTTTCACATTACAGCCACTTGATTTGGACAAGTCGCCGTAACAATATTATCATAAACATTAAAAAAGAGATATAATTCTTGTAACAATATCGTGTCCGAAACATTAAGTAATCAACTTTCAAACGCAAACATATCGAGGTTAAACAATCGAATTCTATTTAAAATTAAACGAAAATAATTTATCAAAAATATTTAAGTTCCTCTGCTTTCAGACGCTACTATCTCAGGATTAAATGACCACAATACTACTCGTCTTATCATGCTCTTGTTACGAGCCGAGGGCCAGGCAGTTTGGGTGGCCGGAGGTTGCATGTAATTGGAATTTTTGGATGAGGTGCGTAGACCAGCCGATGTTTATTTCGACACGGGTAGCTACCTTTAAAATTAGGATAAGGTGTTTGGAGAAATTGATATTAGGGTTAGAAAAGAAATAAAGATATACCTCGAGCGGTTAAGATATATCTTGGTGGGTTATACCAACTACTGGTTTGAAACAGGAGGTGGAAATGATTAAACTTGAAACCAAAGAAAACTGGTAAAAACTAAATTATTACGCGTTGGGTTTTACAACTGTAAGTAAGTTTTCGCGGAAGAAGAATTGAAACTCGATGTTACTAATGTTTCCGCGTCGACGAATGACTCGAAACTAGCCCAATTCCCGGTCGCGTTTGGGCCCTTTATATAGTCAGTTTTTCTGTGGAAAAATGGTAGTGGGGATGATCCTATGTGGTCCGACTCCAGAACTGTTCGTCGTCGTACTCTCTCGGAGGTACTCGACTCGCGATATACAAATGAATCCCCGGCTGGCTGGCGCCAGCCTGGCGTATGCCTTCAGGAGGGAATATAAAAAATTCGTGGGAAGATTCTCCGTACGTTACACTCTAAAAGGCTCTTGAAAGCAAGCTACGAAATTCTTTTATTTCCGAATACCATAATCTGCGAAGCTTCAGAAAATCGGGTCTGCTTTATTCTACGTCCACCGAGATGGATATCCGGCGATCGTAATCCGCCGTTCGCAGAAGTCAGGAGACCAGAAACATAAAAACAACCGTGTCGCTGAAATTTCGCAACTCCATGTATCGGATTAACCGTCGGAAGACGGTTTCGATGGTCGCGGGCAACGTCTTACGACCGTTAGTCTATACGTACTCCGAATATCGTTTTCCGGCAAATTTTTTTTTGGGGGGGGGGATAGTACTGCTATGCTCCATAAGGTACGGAAGAAAGCTGTGGAGGGGGACGGAACTAAAGGAAACCAGAAATCCTGCTGGATGATTGGCTTCTATCTTCAGTACGATCGGGTCGCGCCGTTTATTTACAACACAGAGGCAACCTTTAGCGAACACCAACGACGACCCCCCACCCCACCCCGATCCAGCACCTAAAGGTGTCGGTGATGCAGCCACGTAGTGTTTGCACTCGTGGTTGGAGTGGCGAAAGCGACGATTCGTTACCGGGAAACACGCGAGTGTCGATCGAGTTTTCCTTCTTCGGTTTCGGCGGCGCTGTTGGTGCGGCGAGTTTATTGGAAATTTGTGGCGACGGCGGGGAATATCAATTTTGGTGGGACGTGACTGGGAACAGGTTTTTGGCAGCGTTAAAAGGAACGCATTGAAATTGCGTATCGCTTCTAACGGTTAAGATTCGAATTAAAAAATGCGATCAATTACGAAGAATATTATTTTTGGTTTATGGACCGTCGAGGTCATTTCAACCCGTGGCGTTTGGATCATTGCTTAACACGTTCGCCCGCAGCATAAAGAACGTCATATTAATGTTCTGAATATAATTATTTAAAATTATAGCACATAGCATGATATTTAGAGAATTGATGCCTTCACTTTGGCGGCATTTTCATCATGTCGCGTAAGATGATACAATGTATTTAATGCAATAAATACAATAAATATAACTATGCTGATAGCGAACGTAACATAATTTAATTACTCAGCTTTTGGCAATTATGTAAAATACTAGAAATAGTATTTAATGTATTACATTATATTATATATAATGTACAGTTTTTAGTATGATATACAGTATAAATGTATTTAATTATACTATATAATACACGATATAATAATTTAGTATAATATACAGTATAATATATATATATATTTATATACCATATATATATTATACTGTATATTATACTAAATTATTATATTGTATATTATATAGTATAATTATATATATATATATATATATACATAATTATAATTATATATTATAAAATATAAAAAATGTTAATTTAATAATATTTTATTAATTATATATATATATATATATATATATATTTATATATAAAATATATATAATTAATAATATTATCAAATTTACATTTTTTATATTTTTTTATTGCTGCAGCATTTAATACATTATTACCGTATTAAATTATGCATTAACCTAATAAGAATGGTTTAGTACGATTACATTGTGTATAATGTTATTGATCCTGGAATTCCTAATAAATTAAACATTATTTAAAATCATGGAAATTTGAGTTCCTCGTTGTATTATTCAAATATTTTAATGATGCAACAATCTAGTTATCGTTATTTATGCGATAGTAATTATTGATATCTAAATTCCTCATAAATGTGATATCAATAAATAATCATTGTACGTCATATAACAAACATTGTTAAAAAGAACAATATGAGACAATTTTAAACAATATCATATGAAAATATAACATTGAGCATCATATATCCCATAAATTTAATATAAAATTCGTATCGATGTTATTATAATTCCGTTCAATATTATTGGAGCTTTAATACCTGAACAAAAAATATTATTTAATATCATGAGAGTTGAAGTTCTCTACAAAAAATATTATTAAATTATTATTATATATGTTATTATATATATTAAAATATTATATTCTCGAACTTAAAATTCATATTTTCCTAACATTAATTAGTGTCGTTAAAATTCAAATTGCTGTTAAATTGACATAAACTAATATGATGAGAGGTATTATTGTTTCCTGTTGTCGAAATATAAATTTCTTATAAGCTAATATTGATTTCGTGAGAGACTGGATGTGGTTTGTGGTGAGTGGACGGTGACAAGGTGACTATGTACATATAATATTATACGATATTGGCTGTAATGTAATTAGAACTCGCCATTTGTGATTGTGATTGGAGTATGATGAATATTGTAATGCGACTGTAATTACATGCTATTAGGAGAAGATGATTGATTAAAACCATCAACCCAATTATATGTATATTAAATATAGAAAATAGTATAATACACACACAATAATTTTTTTTTTGTTAAGTTACACAATTTTGCTTCGTGTAATGTTTAAAAGTGTAAAATGATGATAACGAAAATTTTATCATTTATAATATTGTTTGTTATATTCCCCGCCTATTTTATATCTTCTACACTTTCTAAAATTTTTGGTATTTCTATATTTGATCATTGGTAATTAGTTATTGATTTTATTTGTCATTTATATTAGTACTACCACGATTTACAGCGGGTATTTTTTATAGTTTTCCCCCAGTTTACATATCTTACAATTTTTAAATTTCTAGTACTTGTATATTTGACTATTGCATTTTCTGTAGACTCTATATTTTTCGTAATCACAACTTACACCGGTCTTTTTTTATAGTTTTCCCCTATTTTGCATCTTTCATAATTTTTAAATTTTTAGTTCTTGTGTATTTGACTATTCCATTTACGTAGTTTCTATATTTTAGTGTTTCTATATTCGCCAGTTGCATTTTAGTGGTTTCTATGGCTTTAGTATTTCTATATTTGATTATTACATTCGTGCAGTTTTTATATTTTTAATATTTCTTTATTTATTACGTATACTCTATTTATATTGTTTATACATATAGCCAAATATAAAAATACTAAAATGTAGAAGCTACATGAATTCAAAAATTCAGTAAATTTTATATTTGTTGTATATTAATAATCTATATTATAATATAATAATATAATAAATATAATATATATAGTAATATATAATAAATAGTATCCATATTTGAATATATCTACATTTGATTACTGAATTTATATAGTTTCTACATTTTACTATCTTTATATTTGATTATTGTATTTCGTCAAGTTTCTAATATTTCTATCATTTTCTTCTTAATTGTATTTTGCATGTATCGGAATTCTGCCATGTATTACAACGATTCTTACAATCATTGAGCTTCTGCTGTGATTTTTTAATGTATAGTATTTCTACAGTCGACGACATTTATCATTTGATGGATCGTGCGAAATCATTCGGCTCGAATTCACATTTAACTAAACTCGAATAGCGGAATTATGTTTGATGCGAGATTTTCGCGGAAAATTTTGCGAAACTCTCAACGGTATTGATCGACGAGAAAGAGAATGATCGACTTTCGAGTTCACGTCGTATTTGTTGCATAGGGGATTATGGATTTGATGGATTGATAATGAGCCAGCTATCAGCGCAAGGATTATTTCGTACTGGTTTCGTGAATGTTTGATAAGCTTCGATTAGGCCACTGATTTTACATGTCTATATAAAATATACATTTGTTGTTGTAATAATCTCTGTGCAATTCGTCAGGAGAAATTCATTATCGAACGTATTCTCCTTTTAATAATTGGGAACCATTTTAATGAAATTTGTTCATAATAATAATTATTATTATTATTATTTCCTCTGCAGTTCGATGAAAATTAACGAGAGAAAATCACCTTCTATAAACAAATACAACCGCGTATTATTCTTACGATTATTTCAACATTCATTTAAATTGAATTTATGTGTAATGATAATTAAATATTACATTGGTTGAAGTTACGTGAAAATCAAGAACAGAAAACATTTTCCATAAATAAATATATTTATTTTAATTATAATATTTATTTTAGTTACGAACTTATATGAAATAATTATTAAAACCTATTTTCAAAGAAGTTTCATGAAGATCGTGGAGAATAAAATCATTAGTAATAAATGGATATGTACACGTACATTTTTGTTAAAGATTGTCTCAATGTTTATTTAATTTTCAAATCATTCATAATTGATAATTATTTCATTGGTAATTAAGTAGAAATCTTCAGAATTAAAGTTTTCTTGTACATATATACATAAATATAAAGTTAAAAAAATTGTGTCTAAAAATATAGCAGTAATTTTCTTTCGAAAAGAAAACTTTCGAAATTATAATTAATATTGCTTGGTCATCTCTCGGCTCGCTAATGTGCTTCAATAATCAAACACAGCTATAATTCCCAAGAGTTCCATGCCATAATTATCACGTTCGAAAATTCAATTATTCTATAATATGAGAATCAATTCTATTTAGTATTTCACGAAACCGAAATATGGATGTATATAAATTCCATAATTGATATACAAGGAAATTCATTTATTTAATAACGAGAAAGCTACGTATTTAGTGTATCACGAATGAAAACAATAATTGAAACAATTTTTAATTAGTTATATAATATTTTCGGGATTATTTTTATTAAAATTGTATAATTGATATAACTGCGGAATCGAATGATGCGAGAGAAGTGAAAATCAATGTATTCAATGATCGGCTGATGATTGAGAAGTGAGAGGCGATTGGGATTGTTATTTACATATGTCGAGAATATAGTGCGTGAAATTAGCGTAAATATTCGAGTGTATATTTTAATTTTTTGTACAATCAATTGACAATATAAATTGATGAAATTTGATTATCAACAGTATACAACAACTCTGAAAATTCTTCGACATTTTGCTTTTATTGAAATTCCTTAATAACATATCATTTAATATCATCGAAATTCAAATTGCTGTAAATTTTCGCATTAGCATTGCTGAAATTAAAATTCGTATTAATCTAACATTAACTGGTGTCGTTCAAATTGTAATTGCTATAAAATTAACATAAGCTATGTGGTCTGGCTAGAACTTACTATTGTTATAATTTATATTATTTACCATTATAAATTGATAAAATATGATTATCAACAATGTTGAACAATATAAAATTCTTATGATATTTCAATTTTTATTTTAAATTTCGTTCGAAGAATCGCTGTTCCTGTCAACAACCAAACTTCGTCTGAGGAATAATTACCCTTCCACAAAATTCAACTATTCCGATCCCTTCATTATAAAGTTTTTAATATTCGTATAGCCTCGGGCTATTTATAAATTCCTCGGAGAAAAAATTGTACAGATTCTCCGACGTAATTAACCCCTTGAAATACGATTTCTTTCATTGTCATGTTGATTAGCATACTCTGTCGTTAATAAATTCTACACGAGACAGAAAATTTATATTTGTTACATTATATGACTGCATTGTTTTAAATGACAACATATTCAATTTTTATTGTAACATATTTTTGAACATTTAGTACATATCGAATATATATCATTCGAGCAAGGAGGGGATAGTTTTACCCTTAAAAATATAAACGAAGGAAAGGAATTCAATTTTTTAATATCTTTAAATTTTTATCTTAAATTTTTTTAATATCTGGTGCAATTTTAAAAATATGGAAGTTCTATCTCAAAGAAAATAAAAAGGGGTGCAAAATCTAATTTTCGCTGGAAGTAATTTCTTAATATCCAATAAAATTGTAGAAATAATTATGCAGAGAGGGAA
This sequence comes from Megalopta genalis, assembly GCF_051020955.1. Classification (NCBI taxonomy): domain Eukaryota; kingdom Metazoa; phylum Arthropoda; class Insecta; order Hymenoptera; family Halictidae; genus Megalopta; species Megalopta genalis. The sequence goes on from NW_027476132.1 coordinate 370,017, forward strand.
ACATCTACAAGATACCACATTCATTCAGGGGGTAGTTTCGTACTACGAAAAATAAAAAGGGATGAAACATTTAATTTTCACTGCAAATATTTTATTAATATACGGTAAAATTTTAGAAATAAACATGGAGATAGGTAATATCTAGACATCGTTATTAAGGCGGTAGTTTCACCCTGAAGAAAGTAAGGAAGGCATGAAAAATTTAATTTATGTTATAAACAGCTTTTTAATGTCATGAGAATTTTGATAACATATACAAAAATAGGGTAACATCTACATATCGCAATTAAAAAGGGGCTGTTCCGCTCTAAAAGAAAATAGGTAAAGGGGATAAAAAGTTCAAATTTTATTATACGCATTATTTTAATACCTGATAAATTTGCAAAATATACAAGAAAATGGGATAACATCAGGATGTCGTTGTTAAAGGGGCAGTTTCACCGTGCAGAAAATAAAAAGGGGATGAAAATTTTTTGTTCAGGAGCAATTAAAATTATGAAATAAAATTGTCCGACATTCATAATTTCGACATAAAAATCATCGAAAAATCGTAAATTATCCGTCGCGACGCGTGCTCACGAGCCAGAATCAGCGTAATCGTTTAACTCCTGCGAAATTTGCCCTAATCGCGATCATCTGAAGCTGTAGTGACTCCGTGTCATTGTTACAAGTGCGCCAACGATATTTCACCAAATTCTGATTCGCTGGATCAACCGAAACTTGCTGGACCAATTGAATTTCGGCGGCCGGGGGTGGCCAGCCGCCTTCGTAAAGGTCGCGCGAACATGATAATCACATTTCCGACTCAGCGCGAATATTTTTGGCTCTACGCACGGCCGGCACTACACCATAAATCGCACGAAACGAAAAATGGTTCGATGGAACTCGAGCGATAAGCGAAAATGAAACTTTGTTGGTCATTTTTCAAATTCGCGTGCTTCTGATAAGTTCGAAACGTTTCTCCGGCGTATGAAATCACCGTGATTCTGTGGAACGAAGTATTCCCTTTCCAACGAATCCAAGAACGTTGATCTGCGATACTTTGTTGCAAATTTATAGCAGTTTTGAAAAAAAGTATACAAGATTAATGTGATTTCTGAGGTCGTGGAATTCTAGGCGAACATTTTTCGAAATTCAGAATACCATAACTTCGTTAAAAAATATCGTAGGGTGGTGTTTTTCTACTCATTTTAGAAGTCCAATTTCCCAGTTTCGTAGCATCTTAATTCTCCTGTTTTATAAATTTTATTTCGTTAATACCCTGCACTGTAAATAAAAATGGTTCCGTCCTGTCGATTTCTCATATTCGCATAGATCTGAGTGGTTCAAAAAATTGTTTGGCAAACGCAATCACAATTATTTTAACGAACGAAGTCTCCCCTTTCGAATGAGCCCGAAAGTATTGATCTATGATTTTTGTTTGCCATCGTATAGCACCTTGGATTCTCTTCCGAATGAAATTCTGAAATTCAAAATACCGTAACTTTGTTAACAAAAAAAACTATAAAATGGTGTTCTTAGATACATTTCAAAGGGTGAAATCTTCGCTTTCGCGCCGTTTGGATTATTTAGTATTAGTGCCCGATCGCGAGTGCCTGATCTCCGTTCCTTCATGAAGTGGCTGAAACGACGAGAAACCTGGCAGAAAAGTATAAATTTCATTGTTTTGTTTCTACACTTTTCATTGATAAGTGTTACATCGACGAGATTGCATAGCGAATATATTTTGGCCAATTGATGTTATTTCAATCATTTCGATGATAATTTTAATGACAATAATTTCAAGGATAATAATTTCAAAGATAATAATTTCGAGAATTATATTTCCAAAGACAACAATTTCGGAGACAACACTTTCTAGAATAACAATTACAAAGATAGTAATTTCTAGGATAACAATTTCAAAAATAATAATTTCTAGAATAATTTCTGGGATAATTTCGAAGGTAATAATTTCGAAGATAGTAATTTCGAAGATAATGATTTCGAAGATATCAATGTCGAAGATAACAATTTTGAAGATAACAATTTCGAAAATGATAATTTCAGAATTAATAATTTCAAAGATGATAATTTCGAAGATAATAATTGACAATTTCGGTCGAAATTATAGAAATCCTGTTAAATACAAGCAAATACTAAATAAAATATAATTTTCTTGACATTGCGATATCTTCTGAACCGTCGATTAGTTCTTTATTTTCTTGGCTACAACAGTGAAGTCACGATGCTCCTTCCCTATTCTCTTGCGGAACGATACGTCACTATAACGAAAGCCCCTGTAATTAATCCTTTCCAAGACCTTTAAGCGGCACCTCCTCGCGATGATCTGCGCGTAATTGGAAGTCATGATTGCAGTCACTAACTTCGGTATGCTCAGAAAATTATGGATCACGCTATTAATTCCAGTGTCAGATATCGGTACTTTCACTTGCTGTCCATTATTCAGCGCATTGGCAACCTCCACGGACACGGACACTAAGCCCTCGCCAATTTTTCGCTGCTGCATCTCCGGCAGCGTAGCCAGGAACATCAACTCCATAATACAATCAATATTATAATATTTGAATAAATTTATCTTGCTGTGTATAGCAATCAGAAAATCTACGTAGCCCCTGGCCCGGTGATGTACGCAATTATCCTTGAATCTTTCAAGCCAACTCTTTTGGCAAGGTCGCCAGAGGACCGGGCGATGTCGACGAAACGGTGGGCGCCCACACGGACGTCGCGGGTTAGTTACAGGATCTCTCGGCATCGGATGATCTCTCAATATCTTAATTTTATTGAGAACAACACCAACAACTTCCCCAGTCTTGACGTCGACTGCAACAATGCTGACACCGTCTTTAGCAATTTCCACACAGAGCTCCTCGAGCGCTCTGACGCTACAAGGCGCCGATATCAGATTTACGGCTTTGCAGATGCTCTCGTTGGGGAAAAAGCTTTTCCTTATTACTTGTAATGCTCCCTCCAAAGTATCCTCCGTCAGAGACTCGAACTCGATTTCTCCACCTTCTATGGAGCCCCACTCAATGCAGGATTCAGTACTAGTTCTGGAACTGAACGAAAAGAAACAATTAATTAGTATGCACGTAATATTAAACGGTATATTAAACGACGGAAGCTTTAATCGAATCAAGTTTCCAGAAACGTTTGGAGATACAGTAATGTCTCCCTAACTGACGCTCGGATTACGCACAGAAATGGACAATCTGGGAAGAGGAGACACGATTACTCGAGCCTCGCGGCTCGTTTTTATAGTTATCGGTGAATCGACAACTTTGTAGACGACTCGTTTTTATAAGCGAATAGATTGGAAATATCTATACGCCAGGATTAAACACATTTTTCCGTTCCGAAAAACTTGCAATTTCTCGATCCATCCGTTTCGAATGGCACGATGTTTCAATGCGCATACTTCTAAATTCATAATTTCGAAATTATCTGGTTTCTGTAGTTTCTGATTTTTAAGATTCCAATTCCAATTCAAATCAAATTGACGGTTTTTAAATTCTCTGATTTATAAATTTACAATTTCGAAGTCAGCTGATTTCTATATGATCAAATTTTTAAGATTTCAATTTCTAAATTCTTTGATTTATAAATTCACGATTTTTCAGTTTTCTGAAATTTTAATTGTTATCAACTGGTTTCTAAATGTTCTAGTTCTTACCGTTTCAATTTCTGAATTGTTTGATTTCTGCATTTACGCTTTTTAAGATTTCCGACTCTTAAATTTACAAATTTTTAAATCATCTGCTTCCCAAATTTTCTAAATCTTATCATTTCAATTTCTAAATTCTTTGATTTACAAATTCACGATTTTTAAGTTCTCCAATTTCTATATATATAAATGTACATTTTTTAAATTATCTAGTATTTAAATTTTCTAATTTTCAAGATTTCAATTTACAAATTTGAATAATCGTATCTCCTCTTCCCGACTTGTCCATCTTCGTGCACTATCCGAGCGTCAATTAGGGAGAATTCTCCGTATCCGGCCAAAATAGAGGTTGACTCATATCTCGATGAAAAATATATTTTATTTATAAATATTTAAATTCGTAAAAATAAATTGTCTTTCTTATACCCGACACACGGAAAACATTAGTCAAAACAAGTGACTGAAGAATGTTCGCGGAAGAATATAGCAAAAATGTACGTACCATTCCATTTTAGTTCACTAAGAAATTCTCACTATACTTCACTGGGAAAATTAACTGAGAAAATTCGCCGAGGTCTTCGCACTGATCACTGCTGCACTGATCACAGAATGAGTGTTTCCGTTGACATCGGCAGGGTATTTATACTGTCCTTGCTAAAGGACAGAACGTCCTAATCAGCAAAGACGAACAATGACAAAAGGATACTACCCGAAAAAAAATGCGCCAGGTATGAAAACGTCTCCCGTGGAAAACCATTAGCCACCGCGGCCGGCTATCAGGTAAGCACATGTACCTGCGATGACCGGTCGTGTCATACGGATTTTACAAGGATCGGTTCGATCGGTTAAATTAAAAGAAAAAGAACAGCGGCGGATTAGGCCGAGCTAGTGGAAATGAGTCAATTGAAGGAACCATCGTAAACGGGCTCGCACCGAGCCTTGATGAAAATTATGATTTGCAAGGGAAAGCAGAACCTACGGGGACTAATTAGGGCCTGGTTATTTACAGTACCTTTGTTATTGGATATATTTACAGGGTGAAGTTATCGAAAACATGTTCCTACAAAAGTTGTTTAGCATGAAAGGGGGCATTCGATGGTATGAAGAATTTTCCTGCAGGTATAGTGATGCGGGAGATATCCAAGTGGAATTAATGTTTTCAAATGTCATCTTTGTATAGCGATGCCGAGAGATCTGTTACATACGAAAAATATAAGGATATGAAACAGTTATTACATTATGTAACGCCTGTGCATCATGACTATTTCAAAACACCGCCACATAAAGAGAGTAAATAAATAATAACAATATCTTATTTTAAGTTTAACAATATATAAATATATTTAACGTTCAAAATAAGAAACGAGACTCCTATTTTATTTATTGTAATTATTAATAAACAAAATTATATGGATTAATAGAAAATATATTTCGAATGATATTTAAAATTTCATAATTGAAATTAAATGATTATTACAATTGATTAATTATGAAAATGATGTAAGTCCATTTAAAGCCAGCAAACATGTATTACTTTGGTTAAATTACATATTGATAAATTAGTAGTATTTTATTTTTTTATACATAATATAACAGCTGTCTGTTGAAACGAACAACGTGATATTATTTCATGTAGTAAAATGATATAAATGCAATGCATATGCGACAAATGAACGCAAGTCGCTAGCTGAAATCTACACATGCATTCGACTGTGCACTAGCAAAAGTCCAGAAAAGCTGTTATTGAAATTAATTTCTCAATGCCATAAATAAAGTTTTTATTTTCAAATAAAACTTTTTTTAATAATCGCTCTATTTGTCATAGCGTGTCATAGCGTACTAGGGATTTCAATTTTGTATCGCGCCTCGGGCACCAGTACGCATTAATCCGCCAATGCTTGGGAGGGCTCTTTATTTCGCCCTTGCTGAAGAACAGAGAACTCGTATTCGTCAAGGACGAACAATGCCGGCGAAAAAGATGCCGGGCGTGAAAATGCCTCGCGAATACAACCCTTGGTCGCCGAGACCGGCCATCAGCTATATGTATACAGTGAGTCCCACTGACATTCGAACACTTCTCAAGGCGCAATTTTAACTTTTTTAAAATTAGAGTAGACGATTTGAATTTTTTTTTAGATCATAGAGGGACCTGTATAATAGACAATGTTTCAATTTTGCTATTACATGCTTGGAATGACAAAACAAAGTAAAAGTCTCTCGTTGTTTAACTTTCTTATCTGAGGAAGCTATTTTTGATCACTTTTAGGCTAATTTTGCCGATTTTGCCGATTTTTCGAACTTCGAGATATTTAACTAATGAATGTTTAATAAAATATTTATAAATAATTTCAATATATATCATTAGTTAATTATATTTATTAATAATGATAAAATCTATAAATTTCGAATACTTCTTTTGAAATATGAAGGTTAATTATTTAAAAATAAAAAAGGATGTTTATATTATGAAATCTAACGAAAATGTAAAAAATGCGTCTTGTTGATCTCGGTAAGTTATACGCATGCTGAAAATTTCATTGAAATCGTTTAACGCAATGGTAAGTTACAAACGTTAAAAGATTGTAAAAATTGCAAATTTCTCACACTTCTTGATAAAAAGTGCGATTTTTGCGATCATTAATTATTTACAACTCGTACGAAGGTCAACCGATTTCAGTGAAATTTTTAGCATGTACATAACTTATCGTTATCTAAATAATAAATGTATAATTATAATTATTAATATTATACAAATAATAAATTAAATTTTTTTAAATAAAAAAAACACCATTTTCAAAATAAACCAATGAGAAACGATTAAGATTTCGGAATGATTCAATTTGTATTGCGCTTGTCCTCCCGATGATGAATTGTAGACAATATCGATCTATCCGTGCGAAGCAGTATTTTCGTGAAAACGTTACTCTCCCTTATACATTTTAGTATTTTACAGTATTATATATCGTCCGCATCTGTTCACCAAAAGTCGAGTCGCAGGCGAGTTTTCGTCGAGTCCCTCATTTCAAGAAATATATTTCGCTACCAATATTTTAGGGCATCGTTGGTCAGAATTAAAATTTTTCGTTGAAGATTGTCTCAATTTTTGTTTCATTATCAATTAATTAATAATTGATGATTATTTCATTGGAAATTCCATAGAAATCTTTAGAATACAAATTTTATTTTACATATAAATAAATATAAATTTGAAATGATTATGTCTAAAAATATAGCAGCAATTTTCTTTCAAAAAGAATGCTTTCGTTGCCTCGCGGCTCGTTTTTATAGTTGGTGGCAATCGTTAACTATAAAAACGAACCGCAAAGCTCGAATAATTGTATCTCCTCTTCCCAAATTGTCCATTTTTGTTTCTAAGGCTGAGCATCAATTAGGGAGAATTTACTGTACACATAACAATTCCATACTTGATATATAAGGAAATTCATTTATTTAATAATAAGAAAGTTATGTATTTAATGTATCAAGTATGAAAAAAGTAATTGAAATAATTTTTAATTAGTTATTTAATATTTTCGGGGTTATTTTTATTAAAATTGTATAATTGGTATAACTGCGGAATCGAATGATGCGTGAGCAGTGAAAATCAATGTATTCGATGATCGGATGATGAATGAGAAGTGAGAGGCGATTGAAATTGTTATTTACATATATAGAATTTTGAGCGTGAAATTAGCGTAAATATTCGCGTGTATATTTTAATCTTTTGTATAATCAATTGACAATATAAATTTATGAAATTTGATTATCAACAGTATACAACAATTCTGAAATTTCTTCGACATTTTGTTTTTATTGAAAATTCCTTAATAACATATTATTTAATATCATCGAAATTGAAATTGCTGTCAATTTTCGCATTAGCATTGCTGAAATTAACATTCGTATTAATTACTATAAAATTAACACATAAGCTATGTAGTCCGGCTAGAATTTACTATTGTTATAATTTATAGTATTTACTATTATAAATCGATAAAATATGATTATCAACAATATTGAACAATTATAATTAACAACACCGAAAGTTTTTCGACGGCTCGATTTTTATTTCGAACATCATGAATTTCACTGGTAAATCGATATATGTATAGCTGTGTAAACAGAATTCGTGCACAATCTGAGCGTCAATTAGGGTGGATTTACTGCACCGTACGGTAAATTGCACGGGAGACCGAGCGGCCGGGCACGGTCATTAGCCAAGAAAACGTAGATTGTTGCGTACATTGTTTTCTTGTTCATTTACAAGAATGCGTACAGTCCGCGGACCTTCCAGCGGATTGGGCAGAGGAAACGTTCACCCCTTAAGGTACCGTTACGTCCATTCACGATCGAAGAGAATACAAATAAGAATTTCTTGGTTAATCTCCCCCACCATTATTCACCCGTAATCAATAGACTAGAATGCCGTGCTGATGATGGGCAGAACATTGTCCGATGGGGGAGGGGGCAAGCAGAAATTAAAATCAGAAATTCTAGCATACCCAAATACGTGACATGAACGGTCGGTTCTTAGGACCGGTTGTAAAATTATAAGGACTTTCAAGGGGCCAGACCCAGGATCTCGACTTTGATACTTTTACGACCGGTCCTCGAGTTTATGGCACGCATTATATTATTATATATATATTTAATGATAAAAGTTCTTTCTTTTTCACTTAAAAATCGATGTAAATATCGACATTAAGATGCGATCCTTTGCGATCATCGAGAACGAATCTTTAACCCAGGCACGGTTGTTCTAGTCGACGACTTTTCGAATTGTATTGTAAAAGTGTTTACATACCTCACTGATTAATATCTATACGATGGAACTTGAAAAATCGATGATTATATCGAGAAATAACGAATAGTATAAACAAATAGTTTTGTTGAATAGCATGTACAAAGCATCGAATCTGATCATCGATATCTTATAATATTCGTTTTAAAACATTGTTCGTATCACCCATATTTTTTAGATATTTCCACGTTTCCATATACATTCATAGTACATTGTATATTAAATTCTTCCCAATTTTCTTTCGGCTTCTAAAGAAAAATGGGCAATTTGGAAAAAGGAGATACGGTTATTCGAGCCTTGCAGCTCCTTTTTATAGATACCGATTGTCAGCAACTATAAAAACCAGTTGCAAGGCTCGATTAATCGTATCTTCTCTTCCCAAATTATCCATTTTTGTTTCTAAGCTGAGCATCAATTAGGGAGAATTTACTGTACACATAACAATTCCATACCTGATATATAAGGAAATTCATTTATTTAATAATAAGAAAGCTATGTATTGAGTGTGTTAAGAATGAAAAAAATAATTGAAATAATTTTTAATTATTTATTTAATATTTTCGGGATTATTTTTATTAAAATTGTATAATTAGTATAAATGCGGAAACGAATGATGCGTGATCAATGTATTCAATGATCGGATGATGAATGAGAAGTGAGAGGCGATTGAGATTGTTATTTACATATGTCGAGAATTTTGTGCGTAAAATTAGCGTAAATATTCGCTTGTATATTTCAAGTTTTTGTATAATCAATTGACAAAATAAATTGATGAAATTTGATTATCAACAGTATTGAACAACTCTGAAAATTCTTCGACATTTTGCTTTTATTGAAAATTCCTTAATAACATATAATTTAATATCATTTTTTTTAAACATATAAAAAAATAAGGTAACATCTACATATCGCAATTAAAAAAGGGCTGTTCCGCTCTAAAAGAAAATAGGAAAAGGGGATAAAGAGTTCACGTTTTATTATACACATTATTTTAATATCTGATAAATTTGATGAATATACAAGAAAATAGAATAACATCAGGATGTCGTTGTTAAAGGGGCAGTTTCACAGTGCAGAAAATAAAAAGGAGAATATTTTGTCCAGGAGCAATTAAAATTATGAAATAAAATTGTCCGACATTCGTACCGGCGATTCTTGTCAACCAGCGCTAAAAATCATCGAAAAATCGTAAATTATCCGTCGCGACGCGTGCTCTTATTATCCGTTTTATTATCCGTCGACGACGAGCCAGAACTAGCGTAATCGTCTAACACCTGCGAAATTTGCCCTAATCGCGATCATCTGAAGCTCTAGTGACTCCGTGTCATTATTACAAGTGCGCCAACGATATTTCACCAAGTTCTGATTTGCTGGATCAACCGAAACTTGCTGGACCAATTGAATTTCGGCGGCTGGGGGTCGCGCGAACATGATAATCACATTTCCGATTCGGCGCGAATATTTTTGGCTCTGTGCACTGCCGGCACTACACCATAAATCGCACGAAACGAAAAATGGTTCGATGGAACTCGAGCGATAAGCGAAAATGGAACATTGTTGGTCGTTTTTCAAATTCGCGTGCTTCTAATATGTTCGAAACGTTTCTCCGGCGTACGAAATCACCGTGATTCTGTGGAACGAAGTATTCTCTTTCCAACGAGTCCAAGAACATTGATCTGCGATATTTCGTTGCCAATTCATGGCAGTTTTGAAAAAAAGTGTCCAAGGTTAGTGTGATTTCTGAGGTCGTGGAATTCTAGGCGAACATTTTTCGAAATTCAGAATACCATAACTTCGTTAAAAAATATCGTAGGGTGGTGTTTTTCTACTCATTTTAGAAGTCCAATTTCCCAGTTTCGTAGCATCTTAATTCTCCTGTTTTATAAATTTTATTTCGTTAATACCCTGCACTGTAAATAAAAATGGTTCCGTCCTGTCGATTTCTCATATTCGCATAGATCTGAGTGGTTCAAAAAATTGTTTGGCAAACGCAATCACAATTATTTTAACGAACGAAGTCTCCCCTTTCAAATGAGCCCGAAAGTATTGATCTATGATTTTTGTTTGCCATCGTATAGCACCTTGGATTCTCTTCCGAATGAAATTCTGAAATTCAAAATACCGTAACTTTGTTAACAAAAAAAACTATAAAATGGTGTCCTTAGATACATTTCAAAGGGTGAAATCTTAGCTTCCGCGCCGTTTGGATTATTCAGTATTAGTGCCTTTGTATCTTTAAGACCCCCCATTCTAAGTAGAGATGGTAATTTTTTGGTTATTTTCAAATTCACATTTCTCTCATAATTTAAACTTTTCATAGCGATTGAAATGACTATGATCTGATAGAATGAAGTCTCCTCTTTCCATTGGGACCAAAAACAGTGATCTACTAGCTTTCCTTGCCATTTTCTGCCATTTTACACCATTTTATGCTACTTTATCCCATTTTATGCAATTTTAGGCAATTTTATGCTATTTTATACCATTTGATGCCATTTTCTGTGTACGGAAATTATTCAAAATTCAAGCAATGGATTTTCAAAAACATGTAATTCGCTATCCTCTCTACAATGATTGCAACTCTGTTACATAACGAATGTATTAGAGGCTGAGCAAAGCCGCTAATAGGATTCACGTCTGCATGCAATTCTGTTAAAGGGGTTTAATTGATTATTTTAGTTGCAGTCTGTTAATATCCGTTTTAACACGAGACCGCAAGCTTCTGTTAATCCATTAGATCGCGACGCGGATCGGAAATTACAGTGAGAACGCAGCAGTCAATCGGATGTGTGCACCACTTTGATTATTCCTCTATTGTAACTACATATCCGTATTTACAAACTTCCCTTTTTATTTATCATCGTATTATATTCATAAAATTCTGAACATTTCTTTATCGTTGCGTCAATATTTATTTTTAAAGAAATTGAAAACATACTGCAAAATTTGTTATCAATGAAGCAGACTGAGAATTTATTAATTGCTCAAGAATTTGTATACATTTGTCTACGACAAATGATACAAATTATTAACATTATATTTACAATGAATTATGAACAATTGTTGACAATATATTTACAATGAATTACGAACAATTTTATCACAACAACAATTGTTAACATGCCACAATTATTAATAGCGAGAACTTTGTATAATTATGATATTTGCATATTTTGAAAGCGTACGTTGCTAAAAAGTAATTGTCGATTTTGGGTTAGCTTTCGTCATAGAGCATTTATTAGGCGATAAAGTCGTTCCAAATCCTGTTCTTTTAATAATAATCTACGAAAAGTAAGATCAATTGTTAATAATGGCAATAGAATTTTATAAATTTATGACGAAACATCATTATTCAAATGCAAAATGGTGGAATCATCGGAAGCCAAATTCGGTCATATTATAGAGTATTGTATTTGTATGTCGCGATCGACGTAGACAATTTGTATTTAACACAACCAAGCTGTGGATAATAACACAAGATAATAACAATAGCTAATAACGAAAAGAAAAGTGCTAATCGTGCGAACCGTTCGGTTTCCCTTTGGAGCGGCTTCGCGGATTGAATCCATTGAATCTAAATCGTCTAAACAAACTGCAGTCAACCGAATTGTTACTGCTAATCAAATCGGACGCACCAAAACCGCCGTCGCGCCGGTGTAAATGAAATTCAACGTGGCAGGCGAATTGGATTGGAATTATACGTTTCTAATTCCGCGTGTACGCGGGACATTACCAAGGTTCGATTAACCGCTGGCTAGTTCGAACGTGAAAACGACAAACCTCCGGACAGTGTTAATAACGGCGTCGTTTAAACCACTCTACAATAATCCATAGATCGCCGATTGGAATACAAACTGTTCCGAAATAACAATCAAGATATCGCATTTCAAAAATCGAAACATTTAGGTACCATAATCTGAAAAATTAAAAATTACAAATTCGAAAATCGAAGAATTTAGAAATCGGAATCTCAAAAATTAAAACATTTAGGAATCAGATGACTTCAAAATTCTAAATTTAAAAATCAAATGACATAAAAATCGTGAATTTAAAAATCAAAGAATTTATAAATTGCAATCTTAAAAATCAAATAACATAAAAATCGAAGAATTTATAAATTGAAATCTTAAAAATCAGGAAATTTAGAAACCAAATGATTTCAAAGTTGTTAATTTAGATATCAGAAGACTTAAAAATCGTGAATTTATAAATCGGACAATTCAGAAATTGAAATCTTAAAAATCGGAAACTACAGAAACCAGATAATTTCGAAATTGTGAATTTAGAAGTATGCGCATTGAAACATCGTACCTTTCAAAACGGCTGGATCGAGAAACTGCAAGTTTCTCGGAAAGGAAGAATGTGTTTAATCCCGGCGTATAAATATTTCCAATTTGTTTCTACGGCGGCATCGTTCCGCTGATATTTCACAGAAAAAGATGTTGGTTCCGAAGGAACGGACGCGACTTATTCATCACGACCATGAATAATAATCAGAAAAGAATAACTGCGATTCCGTGCGAACTTTATGAATTCCGGAATTCTCGGCGATTTGCTTTATTTATTTTACGTCGGCGTTGCGCCGCAACAATGCAAATGTTGATGCAAATGCGCGAGTGCCTGATCTCCGTTCCTTCATGAAGTGGCTTAAACGACGAGTAACCAGGCAGAAAAGTATAAATTTCATTGTTTTATTTCTACACTTTTCATTGATAAGTCGATTGATAAATCGACGAGATTCCAATAGCAATGCATAGCGAATATATTTTGGTCAATTGGTGTTATTTTAATCATTTCGATGATAATTCTAAAGATAGGATAATAATTTCAAGGATAATAATTTCAAGGATAATAATTTCGAGATCTATATTTCCAAAGATAACAATTTCGGAGATAACACTTTATAGAATAACAATTTCAAAGATAATAATTTCTAGGATAACAATTTCAAAGATAATTATTTCTAGGATCACTTCGAAGATAATAATTTCGAAGATAATAATGTCGAAGATGATCACAATGTCGAAGATAACAATTTCGAAGATGATAAGTTCAAAATTAATAATTCCAAAGATAATTTCGAGGATAATAATTGACAACTTCGGTCAAAATTATATTATCGTAATCGTGCTAAACACACGTAAATACTAAATAAAATATAATTTTCTTGATATCGCGATATCTTCTTTAAGAATCGTACAAGTTCTTTATTTTCTTGACTACTACAGTGAAGTCACGATGCTCATCCCCGATTCTCTCGCGGAACGGTACGTTATCCCAGCCAAAGTTCCTGTAATTGATCCTTTTAAAGACCTTAAAGCGGCACCTCCTCGCGATGATCTGCGCGTAATTGCAAGTCATGACGGCAGTCACTAACTTCGGTACGCCCAGGTAATGACGGATTATACTATCACCTCCAGTATCGGCTAATGGTACTTTCACATCTTCTCCACTACCCAGCGCATTGGCAACATCCACGGACAAGCACACTAAGCTCTCGCCAATATTTTGCTGCTGCATCTCCGGCAGCGTAGCCAGGAACATACACTCCATAATACAATCAACATCATAATATTCGAATAAATTTATCTGGTCGTTTATAGCAATCATCAAATCTAGGTAGGCATTGGCCGTGTGATGTTCACAATCTTCTCTGAAGCTCTCAAGCCAAGTCATTTCAGGAGGATGCCTGATGATCGGGGGAAGTCGATCGTACGGTGGTTGCCCCCACAACCACCGCGGGTCAATTTCATCTCTTTTTATTTTCTTAATTTTATTGAGAACGACACCAACAACCATTTATGGAGCCCCACTGAATGCAGGATTCAGTTGTAGTTCTGGAACTGAACGAAAAGAAACAATTAATTAGTATGCACGTATCTTGCAGCTTCTGATGGCGTGTGGTATAGTAATATTAAACGGTATATTAAACGACGGAAGCTTTAATCGAATCAAGTTTGCAGAAACGTTTGGAGATACAGTAATGTCTCCCTAACTGACGCTCGGATTACGCACAGAAATGGACAATCTGGGAAGAGGAGACACGATTACTCGAGCCTCGCGGCTCGTTTTTATAGTTATCGGTGAATCGACAACTTTGTAGACGACTCGTTTTTATAAGCGAATAAATTGGAAATATTTATACGCCAGGATTAAACACATTTTTTCGTTCCGAGAAACTTGCAATTTCTCGATCCAACCGTTTCGAATGGCACGATGTTTCAATGCGCATACTTCTAAATTCATAATTTCGAAATTATCTGGTTTCTGTACTTTCTGATTTTTAAGATTCCAATGTCTGAATCGTCCGATTTTCAAATTGACGGTTTTTAAATTCTCTGATTTATAAATTTACAATTTCGAAGTTAGCTGATTTCTATATGATCTAATTTTTAAGATTTCAATCTCTAAATTCTTTGATTTACAAATTCACGATTTTTAAGTTCTCCGATTTCTAAATGTACATTTTTTAAATTATCTAGTATTTAAATGTTATAATTTTCAAGATTTCAATTTACAAAAATTTGAATAATCGTATCTCCTCTTCCCGACTTGTCCATCTTCGTGCACTATCCGAGCGTCAATTAGGGAGAATTCTCCGTATCCGGCCAAAATAGAGGTTGACTCATATCTCGATGAAAAATATATTTTATTTATAAATATTTAAATTCGTAAAAATAAATTGTTCTTTCTTATACCCGACACACGGAAAACATTAGTCAAAACAAGTGACTGAAGAATGTTCCCGGAAAAATATAGCAAAAATGTACGTACCATGCCATTTTAGTTCACTAAGAAATTGTCACTATACTTTACTGGGAAAATTAACTGAGAAAATTCGCCGAAGTCTTCGCACTGATCACTGCTGTTTGCTGATTGCTGGTTGTTGCTGCACTGATCGCAGAATAAGTGTTTCCGTTGACATCGGCAGGCTATTTATACTGTCTTTGCTAAAGGACAGAACGTCCTAATCAGCAAGGACGAACAATGACAAAAGGATACTACCGGAAAAGATGCGCCAGGTATAAAAACGTCTCCCGTGGAAAACCATTAGCCACCGCTGCCGGCTATCAGGTAAGCACATGTACCTGCGATGACCGGTCGTGTCATACGGATTTTGCAAGGATTGGCTCGTTCGGTTAAATTAAAAAAAAAAAGAGAAGCGGCGGATTAGGCCGAGCCAGTGCAAATGAGTCAATTGAAGGAACCATTGTAAACAGGCTCGCACCGAGCCTTGATGAAAATTATGATTTGCAAGGGAAAGCAGAACCTACCGGGAGTAAACAGGGTCTGGTTATTTACGGTAAATAAATAATAACAATATCTTATTTTAAGTTTAACAATATATAAATATATTTGACGTTCAAAATAAGAAACGAGACTCCTATTTTATTTATTGTTATTATTAATAAACAAAATTATATGGATTAATAGAAAATATATTTCAAATGATATTTAAAATTTCATAACTGAAATTAAATGATTATTACAATTGACTAATTATGAAAATGATGTAAGTCCATTTAAAGCCAGCAAACATGTATTATTTTGATTAAATTACATATTGATAAATTAGTAGTATTTTGTTTTTTTTGTACATAATATAACAGCTGTCTGTTGAAACGAACGACGTGATATTATTTCATGTAGTAAAATGATATAAATGCAATGCATATGCGACAAATGAACGCAAGTCGCTAGCTGAAATCTACACATGCATTCGACTGTGCACTAGCAAAAGTCCCGAAAAGCTGTTATTGAAATTAATTTCTCAATGCCATAAATAAAGTTTTTATTTTCAAATAAAACTTTTTTTAATAATCGCTCTATTTGTCATAGCGTGTCATAGCATATTGGGGATCTCAATTTTGTATCGCGCCTCGGGCACCAGTACGCATTAATCCGCCAATGCTTCGGAGGACTGTTCATTTCGCCCTTGCTGAAGAACAGAGAACCTCGTATTCGTCAAGGACGAACAATGCCGGCGAAAAAGATGCCGGGCATGAAAATGCCTCGCGAATACAACCCTTGGTCGCCGAGGCCTGCCATCAGCTATATGTATACAGTGACTCCCACTGATATTCGAACACTTTTCAAGGTGCTATTTTAACTTTTTTAAAATTAGAGTAGACGATTTGAATTTTTTTTTAGATCATAGAGGGACCTGTATAATAGATAATGTTACAATTTTGCTATTACATACTTGGAATGACAAAACGAAGTAAAAAACTTTCGTTGTTTAACTTTCTTATCTGAGGGAGCTACTTTTGATCACTTTTGGGCTAATTTTGCCGATTTTTCGAACTTCGAGATATTTAACTAATAAATGTTCAATAAAATATATATAAATGATTTAAATATACAGGGTGTTCCACAAATTATTCTAACAGCCGAAAATGAGGGGTAGCTGAGGTCATTTAAAGTAACTTTTTCCTTTGCGAAAATGCAATTTGCGTCTTTGTTTACGATTTATTAACGGAAATCACTGACCAATGGGAGGTGACGGCGCGAAGTTCGAGAGCCCGCAGAAAGAGGCTTTGACAGATGGTCGGGACGGACTCGAGCCGCGTTCGAAGTATTGAACAAATCACGAAGCGAGAACTTTCCGGATTTTTTTTTACAGTGATATTTTTAAGAAAAACGCTGTTCACCTTTACTTTAGAACGTCTGAAGAATATTTACTAATTTTTCGAACCCGAAATAGTAAGTAATTTAACCGTGACGGCCGTTTTAATTTTCTAGTGTGCATGACACCTTGTCTGTAACGTATGAAATTTTTAAACATGTGGTGTACAGTGAAGATTAACAAAGTACGTAAATGTGGTCAATGCACTATCCTCCACACATTTCCGTGCATAAAGTGGATTTTACAACTAAATGGGTGAGTATTTTATTGATAATATTCTTCATATTTCTCTAACAAACATATCCCTCACGTCCTTTAACACGATTATTATTTATTAAATTAGCTTTGAGAATCATTCGAGCCATTGCTGCATCAAATAACCGTACTAAAAACCATACAACATAAAAACAACGTTAAATACATAAATAACAATCGACGAATAAAACCTGGGAAATAGAAAAGAACGGACTAAAAATTCTACGAAAACGTTAAAATTTTCCAAAAGAAAGATACGTGGCGATCATATTTCACGGCATATTCTGGCCGCATGACGTACCGCCAAATTTCCAGAAGAATTCATGTTCGTCCCGATGCGCGCATCAACCAAAAAACTAATCTCGTTTCGAATGGAATCGAGCGAATTGTTTCACGTCGGGGAGAATGATTCTCGGCTGGCAGGGCGCGATGAATTTAAAGTTGATTTGTCTATTGTCTATACTGTCCCATTATTTCACGGCAGCCATATTGGTTTCATGGGGGTCCACGGGGGTCCACGGGAGCTAGCGGGAAATCGAAAAATCGGTGACGATCGGCCGGCCGCGGCCGGTTCGGTATCGGTGTTTCTATTACGCTCCTGTCCCGGTGCCGTTCGCGGAATCACGTTATTTTAATAGCGACAGTGGAACAAAAGACTGTATCGAACGGTCCTCTCGATTTGTACACGCGTGCGTGCTGCGCATCGTGGGAAATCTGGTCGTTAAGCGGATAGGTTCGCGTCGATGACGGAAATATAGTCGCGATCCGCGTCGTAACCTACCGTTATCTCGATGGTCCCTTAAATTATTCGGTTGATTGCTGTTGCCGCACCGCGGACGCGCTGGAACCCCGTTCGAATTTCCCGCCAATCGGCCGTGATCGCCGCGATGGGCGCGCAGAGCTCCAAAAGGTGAGCGAAACCACCCGCTCGAGGACACTTATTAGGCCGCGGTCACGCTTCCGGCCGTGATGATAACCGACGATGAATTTTATCTCGTAAATTCCGATCTCATTTACACATCGCGAGACGATCTTTTCTCGATCTCTTTGTCGGTTCTTCGAAGATTTCAGTTTGAAACTCGAATTGCTGGGAGATGAGTTTCTTTTTCAGCAGACAAATTATAGCGTTTGAGAATTTTTCCCGGTGTAACTTGTGACGCTAGAGGCACGAATTTTTCGTAGAACGATTCTGTAGACTCTCGCGATCGTAACCGTATATTTTTTTACTATATCATGGAGCAATAAACATTTTTAAATGACGCTCGAAGAATGCCAGACACCGCTGACGTACGATTGATTTTAAAACCTAACCCTTTGCACTCGAATGGCGACTCCGAGGCGCCAACAAAATTTACCGTACCGCTACCAATATTTTAGGGCATCGTTGGTCACAATTAAAATTTTTCGTTGAAGATGGTCTCAATTTTTATTTCATTTTCAATTCATTAATAATTGATGATTATTTCATTGAAAATTCAATAGAAATCTTTAGAATACAAATTTCTTTTTACATATAAATAAATATAAATTTGAAATGATTATGTCTAAAAATATAGCAGCAATTTTCTTCCAAAAAGAATGCTTTCGTGGCCTTGAGGCTCGCTTTTATAGTTGGTGACGATCGTTAACTATAAAAACGAGCCGCAAAGCTCGAATAATTGTATCTCTTCTTCCCAAATTGTCTATTTTTGTTTCTAAGCTGAGCATCAATTAGGGAGAATTTACTGTACCTATTACGGAACGCTTTTCAGAGGGTATAATATTATCATCGATTTTACGACGATTAAAAATGTTATTGTTGAATATTTATACTACTGTTCGATGAATTGATGTTTTTAGATAAGATTATACATTTTGGAATATTTATTTAATACTAGATTTCTAGACAAAAAACAGCTGTTTTAAATGAGTTTATAAAAGTAACAATAAGACGTTTATTCTGATTCTCAACAAGTGTTGTTGTAACATTTGCCGTAATTGTAAATTAAAAAATTGGTGACACGCCATTTTAACGGGTTCCGTAAATCTAATGTTAATATGAATAAAAAATAGTCGGAATAATGCGGTATAAAAAGTTTCAGAAATAAGTGTTTTATTCCAAAAAATTAAGGTCACCTTCATTTTCTTAAATTGCATCTTATATTTTTTACTTCATATCATTGTAGCTTGTGCCTAGACGAATCCAACGATATGTTACACCATATCCTACGGACAACCTTGACGCACAAAAAATGCGATCAACGAAGTGATATGTTGTCATTGAAAACTGTGTTACGTCAAGGTCATCCGAAGGTCGTGGTATAACAGGTCATCGCATTCGTCTTGTGCAACTTAAAAAAAAAATGAAAGTGACCTTGATTTCTTCACGTAAATTATTTCTTTCTGAAGCTTTTTATATCGCAATCCGTAGCCGGCTAAAAACCGAGTAACATTTGTTCGAAACGTTTATTTGTTAGACCGCCGGAGATGCTGGAAAAAATCGTGGCAACGGTTACGTGGAACATCCTGTACACGCTGAAAATTTCATTGAAATCGGTCGATTGAAATTGGTTATAAAACGGTTCCAAGTGGGAAGACAGCCTAAGTCCTCCCCCAGCATCGCCGCGAATCCCGTGGACGACGCGTCATAAAATAATTAACGGGCGCGCCCGGTTCGGATGGCTCGTCAACTTGCAAAAAGTCCTCTATTAGTGCCCGGTACGCGGCTGAATTTTTCAAAGCAGCGCGCCGCTCGGAAACGGTTCCTCACAGGAGAATCCATCCGATAAAGCCGCGCCGGTGTGCATAAGCGATCAATGATTCAGCGACGCTTTAACCCTGATAGATTTTTCATACGGCCCCCGTAAAAAGCTAAGCTGACCGATCATCAGGAGATTAGAACCTCGAGAATCCTCTTCCTATAACCCCCGGGATTCTTCTCGTCTCTTATGGAGAGGGGCGGGGAGGAACGGCTGCCGAGTCAAACGGGGGGTTGAACGTAGCCAGATACTAATTCTAGGTGGAAAAACCGATATCGCGCTCGCGCGTGGATGGGCCATCGATCGCAAATGGCCGGCCGCCATTCGAAACTCTTTAACAATCGTTCCCGGGAGAGGATCGCGGATGATAGATCGCCGGGTGCTCGGTCTTTGCCGGCTGACAGCGGTCCTACGGTGCTATCTGCTCGATTCCGAAGAGCCTCTCCGTCGCTTTCCGAGGCCAGACAGCCGTGACGCATTATGAGCCAGACTGGTGGCACCGCGGTTTTATGGATTGAGATCGAACGTCTCGATCTAGGGACCGCGCTCTTATTGAGAGATTGTGTCGCGTGGGCGTTACGTCCTTAGACCGTATATACATGTATAGTAGTGTCTCTCTTCCTGGCGCGACTTAAGTATGCCACTTCTGACACCGAGATATTGCGCGACCCTGTAATTTATCGATTTTCTCGCTATGCGAGTCGGTGAACACGTGTGCTGCGGCACGCGCCCCGGCTCCTTTGACTCGAATTCCCGGAAGACAACTCATAATACAATGACATAGATTTTTTTTAATTTTAACATTTTAATACTGATTTTTTTTTAACATATTGCTGATGGATTTCTGATTCAAATGAGACCAAACGTGATATAGTTTGGACAGATATTTGTGTTGCCAATAGAATCAAAGACGATAGACGTTGTGCGTAATGCGCTGCCAAGATGCACGTGGTGTGCGATGGTGAAAAGTTTAGGCAATGATGTTTATTTGATTCTCCCAAAAAATTCAAATTTGTAGCCTTAAATGCTATTTTCCGATGGTTTGGTACAATCGATCAGTTGCAAATTAGTGCGCTGCTGTCACAGTTTTCGCAGGTACGAAGGGTGGTCAGAGAGTTCGCGATCGCTGGTACCACCCTGGCTATGGCAATCGGGATGCGTCGCATAGTCACCGGGTACACCTTAAATACTAAATTTTTCACCTTTTCACAATAAAATAATTTCGTTCTTTCGGATCTTCTTCCTGGATACGGAAAGAAACCGAAACAGATTTCCAGCCTTGCAATGAGACTGAACAACATTTATTTACTTGATACTTAATCTGTAATTCATTTTATTTTAGCAAATTACGTAATAAATAAAATACGTCGTTATAACAAGGTGGTGTTTTTCCTCTATTTTCTCATAACAAATAATGTAAAAAAAAACATTAATTTGTAAATAATTCATATTCAAATTGGCTGCAAATTTTTACCATTGTATATGAATACGTATGATGTTTACTGTAAGATGTCAATAACTTAAGGGCCGCATGTAATTTATTGTGGTTGTTTGGTTCATTTTGCAGTTCTGTATTTTCGTTTTCGTTCCTTCTTTCTTCCTCCTCACAGTCTAATAAAAATTGTGTGGCATGTATCAGGGTGCATTGCTCTCCTGTAATTGCACTCATTATCTCTGGCCAATCAGGTTCAAACTCTCCCATGTGTGATTGAATTGGAGGGCCAGCAGGATTACTATTATGTAGCAGTTTATTCCATGCATTTTTTATGTTCTTTGTTGTAACTTTGAACCACGAATCCGATAAAATGTCAATACAGGTTTTTAATGTGTAATCGTCATAAAATTCATTTATTCCTTGATCATATGTTAAAACAATTTGCAAAAGCTTGTGCCGGAAAATTCTTTTTGTTTTTCCTATGATCCCTTGATCCATTGGTTCCAGAACAAATGCTGTATTAGGTGGTAAATATATAATTTTAAAATGTTCCTCTTCATGTAGCGAAATTTTGTAGGCTTCGCAATCATTTAACATCATTTTACTTTCTCCGATATTTGTTTTCCTCCTGATATTGTTTTACTGATGGTTCGAAATGGTTTTCAAATCAATCTGAAAATAACGTTCTACTCATCCGTGCATTTGACTGCGATTTAAAAATTACAGGTAATGAAAGTACATGTTTCAAAGCTCTTAGGTTTTTATATTTATAAATTACAATAGGCATAATCCTATGTGTGCCTAACGCATTTGCACATAAGTCAATTGTAATTCTATCTTTCTTCGCCCCATGTCCACTAAGACTTTTTGTTCAATGAAACAATGATACAAGAAACGAAGAATAGAAATTGATTGACCAGTGACGCGATGAAAGGGGATGTAAAAGTGACGTAGCACGCAGTGCCGCAGGTAGCAAGAAACCCTGGACGGGCGACCGAAGCGGTGCGTGCTAATGACCCTATTATAAAAAATGCTGCCGATGAGGCGTGCATTACTCGAAAATGCAGAAATGACTTTATTGCCGGAAAGAAGACGGCTCGAAAAAACCATCAACTTAGAAACTGCAATTGTTCCGCGTTAAAAGTATTATAGAAGCTATCTATTAATTCATAAAGCATACGCGGCTCGACCGCTCGACCCAACACCGTCGGGGCATAAGCATACAATAGATTCCGAAAATTACCAATAGTAAAATTAACAATAGTATCTAATTATCCGAAAAGCCGTTATTTCCTGCCTGTAAGGTAATGAAAGTACATGTTTCAAAGCTCTTAGGTTTTTATATTTATAAATTACAATAGGCATAATCTTATGTGTGCCTAACGCATTTGCACATAGTCCAATTGTCATTCTATCTTTTTTCGCCTCATGCCCACTAAGACTTGTTGTTCCGCGTTAAAAGTATATAGAAGCTATCTAAAGTAATAAAGCATACGTGGCTCGACCGCTCGATCCAACACCGTCCCTACCATACAATAGATTCCGAAAATTACCAAACGACTCTATCTGTACTGCAAGCGTCTTTCCACAAACAAATAAGCGACCGTAATAATAGTATCTAATTATACCGAAAAGCCGTTATTTCCTGCCTGTAATATTTCCTTCAACGCTGCCTACATCTGGTCGCCAAAATTCTCTCACCGTCACGTATTCCCCTTACCTTCTGCACAACACCAATTACCCAATTACCCACTTTTTCCCCAGTCTTATTACCTGCGCCACGGTTAACGGTTTGACTACAAAATGTGTAAAATCGTTTAAAATTGAAGACTGATTTAAAATTGTCTAAAATCGCAGACTGACTTAAAATTGTTTATGATCAAAGGCTAATTTAAAATTCCTTAAAATGGAAAACTGATTTAATATTGTTTGTGATCAAAGGCTAATTTAAGATTGTTTAAAATGGAAGACTGATCTAAAATTGTTTAAAATCTATTGAATAAATTAGTTTGTT
Source organism: Megalopta genalis (assembly GCF_051020955.1). Lineage (NCBI taxonomy): Eukaryota > Metazoa > Arthropoda > Insecta > Hymenoptera > Halictidae > Megalopta > Megalopta genalis. The sequence continues at coordinate 393,550 of NW_027476132.1, forward strand.
TGCTAACATAATCTTCTTACTACATATTACGTACTATCATTTATTTTATTAAAATTTTTGCTCGATACGATCCACGAATTCTCATAAATTAATTCTCAAGAACCTCATAAATGAAGAAATAATTCTGTAACATTTCATAAATGTATTCCGGTTTTATCAGCGGATAAAAATGGCTCGCGACTAGCTCGTCGATCTGCGCGGATTTAATTACAAAATCAACGCGCTGCGAAAGGTTATCGGTGCAATTAGGATCATTAAGATCGGCGATCACACGCCCGGCAACACAGTAAAGTAAGAATTATAATTGCCTGCCGAACAATAATTATCTCGGGACTAACAAGTCGGCCGACGCGGCCGAGCTTGCGTTTAATTATCGCTAGCATGAATCAGTTAAAGCGAACGTGACACGAACACGCTCTTGATTGTTTTTTCTTAGCCCGAACGCTTTGATTTCTTTCCGTTGTTTTATGCGTTTCATTTTTTCTTTTTAATAAACTACCTGACGGAATTCGGAATGGAAACGAGTCGGTCGGTCCTATCGCGTTTTTAAAAATGGCGGAGGATAATGGAGATCCGCGCCGCGCACCGCGTCCACAATGAAATATTATTTTTAATTAACCCGGCTGAATATTATTTTGCGTTATTTATGGCCACGGATCTACCCGGTTCTCAGCTTCCGCCGGGTTCCTCATTTGATCGCGGACACGCGGACTTTAATGAAATTTATTGTATTAGTTTCATTGGAATTTTATAATTATGTGCTCCCCGATGAAATTTATTGTGATCGGTTGAATGAAATTATTGACTGTTCTGAAGTACTACATTCGATTTTACTGGATTTCTTGTTATTTTATAAAATTCTAACAAATATCACTTGTATTTATGTCCAAATAGACTAATTAATAAAACTCAAAGAAATCGTCAAATGTATTTAGGTTTATTGTTGTACGATTTATTTGGTTAAAATCAGTGAGAAATTAAATATTTCGTTATTTTAGTTAGTTTATTTTATTTTACCCTGTATAATAAAATATTTTCGTATTTTTGCTGATATCAAAAATATGTGCCAACTTTCTTTAGTTCAGAGCTAAGAATATTACGATTGATGTTCTTCTTTTCTTTCGAGATCATTTTCTTCCAAGTATTGAAGATCATCGCTATTTTGTGCATATTTACACATATTTTTTCAAAGGTCATTGTAATGTTTGGCTATCAAAAATCAAAAAATTTTGTAATTTTGTGAAATTCAGTTTCTGATATGTTTCTTGGCAGACAGGACGCAGACGACGATATAATATCGAAGAAATCGCTGCAGTCGGTCAGGGAGACCATAATCTTCCTCAAGGAGCGTGCGTAACGATTTTTACGATTTTACCACAAATTTAGAAATCATTATAATCTAAAATTTGTTTTAGATTATAAAAATTCATTTTAAAACGAAACGTCAAACTGTCGACTACAACTTCTTTTAGCTTCTTAATTGAAAATTTTTCATTTTTCTTTAACCGTGAATGCCACACGCATGATATTTGCGTAGAATAATTCTACAGATTCTCCTGATTACGACGATACACTGTTTTACAATATTACGAACATTTAAACATGTTTAAATAATTCTTAAAGAGAGGGAGGCATTTTCCACAGTCCTTTTGTAATTTATTTTCAAAATTAAGTATCCGAAGGAAGATCCGACTAGAAAATATAAATGGCGTTTTCTAGGGTTTAAGCTAGATTTGGTAAATTCTAAAGTAACCGGAAGTTAGGTCTCCATCTTAAACCACAATTAGAAAACTATTCAAACTCCAATTTTTTAAAATACAAGTTTAGATTTCGCTATCCAATGTTAATGAAATAGCAAAAAAGTAGTGGGTCAGAACAGACAGATTATTATTTTATGCTAAGTCCGCCATTTTTATTTCCTACCTTCTCTACTTTCAATTTTCCTCCCTAATTGGCAATTGTTATTTCGTTTCATATCTTGAGTCATATTCTCTGTTCACCTTTGGTGCTCTCATTTATATTTTTTAGTTGACAATTCTCAGAATCAGTTCTCTACTTTGTGCAAATACTAACGAAAGTTTTTATTTCTATTTTCCATTCGGCATTTTTTCATTTCAGTTCGTGTTACTGTAATTTATCAGTTTCCATTTTTATATTTTATTTGGCAATATTTAATTTCCGTTTCTACACACACACGCACCAGTACTTCCATTTTTATTTTTTAATTGGCAATTTTTACTTTTATTTCTTATTTTATATTTTAATTTGTAGTATCTATTTGGCAATTTTTCATGTTAGATTCCACTAGATGTTTTAATGTCTGTATTCTATTTGACAATTTTTAATTTCAGTTTCCAAATCAGTACTTTCATTTTTATATTTTCTAATTGACAATTTTTACTTTCATTTTCTATAAAATTTGGCATTTCAATTTCTGCTATCTGTTTGGCAATTTTTTATGTAATCTTCCACTCGGAGTTTTAATTTCTATAATCTATTTGGCAATTTTTAATTTCAGTTTTTACTCAGAACTTTCATTTCTATTTTCTGGTAGACAGTTTTGTATATTATGTTGTATTTGTTATTCCAATTTTTATTTTTTCATTTGGTAATTTTTCAATTTGGTATTTACTATTAGTTTCGATTTTTATACTCTGTTCAGCAATTTTTCATTTCAGCTTCTAGTTATTACTTTCATTTTTATTTTCTAATTAGTCACTTTTTATTTTGTTCTTATTTTATTTACTGCTTCATACTTTTATTTTTACTTTCAAATTGACAATCTTTTGTTTTAATTATCATTTGATATTTTTCATTTCTATTTTCTAGGTAGCAATTTATATTTTTGTTTACCACTTGCTACGTTCATTTTTATTTTTTAATAGGCAATATTTATGTCTAGTTTCCATTTGGTATTTTCATTTTCTAATATTATTAATTTTAATGGCACGTATAAGTTATTTTTCATAATATTATGCTAATTACGGAATTTTTTGTCCTATTTGTTACTTTCAATTTCATTTTCTAATTAGCAATTTTTAGTATTTGTTTCTATTTCTTTATTTCTATATTCCAATATTGCTAATACTAACAATATTATTCTTAATAATTTCACATATATTTCTCAGAAGAATGTAGTTCATTATTCACAAGAATAATATTATTATTGTCGCACCTAAAACAGACCATTCTATTAACCTTCCTAGCTGCCATGTAAGAAATATTTCTGGAACATTAAATTTTATCCAATATACGCTTCATGCTAATGAAAAACAATATAACTAAAGATGCTTTAATGGTCATACTATTATGGTAAAAAAATAGAATGAAGGAGATAAGTTTAAGGTTTCTTTTATATGGAGCACCCTGTATGTACACGCGTACACATTATTTCACTTGCACTGGTTGCAAATACATGTTTAAGGAAAAATATTAATTTTATTGCATTTGTTAAATCGTATATGTACATATATTTTTGAGAAAAATGTTTCGAGAATTCTTATCGATAATATTATTATAAAGTATAATAAAATACAGTCAATACACACACAGTCAATATGCATAATTTAAATAATATATGCACCCCTCCCCTAATTTTCTTCTGCAACATTTCACTTTGTCGAAATGAATTTTTCACCTTTTGATAGAAATTCGATTCGATAGAAAATGGCCTGCGTTTATTATCAAAGCGTATAATATAAAAAAGTATAAAATATGAAATGTATAATATAAAAACGTATAAAATATAAAATATATAATATAAAAAAGTATAAAATATAAAATATATAATATAAAAAAGTATAAAATATAAAATATATAATATAAAAAAGTATAAAATATAAAATATATAATATAAATATATAAAGACATATACAAATCTTCGTTTTTATATTTTGTTTAACAAGATTTGAATCGAATGAATTCGCAACGACTAAAGAAATTCATTGCTGCAAGTCTGCGCATTTAACTGAATGGCGAATCAAAGTTGACGGGAACGCGGAACAACGCGAGGTTGCCGGAAAAGTGTTAACGTGTTTTTAATTCAGTCGTTCGCGAGGATAACAACGCATTCTTTTCGATTGCACGCGCACGCTGATGAAATGAACAAGTAAACGACGAACGCTGAGTTAAGCAATAATTCCGCCATGTTGCTCAATCGTTGATTCGAAACGGTGCCCGATAATTAAAAGGGGTCACGCTGTGTCAGACAGTTTGTAAAATTTCATTTTCGTACTTCGACGTGTTCTTTGATGCGCACCGCTTTTGGAAAAAATCCTTGCAAGCTCCATGCTAACGAAGAGTAATTAAAATACGGTCCGACGCTGCATTGGTACTTTTGAATCAAATTCACGCACCCGAGATCGATTTTGCGACATTTTTCAAACGCCATTCTCAATGTTGCTTCAGAAAGTATTATAGTAATTTCAGTTAATTTCCGTATTCCTTAATTTGTTTGTTTCTTCGTTGCTTCATTTATCACGTCGTTTCTCCAGTTTTTCATTTCTTAATAGGTTAATTTTTGTTTTCGTCAGTTTGTGAATCATTTAATTTTTTTTGCCATTATTTCTTAATTTATTTAATTCATCATTTCATCAATTTCTGAATTGTTTTGTATCCTCATTCCAGACTTTGTTTATTCAATGCTTGTAATTTGTTAATTTATGTGTTTCTTCAATTGTTCATTCTGGTTTCCACCAATTTCTTGTTTCTCTTCATTTATTTATTTATTTTGCCATCTCTTATTTCGTTTATTCTGTCATGTCCTATCTCCCTTATTTCACATATCTTTGACTTCCTAATTTATTTATTTCATCATTCCTGATTTTGTTCATTCAACTTCTTAATTTACTAATTTGTCAATTTACTTATTTCTGGCACTCCATATTCATCACGAAAGCATCCAGTCCTCGAACTGGACAGGATTGGGAATTTGGTTTTTTAATTTGTTGATAGCACTGGTCGAGGAAAGTAAACGAACAGCAGTCGTTCACAGAAACTTTCGCACATTTGTACCGTTATTTGTTAACGTAAGTCATCAATTTCCGTCGCAGCTAATTAATCGTTTTACGCTGCCTGTCCTTATCTGCAATATAAATATCGACTTCCATAAATAAAGTAGCATTTCCTCGTTTTTGTCATTTATAAACTCGAATCAATGAACGCTGAGACCCAATAATTTCCAATTCGACGCATGGTGTACCTTCCTTTCGATTGTTTTTTTGCAAATTCTCCTACATTATATCTGCTCAGAAAAAATTGCACCCTTTAAATCGAACAAAAACCAAGTTTTTCAGATTTTACATTTCATTTCTGCCTACAAAACAATTTTATTTGAAAAATCGCTTTAAGCAATAATATTTCAGCATTTCTTATTTTCATGTAGAAAGTTCTCCACTTTAACCATTGTTTAAATAATCCTACAGCAACAACAAAGTTAAAAAATAATTCCATATTGAAACACTACTAATTAAATCTCCAAAAAATAACTAGACATTGGCACCATAACCTAACTGTCCGCCATGTTGCACAAACGGTCCCAATTGAGTCAGCAGTCGTCAGAAAACTGAATATCGAATAGTTCCAAAGTCAAATTTCCCTTATTGACTTACAAAATCATCAAGAACGGACAAGTGTCACACACCTAACCTCCAAAGCGTTCTTTAACAGCTTTTCAAACAATTCTATAGCAATAACAATTTCAAAGAACAATGTTACATCGAAACAATTGCACAAATACAATTTTCTACAGGCATTTACAAAAACGTTCTAAACAGAACAATCAAAAACTAACGCTACTAGTTAAATCACCAAAAAATAACTAGACATTGGCACCATAACCCAACCATCCGCCATGTTGCACTAACGGTCGCAATTGTATATCGAGTCGTTCCAAAGTCAAAGTTCCCCTTATTAGCTCGGAACATCATCACCATCGACAACGGATAAGTTCCACTAACCTAACCTCAATAGCGTTTAGCACGATCAACTAGGAAAGTAGCGCACGCAGCGCAGGCCAATGGTTACCATAAATCCGACGCCATCCGTCCCCGCACGACTATAACTACCGGCAGGGGGCCAAGAATCGTAAGAGCGGTGATTAAATGGTAATTTCGCATCGACCAGCTGACAATCCGGGGGTGACCGCCGATGTGATTGTGAGGGACGCCCTGGGCTTAATACGGCAGGACGTCGGCGGCCGTCACGGAGAGCTGCTGGGCAAGCTTCTTGATTTACCAAGACATCCCCGACCGAGAGATCGGAACTACGCGTTCGCTGCTTCCGATAGCGCTGCTCTGTCTTTTTCACTTTAACGGTAAGCCCCGGGACTTAACCTCACCCATTCCTGTTCTATGACCGCGAAGCTTAAACGTTCCCCTATCCGACTATCTGACTTTGACACAACCCGAAATTCCCCCCGACTGTCTCACTCTTCAATCCTGGACTAATCCTGTGCGCGAATAGATCGTTTTCGCGCCACGTTGTTTAAGAATGATGGATTTTGGTACCTCAGACTTCACAATCGCAGGTTTTGATGTTGCAGATCACGGTGTGATAGATTCTGGGACACTAGACCACAGTAACGTTGATTTAGGGAGCCTAAATCATGGTAACATAGATTTTGGAACACTGGATCATAGTAACATGGATTACAGAATACTAGATCATAATAACATAGATTTAGGAGCACTAGATCATGGTAACATAGATTTCGGAACACTAGATCATAGCAACATAGATTTTGGAACACTAGATCATAATAACATAGATTACGGAACACTAGATCATAGCAACATTTTTGGAACACTTGATTATAGTAACATAGATTTTGGAACACTGAATCATACTAACATAGATTTTGGAATACTTGATCATAGTAACATGGATTACAGAACACTAGACTATAGTTACATATATTTTGGAACACTGGATCATAGTAACATAGATTTTGGAATACTAGATCATAGTAACATGGATTACAGAACACTAGATTATAGCAACATAGATTTTGGAGCACTAGATCATAGTAACATAGATTATGGAACAGTAGATCATAGCAACATAGATTTTGGAACACTAGATTATAGTAACATAGATTGTTGAACATTGCATCATAGTAACATAGATTTAGGGGCCGTAGATGGTGGTAGCTCAGTTTTAAAGACCCTAGACGATATCATCCCAGTTTTTAAGCATCCTAGACGGTGACATCTCATTTTTAGGGATCCTGGATAGTGACATTCCAGTTATAGGGACCCTTGATGGTAGCATCCCAGATTTAGGGGCCTTAGATGAGGTGACATCCCACATTTTGGGTCTCTCTTTTGTGAATCCCCAGGAAAACATATACTTCCAAAGAATACTCTAGAATACTAGCTTAAGCTTTAACACCCCTAGATCTTAGTTTCAATGCGTCGGTACACTAGCTTTAAGGGGCATAGACTTTGTCATCCTAAATTTTATTACTCTAGGTTTTAACATCCTAGAATTTGGCAGTGCGTATATTGGTACCATTGATACTGCATTACCACATTAGAGTTTCGTTCCCTATATTTATGAATCCAGATTAGATTGCTTTAAATCATTTTCTCCCGATTTGAGCTATAAATAATTCTATGATATAATATCGTCCCTGGGAATTTAATATTTCAGGTTTAATAGCCCTCTCTAGCACAAACGATCTAGAATCCCAGAAATATAACCGTAAAGGTTAAAGGTTGCTTTAAATTATCTTCCTTTTAGTATAAATTCTGCACTTGTGGAATACTCTACTTCTATGATATAATGGTCTCCCCAAGGGCTTAACATTTGGGGTATGGTACCTGACCAGCGAACGAGGTAGAATCCCAGAAATATAACCATAAAGGTTAAAGATTGCTTTATATCATCTTCCTTTTCATGTAAATTCTGCACTTGCGGAATCCTCTAATTCTGCGATACAATAGTCCCACTAAGGATTTAATATTTGGATCGCGGTACCACCGACTCTGTTCGGGCTATTTCCTAATTCTAGCACATTATAATAGCCCCCTACGGCTTTAATATTTGAGTTTTGACTCACTTAACTAGCAGATGACGTAGAATCCCAGAAATACGGCCACGGAGGTTACACGTTGCTTCGAAATTATCTTACCCCCAGATGGGGTTGAGCTAAATTTTCAGATTGTGTTATTCTTTAATTTTACACTGCTTCTCCTAGGGCTTCAATAGTTTAATTTTGGCATGCCTGTAGGGTTCCAAATATTTACTATGATATGACTTTCTGCTAAGTGTCTAATGGCCTTTATCTTCTAGTAAGATATACAAACCTTAATTTGTATCTAGTTCTTTAGTATATAACTCTCTTATATAAATAATTTCTTCGTTATTTCTAAATTTTTATTGAATGAGTTTAGGTTAGAATTAGGATTATTCTACTCACATTCTAGTGACCTTTTCCTTCTAGTGAGATGTACAAATCTTAGTTTGTATATAGCCTTCTTCTATAAATAATGTCTTTGTTATTTCTAAATTTCTAGTGAATGAGTTTAGGTTATGTATAACATCATTAATCACTCCAGTCTTGGTACTGCAGAAGATTCTTCTATTATTATCAGTATGACTTTCTAGAGGCCATTTTAAATTAAGCCAGTAAGAAACCCTTTTACTGGATCCTCTTTTTTATAAGAATCTGTTCTTTTAACCCAGGAGCCCTGCTTGGTCGATTCAGGTTAAGTGTTAATGGAATTTCTTATTTTCGTCGTCCGCTAGCGAGGTAACCAACCTGAATCCATTAATCACTCCAGACTAGGTGCTACACGAGGTTCCAAAAACATCGCTATATCTTTTCGATCGGTACCTTTTAGTGAATTGTCCAGTTAGTGAATTAGTCCAGTTGGTCTAATAACATGTGTAAGCATTCAGCTGAAATTTGCATAAAACATACACAAATGTTCTCTTGCATACAATTACTAATATTCAAGATATTACTATTAAATAAAAACATTTATCGCGTCAGTATTATTACGATTTTAAAATTTATCAACATTAATGGACATTTAAATATAAAAATTACATATAAAAATCTGTATAAAAATGTAATTTTTCTTAGCGAATTTACTAGCGAGTTTTCTAGTGACTTTCCCAGTGAAGTTTCTAGAAAAATCATCCGTCAAAGATTTTCAACTGATTAAACATTGATGGAAATTTATACATAAAATACATAAATCTTAATAGACCTAGTAATCATATGTAGTAAATTTCTTAGTATATCTCCTAGTTAGTTTCTCATGATTTTTCTACAGAACTTTATATCGAAAATTTAAAAAATACGGAAACATCGATGGAAAATTATACATAAAATACATAAATCTGAACATAACAAATAATTTTTTCTAGTGATATTCCTAGTCAATTTTCTGGTGTACTTAATACCGAAGATTCTAAAACATATTAAAATTGTTAGATATTTGTACGTAAAATACAACCAAGTTATTTTTTCTAGCAAAATTCCTAACGAATTTCCTACTGAATTTTCTCTTGTCGTTAAAGAGCCAAAGACAAAAATTGCCCAACGGTGAAATCCGAATGGAAATCTCGGGATTTCATACCAAAACTGTTCGAAACAGATCTATTTCATTCGCTGATGTCATCTGGCCCAGAGCGTTGCTCTCCGGGGCAAGTTAATGAACGGATGTAGGTCGGGCAGATTCTATTTTTATTTATCGCTGCCGAATTCGATCAGTCCGGGCTCTTGTTAATTAATATTCGAGACCGGGAGGATTATACTTTGTCGGGTTGTAGAAACGCTCACGATTTAACGGGCTCGCAAGACTGATTCCTCGAATCGAAGGAGAACAAATCGTGGTCTAAATTACATAGATTTTCCCGGGGATTGATCGATCGTCTACCATTGCAGCCAGCTGACCTGCTGAAATGGAAGCAAGTAGCGACCAGATTCAGCGAATTAATTACCGAAGCCCCTGACCAACTGCAGCTGAATGAAGATCGATCGCACGACATGGTAACCGTGGACGACAACGCCGGAAATGCGACCACCGGCTTAAGAAGCCGGAACCGCGTGTTGGCGGCGTAAAGAAGGACAAATGGGAGCGTCAAAGTTCAGATAAATCAGGATCAAGATCGAAAGAAAGCACGGCGTTAAGTCCCCCCCCCCCCCCCTCGCTCTCGCTGGAAGAACAACGAGATTACAAAAACTTTGTGCGTGCTTCGGCGACCGGTTTGCTTTTTAACTTAAAAATACGACTTCACCTGCTTCCGTAATCCGACATTTTTGCCCATTAAATGGAAGATCGTTCTATTAACGAACGTGCTTATATAGAAGAGCAAAAACAATGACAGCGTTGTTCGTCATGGCACCGCTCGCTGTCTACGACAAGGATTCTGAAAGGACAACTCAACATCCTACTTCTAAAAGACCTGAATTGTTATTGTATCGAATTGTGTTATAGTTAATATCCTTTATTGTAAATAAAATGCCGCGACGCGAGAGAAATTGTGTACTTCGCAACAATATTATAATCGTATAATAATAAGTTGAACATGACAAAATTATCATATTTGAAGCATGACATTTTTGGTTCGGATTTTATATTATAATTAAATACCATACATAAATATGTAATGTAGAGCTTATAGTAACTATGTATTACTTACTCGGTCTTTTGTTTTTTACACAATAAAAAAAAATGTTTTTCTTTCTTTGTATTCATGCAACCTGTCGCAATCCCCTTTTCGGACTTTTTAAAAAATATAAAATATTTTAACAACGAAACATAATTTGTATATAATCATATTGTTACACAATTTTTTGTGTATATACATAACTTTTGCCGTCAAAAATTTCAAAAAAAAATTTTGCAGTTGGTCGAAAAAATGCAACGGAGACCGCAGCTCGCGAGTTCATTTCTCGCGCAGCTGAAATATCATCCTTTGAACCTTCCCGGTCATGGCGGAGCGAGAACGTAAAACCGAAACGGCGGCCCGGAGTATTTTCATTTTAATAACGAATTTATACAAATGCTCGTTGGCGATCTCGGATATCAGGAATTTCGCCGTTTTCAATTCCAATCGATAGAGATATTAACCGCCATTACGTTGTACGAGAGTTCCGACGCAGTGCCAAGCAACGCTGTTCGCCTAATCAGCCGCCATCCCACGGGAACCGTCGAGTTTCCGGAAGCTTTACGCATTTATTTTCACTGTGCGCGGTTTCTTTAATCACACGCCATTAAATATGTAAACTGCTCTCTGCCAGTGGTTTGAATTCGATTCTCATCGCCGGCAGCTTTTGAATTTCCCGCGCTCGATCGCGGCATCCATCGGACATTTTCGTTTGAAACTTAATTTTCTTGGAATCGTTGATCCAGGAACGATCTTCTGACGCGTTTCCTACGAATTGGTTCATTTAGCTCGTCAGCTGAATAGCAAATTAATTTGCAACGTTGTAGACACTTGATTTAATTGTTTAATAAAGAATTGTCTAGTTTTCATTTTTACTTATTTATATTTGTAACAATGTCGTAGCTGATTCGGCAGTACGTATGCTAAAAATATGTATAATAATGTGATATTATTTATAATATTTATTAACTTGCGACATTTTAGCGATATGATTAAATTATTTAATAAAGAAGTTTGGCGACGGTCGTTGTGTGTGTTTGGTCGAGAAAAGGAGAGGGGAGACGTTTCGTCCGGGGCCCGCTAGAGGACTCATCAGTAAGGCTATCCTAGCGTGCCCTTGCCTTAGACGTGGGGGTAGGACGAAGTCTCTGTATATATAGGGATCGAGGCGGCTTGGTTACTAGCGGGAAGAAGAGCCCTCTGCTGGCGGGTCTGGAGGTAGCCGCCACAGAAGTTTCTATTTTCAATCGATATTTGTCCATATCTGCAATAGTGTTAATATTGTCCTCAGTAATAAAAGATCTCGTAGCTTGAATTTGTATTTATTCATGTTTATAATACTGTTAATATTGTTTCTAATATTGTTAATCTGCAACATTCTATATATCTAATTAAATTATCAAATAAATAATTTCTTAGTTTTGGTTATTACTTATTTATATCGATAATAATGTTAATATTGCATTTAAATGTTGTGATCAATTTTTCCATATTTACATACTTAGAATTTTGATTAAAATTATTATTAATTTAATAACATCAGTAGAAAAATTTATTTCTAAAATTCTTAAATTATCGAAAATCGATGAAATTTATATTTAAAGTAGCTTCACCTATTTGTTCAACATTAATTACCAGTATATCAATCGAATTCAGTCAAATTCCATTTTATTTAATTGCAGAAGAATCAGAAATAGTTTCTGGACGTATTAGAAGATTATTTGGATGAATTTTTCTAGGTGCATATTTAACAATTATTTCTGTCTTCGATAGTTATTATATTTTTTTAAAATCCTATTACTAAATAAGTTTGAAAACCGAGATTTCTAATACATTAAAAAAAAGATGTCGTCTGTTAAGTGCTGTTTCTAAAGGAATTCTTTCAATCAGGTATTATCGAAATAATTTTCTTCGTTTTTGAGACTCGAATTAAATCACAGAGAGCACGCGGCATTCCAGTGGATGGTAATTAATTAGGCTTTTATTCTGCAGCAAGTACACAGCATTTAAAAGCCTCGAGAAAATTTCGTTATTGCGGACACACGGACGGAGGAGGGTAGTAACAGAGGCGCCGGTGCGCTCGAAACGTGTTTGAAACTAATTTGCTACACTTCAGCTCATTAAAATAATTATTCGACGTAACGGTAATTATGCAACCGTTACAGCTTGATGCTTGCGCTTTTCCCGTGCTGTCGACGCTATCAATCTTCCAATGAAACAAACGTGTCCAATCTTTCTCCGGTTTCAATCAAGTATAAAATTTCATAAAACAAATTTTCATCAGGCAATTAAGTTTTTAAAGCATTCGAAACTTGTTTTCGAATATACCTGTAAATAAGTTCCCAAATAGATGAGGAACATTTCTGTACATAATTTCTAAAATAAATGACGGAAATAGTTTTCTACAATTGTCGAAAAAAATGGAGAAAATAATTTTGCACAATTTACAAAATAAATGTAGAAAATAGTTTTGAATAATTGTCAAAATAAATGAAGAAAATGATGATATATACTTTTTTTTTTTTTTTTATTTATCGTGGGGGAAATCTGCTGGTCAGACACCCCCGTCCCGCCCGAAGGGCGGGGCGGGGGTAGTGCGGGGTTCGACCCGCTAAAACCCCCACGGCGGCCTAGGGCGCTGGCGATTAGCGGGGGAGCCACGGGAACTCTCAAGAACACGACCGCGGCTCCCCCTCGCCTGGCCGGCCACCAGGATGGAGCGGTGGCTGGCCGCATCCCGGGGGGAGATTAATCCTCCCCCCATGAATCATCTTGATTCGGCGGAGCGGGGGACCGCACTCCACACCGCCTCGTCATGACGGCCGCACCGGCGGCCGTCGGGGGCGACGACTTTTCGTCGCCCCCACTTCTAAAAGGACATCCTCGGTTGGCGGGCGGCGGGCAATTAAACCAGAGATCTGGTACACCCGCCGCCCGCCTATTCTCAGCTGCTCGGCGACCCCGCTCGGCAGCCTCCTTCTGCAACATTACCTGTTCGCAGAAGGCTATGGCTGCCGCCCATTTTGTCGGGCTCTCCAGCATGGCCCCAACTAAGCTGGAGAGAGCGAGGTCGCGACCAACTTCCCTTCTTAGGACTCGGCGCAGCACTGAAAAGGCGGGGCATACCTCCAGTGTATGCTGCGCCGAGTCCTCCTCCGCGCCACAGTGGTGGCACCCCTTCGTCGCTTCCCGACCGATGCGACACAGGTAAACACCGAAGCAGCCATGCCCGGTGAACACCTGCGTTGCACGGTAGGAGAGCCTGCCAAACCGCCTCTCCCGCAACGAGGTGAAGTGTGGCAGGAGAGCCCCAGGGACGCGCTCGCCGGCATGGGAGCAAAGCTCCGCATGCCATCTGGCGAGCGCTAATCCCCAGGCCTGGAGCTCGAAGCACTCGACCGCCTCCCGCTCCGGCGGGTAAATGATGATATATACTGTAAGATATTTTAATGATTTTTAACGAATTCTGTACTATTTTATACAATTCTATACTATTGTGGTATCGTAATTTAGTGGGTACGTTTAGGACGAGGAGGAGTGTTAGGCTTAGGGGACCGTAGTTTTAAGTCTTTGTAATTATGGTAGGCAATAGAAGAGAAACTTTGGCGAAGGCCGGGTCAGATGAAAAAAATCCCTTGGCGACGGAGAGCCGGCGGATGCGATTGGCACGTTTTTAGAAAAGGCAGGCATTGTGTCGGACGAGCGTGTTTGGAGTGGACAGAGAGTGTACGAGAGTCGTCGAGTGAGGAGTGTTGCAAGTTGTAAAATTAAGTGAAGTAGTTGTAATCCTAGTTGAAGGTACGGTACGCGATATTTTCTGTCTTCACCACGTTTTGTCCTTTCCTAATCGATACAGATTCTATATTGTTTAAATATTAGACAATTTCTACATAATTTTGAGGGCTCAGCCGGGATTTGAGGAAAAGGTAGCGTTGAATGATAACAATGATATTGTGACTGTAGGAGTTGAGAGTTGAACTTTAGTTGTTGTGTTGTGCATTGAAAAACCTTTCAAGATGTCTGAAGGAAACGATACCGTTGTCGAAGTATCACAAGCAAGCCTATCTGCTGACAAATTAGAGGAAATTCTAACAATGAAGTTAACCGGTTTAAAGGAAGAATTGAAGAGCCGCAAGCTGAGGACGTCGGGAAATAAAAAGCAACTACAAGATCGGCTTAAAGCAGCCATAATGTTGCAAATCGAACATGCCGAAGAAGAAGATGATATTGATGGCAGTGAAGATGAAGAAGAAGGAAGCGATGTGAGACGATGCGTGCGTCGGATGCAGGCGTTAACATTCAGGGATGTTGAGGAGTCCATGCGTACATTTAGCGGAGACGATAAAGCAAACATTCGTTGTTGGCTCGAAGAGTTTGAAGACATGGCGGAGCTATGTGAATGGAGTGAAGTACAAAAAGTTATTTATGCGAAGCGGTTATTGCGTGCATCGGCGAGATTGTCCGTCGACTGTGAAAAATGTTGTCGCAAATGGGTCGAGATGAAGCGAGCATTGGAGTCCGAATTTGGTAAAACTGCAGATACGTACAAGATACATAAAGAGTTGTCACGTAAAATTAAAAGATCGAACGAGTCGTATCAAGAATACATTTATCAAATGTTGGAGATTGCGAAGCAAGCAGACGTGGAAGTCTCAACAGTTATTAAGTATATTATTGACGGAGTTCAGGATTTCGAGACAAACAAAACGATATTGTACGGTGCTAGAAATACACGTGAGTTGAAAGAAACATTCAAAATTTACGAAGACATGAAGGAAAAATCAAGAACGAAAAACAGGCGACCTGAGGAGAAGAAGAAGACGACCATCCATGGAACCTCGTCACAAGGTGAATCACAGCAAGTGGCACGGCAAGAATTACGGCGATATTTTTTGTGTGGAAACCGATACCATACGGCTGCAAACTGCCCGACGAAAGAAAGAGGACCCAAGTGTTTTAAGTGTCAAGGCTATGGGCATGTTGCGTCAAGCTGTAACGGTGCGAATGGGCCAGCAAGGGTTGTGAGTAGTGTGTCTGAAGCGTCGAGAAAGAAGCGAGTTAAAGAGGTGCAAGTCGAAAATTGTAAGTTGACAGCGTTAATAGATTCTGGAAGCGATCTGAATTTGATGCGACCGGATTATTATGTTAAAATTGGTGCTCCTTGATTGAATAATAAGATTTTGCAATTTCGTGGTGTCGGAGCAGAGAACAACCACACATTAGGGGAATTTTCAACAACTATTGCAATAAATCAGATAACATATCCAATAAATATACACGTTCTACCCAATACTTGTCGTCCCATAGTTTAATAATCAGTACAGAATTTTTACATTCCGTAGAACTAAGTATGAAAGGAGAAGAAATTTCTATTAAATAAATAGATTTGCCGGAAATTTTTAATGTCAATGTCGAGGCTATAGTTGACGATGTAGATTTATCACACGTTGCGGTTCCTGAACACAGAAATGTTATAGAAGATTGTGTTGCAAATGATAAACCATCTAAAACGAAAGAAGTAGGGATTAAAATGAGCTTGATACTGCAAGACGAGATCCCAGTGTACGAGAGACCGCGATAAATCTGAAGTTGATAAACAAATAACGTCATGGTTGAAAGATGAAATAATTCGAGAGTCTTGTTCAGATTACGCAAGTCCAATTGTACTAGTAAAGAAGAAGGATGGCACAACTAGAATTTGTGTTGACTACACACAGCTTAATAAAAAAAAAATGGTAAATGATAGATATCCCCTACCTTTGATAGAGGATCAATTGGATTTATTAGAAGGCGCGAAAGTATTTAGTTCGTTGGATCTCAGAAATGGATTTTTTCATGTTCCCATTAATGAGAATAGCAGAAAATATACCGCCCCCGTAACTCCCACCGGTCATTATGAATTTTTAAAGGTTCCGTTTGGGTTATGTAATTCGTCAGCCGTCTTTCAAAAGTATATAAATGCAGCGTTCAAAGAGTTAATTGCAACCGGGGTCGTTTTGACATACATGTGTTTCGTTTAAATTTGAATCTGAATCACGTGTTTCGTATCAATTTGAAGTTAAATCGTTTGTTTGGTATGCATTTGAAGCTACATCATGTACTTCGCATGGATTTTAAGCTAAATCATGTGTTCCAAATGAATTTGAATTTAAATCGTTTGTTTCGCATGAATTTGAAGCCAAGTCTTCTGTGGCGGCTACCTCCAGACCCGCCAGTAGAGGGCTCCTCTTCCCGCTAGTAGCCGATCAGCCTCGATTCCTATATATACACAGAGACTTCGTCCTACCCCTACGTCTAAGGCAAGGGCCTGCTAGGATAGCCTTACTGATGAGTCCTCTAGCGGGTCACGGACGAAACGTGTCCCCTCTCCTTTCCACGACAACGACTCTTTGAACCGCCGCCAAACTTCTATTTCTCGTAGATTTGAAGCTAGATCGTTTGTTTCGCATGGATTTGTAGCTTAATCATTTGTGTCGCATAGATTTGAAACTAAATATTCTATTTCGCATGGATAAATCGTTTGTTTCGCATGGATTTGAACCTATATCGTTTGTATCGCGTATGCATTTGAAGCTAAATCGTTTATTTCTCATGAATTTGAAGATAAATCTTCTATTTCTCATGGGTTTGAAGCTAATCATGTGTTCCGCATGAATTTGAAACTAAATCGTTTGTGTCGCATGAATTTGAAGCCAAGTCATCTATTTCGCAAAGATTTGAAGGTAGATCGTTTGTTTCGCTTGGATTTGCAGCTAAATCGTCTATTTCGCATGGATTTGAATCTAAACCTTCCATTTGGCATGGATTTTGAGCTAAATCATGTGTTTTGCATGAATTTGAAGAGAAATCATGTGTTTCGCTTAAATGTGAATCTAAATCACGTGTTTCGTATCAATTTGAAGTTAAACCGTTTGTTTGGTATGCATTTGAAGCTACATCATGTATTTCGCATGGATTTTAAGCTATATCATGTGTTTCGCATGGATTTGAAGCTAAATCGTATGTTCCGCATGAATTTGAAACTAAATCGTTTGTGTCGCATCAATTTGATAAAGAAATCTTTTATTTCGCATAGATTTGAAGCAAAATTTTCTATTTTGCATAGATTTGAAGCTAAATCGTGTATGTCGCCTGAGTTTGAAGCGAAGATATCTATGTCGCATAGATTTGACCCTAGATCGTTTGTTTCGCATGGATTTGAACCTATATCATTTATATTGTATGCATTTGAAGCTAAATCGTTTATTCGGATGAATTTGAAGATAAATCTTCTATTTCGCATGCATTTGAAGCTAATCGTTTGGTCCGTATGGATTTGTAGATAAATCGTTTATTTCGCATGGATTTGTAGCTTAATCGTTTCTTTCCATAGATTTGAAGATAAATCTTCAGGTTTCGCATGAATTTGAAGCTAAATCATGTGTTTTGCATGAATTTGAATCTAAATCACGTGTTTCGCATCAATTTGAAGTTAAATTCGTTTGTCTGGTATGCATTTGAAGCTACATCATATATTTCGCATTGATTTGTAGCTAAATCACGTGTTCTGCGTAAATTTGTAGATAAATATTCTAATTCGCATAGATTTGAAACTAGATCGTTTGATCACGTGGGTTGTTTCTTAATCGTATGTTTCGCATTACGTTGTTGTACGTTGCATTACTTTGTTTTTACGTTGTTTTGTGTTGTTTTACCTTGATTTACGTTGTTTCCCGTTGTCTCACGTCGTTGTTTAAAAGAGTATTAGGTTGTTTTACGTTTCTATACATTGTTTTTACGTTATTTTATATTGTTTTACATTGCTTTACGTTGTGTTACGTTGATTTACTTTGTTTTGCATTGACGATTTAAAATGTTTGACGATGCTTTACGTAGTTTGCTTTGTTTCGCGTTGTGGTTTAAAACAGTATTACGTTGCTATACATTGTTTTTACATTGTTTTATACTGTTTCACATTACTTTACGTGTTACGTTGTTTTACTTTGTTTCGCATAGATGATTTACGTTCTTTTACGTTGTTTTGCTTTGTTTTGACGTTGGTTCACGTTGTTTTACCTTGCTGTACGTTGTTTTACACTGTCTCACGTTGTTGTTCAAAACCGTATTACGTTGTTCTACGTTGTTATACGTTGTTTTTACAATGTTTTATAGAGTTTCACATTGCTTGTCGTTGTGTTGAGTTGTTTTACTTTGTTTCGCATAGATGATTTACATTGTTTTACGTTGTTTTATCTTGCTTTCGTTTGTTTCGCACTGATGATTTACATTAATTCACGTTGTTTTACTTTGTTTTCCTGTTGTTTTATGTTGTTTTACCTTCTTTACGTTGGTTTACGTTGTCTCACGTTGATGTTTAAAACCGTATTACATTGAGCTACATTGTTATACATTATTTTTATGTTGTTTTATATCATTTTACATTGCTTTGCGTTGTGTTACGTTGTTTTGCTCGCCTCGCATTGATGATTTACGTTGATTTACGTTGTTTTACTTTGTTTTATCTTGTTTTAAGTTTTTTTACGTTGTCTCACGTTGTTTTTTAAAACCGTATTACGTTGTTCTACGTTGTTATACATTGTTGTTACGTTGTTTTATATTGTTTTATTTTGTTTTTACGACGTTTTTATGTTGTTTTAGCTTGTTTTACGTAATAATCGAGGTTGTTTAATCAACAACGTGAGAAAGCGTAAATAAACGTAAAGGAAGGTAAAATAATGTACTACAACGTAAAAACAAAGTAAAACAACGTAAATCATTATAGCGAAACAAAGAAAAACAAGCAAAACAATGTAGAAAACGGTAATCATTAACGCGAAACAAAGAAAAACAAGGTAAAACGACGTGAAAAACATAAATCATATATGCGAAACAAAGTAAAACAACGTCACACAACGTAAAGCTATGTAAAACAAAATAAAACAACGTAAAGCAATGATAGAACAACGTAATACTGTTTTAAACAACATCTTGAGACAACGTAAAACAACGTAAAGCAAGGTAAAACAACGTAAAACAACGTAAAACAACGTAGAAATAAAGTAAAGCAACGTTAGATAATGTAAAAATAATTAAACGTCGTAAAAGCATACTGTAGCAACGTAGACCTACGTAATACTGTTTTAAACAACAACGTGAGACAACGTAAAACAACGTAAAGAAAGGTAAAATAACGTAAAACAACGATAAAAAAAAGTAAAACAACGTAAAATAATGTAAAAAAATGTAAAACAACGTAAAAACAATGTATAACAACGTAAAATAACGTAAAACATAGAACAACGTAAAAGCAATGTATAACAACGTAAAACACAACAATATGGTTTTAAAAACAACGCCAAACAAAGAAAACAACGTAAATCATCGTAAAACAACGTAAATCATGAATGCGAAACAAAGTAAAAGTACGAAACACAACATAAACCAATGTAAAACAGTATAAAAGAACGTAAAAACAATGTATAACAACGTAGAACAACGTAATACTGTTTTAAACAACAACGTGAGACAACGTAAAACAACGAAAAGCAAGGCAAAACAAAGTAAAACAACGTAAAAACAATGTCAATCAACGTAAAACAACGTTTGTTAACATAGCGAAACAAAGAAAGACATGGTAAAATACCGAGAAAAAACATAAACCATATATGCGAAACAAAGCAAAACAACGTAACACAACGTGAAGCTATGTAAAACAAAATAAAACAACGAAAAACAATGTATAACAACGTAAACCAAAGCTATACTCTTTTAAAAACAACGCCAAACAAAGAAAACAACGTAAATCATTGTAAAACAACGTAAATCATGAATGCGAAACAAAGTAAAAGAACGTAACACAACATAAACCAATGTAAAACAGTATAAGTCGACGTAAAAACAATGTATAACAACGTAGAACAACGTAATACTATTTAAAAAACAACGTGAGACAACTTAAAACAACGTATAGCAAGGTAAAGCAACGTAAACCAATATAAAATCAAAGTAAAATAATGTAAATCGTCAATGCGAAACAAAAAAAACAACTTGACGCAACGTACAGCAACGTAAAACAATATAAAACAACCTAAAAACAAAGCATAAGAACGCAGAAGAACATAAAACTGTAATAAATAACAACGTGAGACAAGACGAAATAACGTAAAGCAAAGTAAAACACGTAAAATAACGTAAATGATGAATGCGAAACGAAGTGAAACAACGTAAAGGTGGAGGTTGGTAAGGTGGATGGAGGTAACAGGTGGAGGTAGAGATAGAGATAGAGGCACATACGTAGCGGTAGAGGTAGAGGTACATGCGTAGAGGTAGCGTTTGAGGTACATGCATAGAGGTAGAGGTACATGCGTCGGTTTAGAGTTAGAGGTACATGCGTAGAAGTAGAGTTAGAGGTACAGGCGTAGAAGTAGAGGTAGTTGTACAGGTGTATAGGTAGAGGTATAGGCATAGAGGTAGTGGTAGAGGTAGAGGTACAGCCGTAGCGGTAGAGGTAGAGTAGAGATAGACGTAGAGGTAGAGGTAGAGCTAGAGGTAGAGGTAGAGGTAGACGTACAGACGTAGAGGTAGAGGTAGAGGTACCGGGCGCAAGGGTAGAGGTAGATGTATAGGTAGTGGTACAGGCGTAGAAGTAGAGGTACAGGTACATGCATAGAGGTAGAGGTACATGCGTAGCGGTAGAGTTAGTTGTACATGCGTAGAGGTAGAGGTAGAGGTACTTGCGTAGAGGTAGTGGTACGTGCGTCGGGTTAGAGTTAGGGGTACATGCGTCGGGGTAGAGTAAGAGGTACATGTGTAGAGGTAGTGGTAGAGTTACATGCGTAGAGGTAGAAGTAGAGGTACATGCACAGAGCTCGAGGTAGAGGTAGAGGTAGTGGTAGACGCACATACGTAGAGGTAGAGGTAGAGGTACCAGGCGCAAGGGTAGAGATAGAGATGGAGGTAGAGGTATAGGTGTAGAGGTAGAGGTACGTGCGTCGGGGTAGAGTTAGAGGTACATGCGTCGGTAGAGGTACATGCGTACAGGTAGAGATAGAGGTTCATGTACTCTACCACTACGCCTCTACCTCTACCTCTTTGCATGTACCTCTACCTCTAACTCTACGCCTGTATCACTACCTGTACCACTACGTATGTTCCTCTATCTCTACTTCTATGCGTGTACCTCTACCTACACCTCGACTTCAGCGCATGTACCTCTACCTCTACCTCTACGCATGTACCTCTACATCTACCTCTACGCTTGTATCTCTATCTTCTCCTTTACGCATGTACATCTACCCGTCCAAGTTGAACGTAAATGGCTTTTACAGAGCCCCGACGGCACAGACGACGACGACGACGGAAATGTTGCACGATACTATTTTCTCTGATGCAAAGTGTCTTTACCTTATGTTCTTCCTGCTGCACGTTTATTTCTTTGCTCTCTGCTTTTTAAAGAAATCTGTTGTTTTCTGCTCGTTTACTTTTGCCTGAGTGGTCCTTACCTTAGCGACACTGTGAGTGACACGTCCCTTAAAATTCTCCCTTGAATTTTGCTCCAGTTTTCAATGGGAAACGTTGTGTTGCCCGCGACTTCCGATTTGTTTAACCATGGTGTTTCCTCCGTGCCGCAGGAATGTTACCCCGGAACTTTGTAATATTGAATGTATGCTTTATCCCGCTTCATTTTCCCCACCAGGGATTTCGCCCGACTGCATAACTTCAATTCTCATGTACTCCGTCCAGGTTTCTGTTGTTAAAAGCAAATATAGCAGGAAAGTTAAGTGATACTTGAATTCAAGAGGGTTGAAACAACCCTCTGGAATGTGCGGCGTCTCGAAAATTATCTTCGAAACTAATTAGATTCTTATGTTTAGTTGTTTTCGTAGTTGTAATGTTTCCATTTTCAATTACACAACGCTATACTTACTGAGTATACTAATCCGACCAAAAATTATATGCAAGATTTTACGAAATCTCCGTATTCGACTCTACAGCTTCCAAGAGCGATTATCGTAGACACGAGAAAGCAAAATTTTTTGGTTTATCGTTTCGATTGTTGCGCCTGACTTCTGAAACACTAACAGATAGAGGCGGTCATTCCTACGATTTACGCGTTGCGGAGATTCCAAGAATAGCGAACGTCCGGACGGTGTCACTTTAATGCCAACGGTTTCGGAAGTCCATTATTCATTTACGCCATCCTTCGATTAATTATTATCCTGATAAACGTCACCCGGTGCGCAATCCGCCGATAAATCGTTATTCCGCAAACGGGCGCAACCGATGAAACGAGCAATTGATCTCGCCAACATCACGCGAGATAATTGACCCGACGACAATTTTTTTACCGGGGATCAACGATTATACTGGATCGAGCATATTGCTACTTTGTTTGATATGCAAACCGAGCCGTTATTCGCTTACAACTATCCGAACAATTCGATTATAAATGGTTAATACATGTGAGCTTAATTGAACGAAGCGCCATTAAATAAATAGAAAAAAATATTGGCGAAAGACGCCGTTAAATGCACGCAATAATTTATCACCATATCTTCATTTGCTATTAGTTCATTAAGATTTCGCGTATTTCTGTAAACCCTCTGTTCGCTCGAATTTTGTGCACCACTATACAAGAACTGGAAACTCGAAACTAGGAAATATGAATCTCTAGATGCAAAATAATGACGAAACTACAATGTTATTTTCTCGTGTTTTTTAATAATACCGATTGCCTTTTACCATCGTATTATTAAAGCTGTTTAAAAAAGCAGCCTTAAAAATAACTCCGCGCAGAAAATTCGAAATAATTCCAAGGGAACTACGAAATTGAAAATTGTCTAAATTTTCCCAAAAATTTGCACCAACAACTATTTTCGTACATTTTTTCCACATCAGGAAATAACAGAGATAAATCGCAGAGCGCGAAAACAGAAATTTGTCAAGCGACAATGGGTATAAAATGTAATTTGTCATTTTCGTGCAAAGCTGCAAATGAAATCGTATAGAACGACTCGCAGGACTAGTTGAAATCCGTATTCAATTGAGCAATATGAAGGGATTCTGGGAAAAATTCTATTCAGAATTTTCCACTTATTTCTCCACGTTGGTTCGCTACTGTTCTCGTATATATTGTTCATTATGGTATTTACCCGGCCCACATTCGCGGAACCGTTGTCAATACGTTTAATATATTTGTGCGAGCGGAGCTGTTATTGTTGAACCAGCTTTTAGCGCTAATAAAAATATTTTCTGCAACCGATACGTTGATAATTAATTTTGCAAATGCACGGTTTGTTTCATCGAATGTTTTTCCAGAGGTTTGCCAGAGATGAGCAGTACAAGGTGGCTCAAGCGTTTCATTTTATTGCAATATTTTAATTTTGCAATATTTTAATATTGCGTTTACTAATTCATCAATTTGTAATGTGAAATTCTTCTAAATTGTACAAGTTCAAGAATAATTTACTTTATTGTTCTTTGCCTGCTTTATATCATGGTGAACTATTAATAATAATTATATACACAAGTAACGTACTAACATATAAGTGTGGATCTGTGGCATCAACAATAATAAAAAAAGACACTCACCATCTTAGCTTGATCTCTGAAATCACGTTTTAACACTAAATCTATCAAACCCTGTTCATAGTAATAATAATCGGTTTCTCACTTTTCCTTTTAAAAACGTAGAAAATCTATTTTACTTTCGCAGAAAATAATTAACTACATTTTCTTTAGTAAGTTTAAATAAATGCAGTAATGTCATTTTTTTTAAATAACGCAGGTCAGTCACTTCGAGTGCTCTATTTAGTGTGAATAATTTCCGAACTAACATGGTTCTCGGTCATCGATCCCATAGACAGTATTCTCGCTTCGTTTTCACGAGACACCCTATATGAACAGTCGTCGTTTGTAAGACAGGATACACGTGACGTGCAGGCTCTAATGCAGCACTCGTAAAAAACATTGTAAAAGTGTGTCAAGTTGTAATGACTTTCCGGATCTGCAACCGCGGCGAGATATACCGTTTCGCAAGTGATCATCAACCGTTGCCAGGTTGACGTCGATTTTTAATGAAAAGCGTTAACGCGAATTCCGGGATCCCCGCTTTCGTCAAACACACAGACTTTTATTTGGTCACGTTTCGAGGACCGGAGCCGTCGAACTTTCGCTGACGGTTGCAGTTTCCGCGAAATTTCGGAACGTAAATCTGTTCCCGCGCGCACGCGATGGGGAGTTCCGAGACGAGATGGGAACTTCGCCGGCTGAACTTTGATGTACGAACTATGAACAGCCTAATTTCGGTGTCAGAATACACACTTTCAAATGCAAATCCCTTTCGATATACGTTTCCTCGGGTGAACATCTTGATTGTAAATTTTACGGTATCTTCGGCGAACTGAACGTGATCCCGCCACCGCCTCCAACAAAAACTGTTTGCCGGGACCAAGTAGCTGAGAAAGTCAGTCAAGAGATACGTTGTGTGTGGTTTTAGTGTAATTTAGAGCGTGCTGGGCTCGCTCGATTCGTGTTCTTGAAAACAAAAGGAACGAACCGGAATGAAAGAACGCTTCTGCGTGACGTCACTAGTTCATTTAGGTGTAGGTTAACGTACAACTTGTACAGTTACGAGCAGCAATAGTTAACTAACAAACTCACTAGAAAGTATAAACAATGATACATTGGAAACAAGGATCAATTGCAATCAAGGATCATTAATTAAATATTACACATACATGTGAAAGGAAGAACAGTAAAACAAAGGGAAATAGTATACCCTTCTTATATTAGTAAATTACAAACTTTGCTCTTATTTATCGAACGAATTAATTGATAAGTTAAATATCTTTTGTAAATTTTTCTCTTAAAAATTCTTTTTTGTACTTTAACACTTTGACTGCCGCGTCGTCTACATATGGGCGATCGAAAATGATTGAATTATCAGATTTGAAAATTGATTTTCACGCTAATCCGTCATAATTTCCTAATTTTATTAATACCCGCGAAACGTAATAATATTGGAAATGCGATTCACGAGATACAAGTTTGCTTGGCAATTCGTAATTTAATGAAATGAAATACTTTAATTTCGTGAAATTTTAGTGGTTGTCGAAGCGTGGCAGTCGATGTGTTGAAGTCAGTAATAAATGAGAAAAGGTGTTTAATGTCGAAAGAAACTGGCAGAAAGTCGAAGCCTAATACGACGTTTAATTAGTTATGGCGGAAATCGCGCGGAACCGTAAAATACGGGCTGCCACGTGCAGTCCGCACGTTTAGGATTAACCATGTCAAGTTCAAATTAACCGGGCGGAGCTTCTGATAAGGGGGATTTCATGAGATCCATTCTTTCCGGTGAATTATGTATCATATGGTTACATATCGTTTTCATAATCGTCGACAACAGGCAGCTATAAAAATGATCCGCGAGGCTCGATTAAGCGTATCTCTTCCCAAATTGCCCATATTTTTTAGGTTAACTTAATTATTGACTGATCCTCGCAAGTGTACAGGACGTTGCAAAAGTGAAATGATCGAGGGAGAAACTGATGTACGAGCACCGGAATGGGTACCGCGTAAATCACGAATGAAAAGGGTCCAGCAGAATCTATTCGTACATGATCGAGTTCACGTCGACTTCGCGCAGCAAGAAAGAATTACATCCATATGACAATAACACGAGGTTCAGTCAGCGCTGGAAAGTGCTCGAAACCCCTGAGGACTTGCCCGGAAAGTTTAAGCAGAACGGATAGATGTAGGAAGAGAACTGAAAAAGAGTCCGAAAGAGGAAAAGTAACTCATCCCAGGGACGAACAGATAGGTTACGTCCGCTAATAAGTGGAGTTCGCTCTGTTCCTGGTATAACTCGGAACATTCGAAAACTTTTAGAATCCCTTTATTTTTCATTTTTTTTTCGCCGTCGTAAACATATAATCGCAGTCGTCGCGGGAATACCAAATGAAAACTAATTTCGACGGTGTTCTCAAATTTGGCTTGTCGGTTCGAATAATTGTGGAGTAAGATAGCATAAATGTACAATAGAACCAATATCTTTTATTCTACAATATATTGTCTAAATACATTTCATATGAAATATTTCCATGTAAGAGATGTCATTTGAATATAAATACACGCGTTTTAGGAAGAATTATTTGTTTGAACCATTTGCAATACTATATGCAGCACAGAATTTCACAGACGACGTTTAATATTAACGTTATGAAATTACAAGTATAAAAATGCTAACAACAAATATTTCGTTCGTTTGTTCAACAATTAATTGCATTATTTTAGCAAATGAAATGTTTGTAATTACCGGTGAAATTAGAGCAACAGTTTTTATAACCACCGCATTGTTCCATCGATTGATTTTTGCAGTGCACAAAAATTGATTGACTTAACGGCATCATGTAAATTCTAATAATATAATATTATATTATAATATAAGCTTTATATTATTATATAATATATATAAATTTAAATTTTATTATATAAATGATTATATTATATCGGATATTATAATATCCGAAGCTTATATAATAATATAAGCTTCAGATATTCAATGTGTTTCTGAATTGATTCCAGTTTCGAGTACCACGGATATTATTCGCAGGAGTAATAAGCCACTTCGGAGACAATATTGAAGTCCTAAAAGTCTTAAAAGACTGTGCGGAAACTTTTCCTGATTCTGTTCGTTTCCGAACAACAAGGACAAGGGAACCAGATAAAGCCCAAGCGGCAGGAAGCGCTAGAAGTGCGAAATAAAGTAGAACGAAAGGGCACCTCGGGGAAACACGTCGTACTACCAGCGAAACGTAATATTAATAAATTTTCGAACGCGATATTACAGTCTTGATTTCGTGCAATCCTTAAAGCTCACTTATTTGCGAGATTGTATTCGCGTGTCATTATATAAGAATATGAATTTATGAAAACGCAAATAAATCGAACAATTCGATTAACTCTACTTTTTACCAAAATAGTGAAAAGCACTGTGGCGGCTACCTCCAGACTCGCCAGCAGAGGGCTCCTCTTCCCGCTAGTAACCGATCCGCCTCGATCCCTATATATACAGAGACTTCGTCCTACTACCACGTGTAAGGCAAGGGCCCGCTAGGATAGCCTTACTGATGAATCCTCTAGCGGGCTCCGGACGAAACGCCTCCCCTCTCCTTTTCTCACCCAAGCACACACACTACGACCGCCGCCAAAGCACATTTAAAAATCTGAATTTTAATTTATTTTTTTACAGAAGCGTCAAAAATATCTTTCAAAGTTTTCGTTTCGCCTAATTTCTGAGAAAGGAGTCGAGAGAGGGGTCAAAATGAGATTTTAATTTAACAGTATTTCTACATAAGGGGTTAAAGACGACACTTCATCAAATTTTCGTTTAGCATTATTTCTACGGAATGGGTGAAACGACACTTTATACAACGTTAATTTAATAGTATCTTTACGAAAGGGGAGAAAAGACACCTCTCAAAATTTCCGTTTAACATTATTTCTACGAAATGGGTCAGAGGACACTTTTTAAAATTTCTATCCGAAACAATTTTCTAAGTTAAATCACTTTTCCTCAGCCGGCTTCTCAACTTTCCCTAGAACGATTAGAAAAGTGACGTGGTAAAAATAGGTATACACAGACCAAAGTACAGTGAAAGTATGATCGATGATGTTCAATCTTCGATTAACGGGAATTATCAATACCCTCTTTCCCGGCGCTGCGGAAGAGTGTTGAAACTTCAGATTCAATTTGAACTAACTACTCCGACATCAATTTGGAGAGCGGTTGGCGCGTTAAACGCGTGAAAAATTCAAGTTTGCTGGTGCAATTTCCAAGGAATATTATGTTACACGCTTGCCGGAATCTGAAGGCAAATGGTACATTACATCCTTCGGGTAAGGCACGCCACTTGGCCGTAAGCTTAATGGCTCAAACAATCGGGCGCAAAATTCTCAGGTTTGACTCGCGGTGTCGCGAAACTTCGACGTCAAATTTCCGACACATTCGTTCATAATTATCGCAGCTGCGACCGCGCTTTTCGTCGCCGAGGGACACGCAATCGCGCAACAGTTTGCGCGACAAAGAGGCGACTCCAACGCCGATGTCGCGTCAAATGCTCGCCTAAAAAACTCAAATTTCGGTAGCGACAAGAAAAAGGATACATAGATCACCGAGTTGATCGATTCATCGGCGACACAGCGTTCGCCTTATTTAGCGCGGACGAACGATAACTGCTGATCTAGGAGGAACAGCCCCAAGGACTCGGAAAAGGGGCCGAGCGGAAGAAGAATTCCACTCGTAAAACGCGGGAGGGCTAAGGAGTATGGGTGCAAAAGCAATGATCACATATTATCCGTGGACATATATCTCCCGGTTTTAGGTGCCGCGCGATTTTTTCGTCCGATCTACGGCAATATTTCGGCGACCTCACGGGTCCCCGAGGGCCACTTGCGACTCGTCCAACTGCGAGGCCGAGGGGGGCCTCGCTAATTGAACGTGTAGGACACTGGAGCCAATTACTGTGAGCTAGCCAATTACTGCGTCTTTTGTATATTTTCAAGCATAAATAACATAATCGAAAAAGATATACCAAACATTTCTACTTAAATTCAAATTAATTTCTTCTAATACTATAAAATTTGTTTGAACTTTTTTATATCGATTTTGTGAATTTTTCAGCAAAACTCGAGAAAATAGTGAACGAATTGTGTTGGTGAAACGAATTAAAATTACCGGAGAACAAAACAGTGATTATTTGTTCAAATAACCTACATAACCTGAAAATTTTAATCATCTCTGAATCATCATCAAATCGTATTTTCGAGAAGAAGAAACGTAAACAGGAAATTTTGTTGATACAGTTATCTCTATTGAGAAACTCTGTACCTTTGAGTTCTTCAAAACTGTTCATTAAATTGCTGGATTTGTTTTTAGCAGTGGGAACGCCAGGAGTCCGCTAACGAGGCACAGTAATTGGCTCATCTGACCTACAACAGCATTAGAGAGGCTCCAATTACGTCTGTATATCGTTATGCAAATTTTCTAAGCTGCGACTCCGAAAGGCGAAACGCGTGCACCGGCACGCCGTCCGGATTTTAACCGTGCGTGGAAAGCTCGATTACTTCGTTCGAATAATAAGCATGTCTTTAATCGACCAGGATACGATACACGAAATCCCAATTGAGTTTGTTGGAAAGTTCGGTGCCGGGCTCGGCGTCGCCTCCCCCCCTCGCCGCGGAAATCCGATTCGCGCGTTTCGAATGGTTCGCGAAAAGTGGATACGCGTAAAGAGAAACAGATGCAAATTGGATTGCGCGACGCGAATTAAATGTCGCGGGTGCTGCGGCATGCATTCGGCGCCGCGGTATTTAATGCGGCTGAAATTTAGTATGCGACTCTGTCGCGTTGCATTTCTGTTGTAAATCGTCTGCGACCGCTGGAAATATTGTCGCGGAATCATTCGATGGATAAATGCTTGCACGTACGAGATGGAAATGCGATAACTACGCGAGTCGAGAACAGATTTCGATGGTATTTTCAGCCGTCCGTGTTACCGGGATCTACGACAAGTATTCTCTAAATTTTCATGAGCTTTTAACCTTATTCATTATTCCAATCTTTTTCATCATTTCAATCGATTGCTAGATTTGCCCAATATTTTAAAGTTTAATGACTTTAGTAAATTGGTTAGTTTTTAAAATATTATTCCGATTTACCAAGAATGTTTTTAACCATTTGCAGTGCAGTAAATGAGTCAGTCACGAGTTGAAACAAAATTCGATTCTTCCATTATCAGTATCTAGGAATTAAAGTAAATAAAGTCAGAAGAAAAAAAATTATCTCGTTTTATAGAGAAATGATTCGAAGGAAAGATACCAAGAAAAATATCAGTTTCATAGACATTTTCAGCTTATTAACCGTGAGACATCTGTTAATAATATTTTTTCATATTAAAAAAGAAACAGAGGTATTCCAGTGCTAGTTTTGTACTGTATGGAGTACTGTCTTTAGAAAAGTATGTCGAGAGTTTCACCCAACTTGATAACGAACATAATACCCACGCAATAAAAATACAAACGTTATACTTGTTATTCGTTTAGTACAGCCTGCTTAAAAAGACAAAGAAAGTAGTAATGTCTACTACATTATGTATACTTGCTATTAAATACCATGCTCTTTCATATACTTGACTGGGCAAATTATTTCACTAACGCACGTGTGTTTCTATCAATAACCAAGTCTGGTAATTCGGCTGGCAATCCGAACTGCTGCTCCACTCCGCTTTTGTGTACTTTCAGTAAAGACCGCCGCGATACCATTCGAACCGGGAAATAATAGCACAATCTGACACATGTGGGGTCTGAGCAAAGTCTTATGGACCTCGACTTCCGGGGTTTCGTGTATCGAACAGGTCTAATCGAGTATCAGGGATTTCAAGGATTTCGCAAGTTGGGGACTCCATAGAAGCTTCGAAGACCTCGGGACCATCCTGGACAGGGAATACTAGGATATCCAGAATATCCTGAAATCCCTAAGATGCTCTACGACTTCGCGCATGCGAGGTAACTCTTGAAAGTTCGCTAAAAAAAATCTGGGCACTCTAGGATCGTCATAAATAGC
The DNA here is from genome assembly GCF_051020955.1 of Megalopta genalis. Taxonomy (NCBI): domain Eukaryota; kingdom Metazoa; phylum Arthropoda; class Insecta; order Hymenoptera; family Halictidae; genus Megalopta; species Megalopta genalis. The sequence goes on from NW_027476132.1 coordinate 424,772, forward strand.
AGCCAGGTCGATGGTATAGAATCTACATATTCTATGCTATAGGCTATAGATTATGCAGTTCTGTGTTGGTCCGAACGAACGGTTGCGTTTGTCGGCTCCTTCTGTGTCCCCAATGAACTACGCATATCGAATAACAATACCTTACCTGAATCGTATCGGATGAATGCACGGGGCTGAGAGTAAATAATATCGGATGACTCTGTAATTATATCTGTATCAAGATTCGGTGTACCATGCCCCGAACAGTCTGAATAGTACCCGGTAACTCTGATCTTAGTTAGTCGCGATCAGTTTCTGGCCCGCGATTATTTGTTTCCTTGAAGCTGTTACTTACTTTATCATTTTTTAAGTATATCGGTTCTTGATAATTCTTATAACCTAGTGGTCAAATATAGTACTTCCTTATTTGAAGGTTTACTTTTGTTATATTCTGACACAAAAATAGATTATTATCTAAGCATTTCATTCGACTTCTCTGCTAGATGATAATATATTTGAATAATATAATGATTATGTGATAAAACGTTTGGATAGCCGAATATTGCAAAAATAAATGGTCTGATAAGACAGTACGAGATATATAAATTATTAAAGAGGTAAAAATCTTTTTGGAACCTTTGTGCTCACTATTTTTATTTTCTATATATATCGTCAGTATGCTAATAAAAACCAGTAATTATTATCGTTCAAGTATGTATATCCAATGGATATTTACTTATTTTTGTAATATACTGACACAAAAATAGTTTATGATGGAAGAATTTCATTCGAGTTCTCTGCTGTATGGTAATATATTTAAATAATACAATGATTAGATGATGAAACGTTTGGATAGCAGAATATTGCAAAAATAAGTGGTCTGATAAGACAATACAAGATGTATAAATTATAAAAGAGTAAAAAATCTATTCGGTATCTTTGTGCACACCATTTCTATTTCCTATAAATATCGTCAGTATGTCAATAAAACCAGTAATTATTATCGTTCAAGCTTGACTATACTGACGATATTTATATAATAGAAAATTAAAATGGTGTGCACAGAGATACCAAATATATATTTTACTCTTTTATAATTTATACATCTTGTATTGTCTTATCAGACCATTTATTATTCCAATATTCTGCTATCGAAACGTTTTATCATCTAATCATTGTATTATTTAAATATATTATCATCCATCAGAGAACTCAATATGAAATTCTTAGATAATAAACTATTTTTATATCAGAATATTACAAAAGTAAACCTTTTCGTCCTAAATGGACCTCTTGTCGATTTTTAGCCGAAGGAAGATACGTCGTTATGGCATTTCCCTGGCCGGAAGTCACGGCGTGAACACCAGAACGCAAAAATATTTGGCCTTTCGTTCGACCAAACGTGTCGATGAACTTTCATAGTCAGAGATACGGTATAAATCGAATGACTGTACGCGAGCAAAAGAGTCCAGCACGAAAATTTATTGAGATCGTTATTTGTACCGTGTCTGACAGTCACTGGATATTTCTACTTCCAGGGAGCATCGATCCTAGTACGTACATATTTCGTTTCACTGTTTGCTAACAGCTGAAATGAAATTTATGTGAAGAACAAAGAATGCAAGCAGTCAATAAGAGTTTACAAATTATAATTGAGCCGTTTATTTTGAAAGTGGCATAAGTCACTTTTTTTTTAATGAAAAGATACCGTTCAATTGTAATTAGTGTTGCCATTAACTCGATTTTTTTGAAAAAGTAACTTGTGCCACTTTCAAAATAAACGGCTCAATTGTAGCTGGAGCAATTATTTGTTCGTATCGAATAAAAAAAGATCAACGACAGCGCCAGTTCCGTCCAATACTTACAAATATCTTTCTTAATATCTTACCAGTTCCATAAAGTGGTCTATTTGAAGCTTCAATATGTTTCTAGGTTGACCTCGAGACATTGGACATTTCAGAAATCGCTTGGACCGATGAATTTTGTATTTTTATCAATTTTAAAAATTTTTTAAATTTCGAACTTCGTTTTCGTCTACCTCCGATGGCAGTCCTGAACGCGAATGATCCGTAAGCACCTTTATAAAAGCAATGAAACCATTTTCTGTACGAACGGAATGATCAAAGATCTACCTAAACGGCGCGAGCACAGTTTGTGCAACGACAATTGCTTTATTTCCACCGCGAAACACGTTCGCCGGAAGGTATCGGGAGCTTGTACACGTGTCACTCAACATTTTCCACAGTGCAAAAGATAAAATGCTTATCGTTCCCTTCCCTTTCCACCCCGAATGCCGCTTTTAGACTTAACTCGATCATCTCGACCTAGTTACCTTAGCGACTAACACTCTGCGCTCGTTAAACACATTGTGAGTAGCGGGGAACGCGTTCCGCCGAGCATCCGGTACAAGAAAAATGTGTCGAAAACGTTGAATAAATCTCACCGGGGATACTCAGCGTCCAACGGATCCACTGCAATTTCCTCGAGCAACGTAAGAATCGTATTATTGCCCGACTGCGAGACCGACGTCCGTGATTACAATTTTATTGCTTCCGTCGTAGACGTAGCTCCGCGACGGTGAGCTTGGAGTCGCGGCAGGCACGCGTAATTAACGGGAAAACTATAAAGGATGGACGATCGCCGAGGACGATACGCACAAAGGTGTCCCACGATGCCATTCTTAATTACTGTTCCGGATTGATTCGTCGGATGCGGTGCCGTTAGGACTTCAGTCAAAGCGAAACGTCTGGCTCTAATTGCGTTCGAGCCGTTTACGGCGATTGCGTATACGCGCGGAATTTGTCCCAGCAAAACTCGGGACCGCGCGTACGCCACGGAATTCCATCATCTCGAGAAAGTTTGGCTCGCCTCTGTCTCTTCTTCGACCAGGTTTATGTCGCGAACATGACGAAAACGCTGTTTCCGAGATTCAGACGATTCTCACATTCCGCGATCATTCCGCATCCTTCGCGGATGATACCGAAATACCAGTCGCGCATTCCGGCCTCGAAAGTACCAGTAAACACACTCGGTATCGCGTGGGGAAATAGAGGAATGGCTCAGGGATAAAAAAGAAATAATAGCTAACTTCGGTGAGTGTAACCGCGTCACGTTCACAGTTTCCAGACGGTATCCGCCGAATGTTAGGGAAGTGGAGCCGGTTACTGTGGGGTGACCGATTGCTGTGCCTTTGGTTCGTTGACAGGGATAATTCATTTTATATTTATCGAATTAGACGCGTTACATTTTTTCTATTGGAAATTGAACAAAATAAGAAAAATACGAATATTTAATATGACATATTCGGTAAATAGAAAATTAATTATCCTACACTAATTGACAGGTATATTTAATTCCGTATTTATCCAATAAGATGCGTTACATTTTTGTTATTGGAAATTGAACAAAATAAAAGAATGCGAGAATTTAATATGATTTATTCGACAAATACAAACATAATTATCACGCAGTAGTTAACTGCTTAGTGGACACGGTAGTTCGCTCGAAAACTCTTTTGTGTATTTTGCCAAACATCTTGTGTTCCTTCTATATTTCAATAATGATCAAATTTGTACTAATGCAAAAGACACCAACGAATAATTGAAATGTATCAAAAAGTGAGATATAGGTAAAAAAACCGTTCAATTTGTCGAAAACTTCGAACATCACTTTGATGGACACAGTACCTCGCTAAAAAACTGTCTTGCATATTTTATTAAATATTTCGCGTTCTCTCTATACTTGAATCGATATATGTACATATACAAAAGACATCGATGTACAATCGAAATGTTCAAGACGAGCAACACAGATAAAAAGTACTGCGGATTTTTTAGAACATCGGTCGTCGCTGTAATAGGCTCAGTGAATGACGTACTTACCCTAAAAAACAAAAACGTAAAAAAGGGGGGGGAGACGAATGTATCGGCAGAGGAAAAAAGTCATCCGTATGCCTCTTTCCGTAAAGCTCCGAAACGGCCGTTTCGTTACCAACAGTAATCCTAGTCGTCGAAGACCCAGCACGTTCCATGTTCCCGGAGCGGAACAGCTGAGCTGCGCGCTGCGTGTACGAGAATAGATATCCGCGGCAGGTCGATAAACGGCGTGGAAACAAAAGGGAAACAGAATAGAATCGGCGGGGAACCCGGAAGCCGCCTTGGTATAAGGGATGATAAGCTTTGCGAGACGGCGTCACCAAACCGGAATATCGGTTCCGTTCGCTTTGGTTCTCGCTGGCGCGGCGAACGGCCATTTACATCAACACGATAATAAGCCGCGCTCGAAAGTACCGTCGAAACCTCTCGAGATTCTGGAAGGAATTGTCGTGGAATTTGGTCTCCAAAGACCAACCCCGCCTCCTCGCGGCGGAGACTGGGCAACGCACATCAGTATGGGCGGCAAAACAGGGTAATGGCATCCCTCTGCGTTAGCGGCGAGCGTTTCTTTTGCTAGGACCTGCGCGCAGAGGAGTAACTTGTGAGGATTGGACATGGATCTCGTTAAGTTCATGTGCGCGCTAACAGGTGACAAGAGAGGCAAGAGCAGGGGCCAATGATAGATATAAACATGGTGGTGCATGACATGATTACAATTGACTTCCCTACTACAGGTCTGTGACGCTGGGTCGACGCGGTGCTTGCGTGTGGCGCTTGGCGCCCGCTACCGTGGTCGACGGTATTATTGCTACTACCACCCGCGGCCCTCGGGCTTGTCGGTGGTGTATTTCCTACCCGCGGCCTTCGGGCTTGTCTGGGTAGAATGCATCTGCAGCCCTTTGGATTGTCGAGCGGTGCCAAAATTACTTCAATGACACGGGCTGGCTGTGTTGGGTTCAGCAGTCAGCTCTATAAATTTATCAGAAGCAAATACGTAAATAGCCGCCCGCTGGCCTAGCACGCTGCACTATTGCTGTCGTGTGGTATCTTGGGGGCGGCAAGACGGCAAGAAATGCCGTTGTAGCGGTTGGCGTGCGGTGCCGAGCACCCGCCGCCGCGGTCGCCTGGCAGAACGACCATCACTACTTTCATATTATTATCGCCGGCATTATAGCCGGCGAAATACTTAAAACAAACATACAACTCCTTGCAGCCGACAGATGAGTTAAGACCGGGTCTTCTGACTCCCCGGTCCAATGAACTTAACAGCGATGCATAAGTGAGCACCACTTCGCCCGGTCAGAGCAGGCTTCGGCCTCGTTAATGCTCTAGTCTAGACAATAACTGTCGTGGAATTTACCGCGAAATCCCGCGTACAACGGCGTGAATGGAGGTAACCGCGCAGCCGGCAAAAAAAGACCGCGAGGTAAAAAGAGGCCACGTTTCGCGGCCTGGCACTGGGAAAAGTGGAAAGTGCAGTCGGGCAAACGAAGGCAGAGGAACGGGTGGAGGGGCGGGTGGGGAGACGGCGATTAAACGAAGCACTTCTTTACATTACGCTTGACGCGATGAGACGAGCGAATTAAATGAGACCGGCGCGGCGTTCACGCATCGTTTTCCTTCAAATCTCGCGGAATCCGCCGCCGGTTTCAAATTAGTTCTTGATGTCGCACGACCAACGTGGATGCTCGCAAAGTCTCTTAATGAATGGTATAACGAGGGTGTGTCGCGAATTCTGCTCGGCGCGTCGAGCCCGCGAAATAGTCTGCCGCTGATGATGCACGGGGTGTCTCAGCCCGGATAAGCCACCGAAATGTCACCTTAAGCTTCCGACGATCACAGCCTAGACGATTTTCTAGTGGCTCCGCCAGCAACCGCTCTTAACGCTCTCTCACCTGGCCCCGCTTGCACTCGGAACCTCGAGTTGTGTTTTTTTTTTATCGGTTTTAACCATAAAACTGCTGAGCACTTCGCGCGATCGACGGATGTATGGTTTTTTTTTTTTTGACAAGATTGCGTTTAGTCGCAGGTTGTACAAAAAAAAATTCCATTCAGATTCATATTTGCAATATTTACATCCTTGTTTGAGCATTAATTTCTATTCAGATTTATCATATTTGTGATGTCTTTATTCATATTTACATGGTGATTTCTATTCACATTTATTCATATTTGTGATATTTATATTCACACTTACATATTAATTAATATTCACGTTTATTCATATTTGTGATATTTATGTTCATATTTACATATTAATTAATATTCACGTTTATTCATATTTGTGATATTTATGTTCATATTTACATATTAATTAATATTCACGTTTATTCATATTTGTGATATTTATATTCATATTTACATATTAAATCCGATTCGCATTTGTTCATATTTGTGATATTTATATACATATTTACATATTTAATTCCTATTCATATTTATTCATATTTGCAATATGTGCTTCAAGCAAGAAGTTCATTCGAATTTCACGAAGAAATATTTTAGTAATTTCAATAATCGTCCCCCATTTTCCGAATTTAATTTCTGACAAAAAGTCAGTCTAATGAAAACATTGATTGAATGGAAAGAAATACATTTTACAACATTATCAGTGAAACAGTGAAACTATTTCATTTAAACAAGAATGAATAAATAATTGTTTCATTAGACGTCTCATTAACAACCACAACTATTCAATTCTCCAATGTGAAAGTTTTCCATTAAGTTGAAATTGTAACAAACATTTTTATTATTCTCACTCATCCAATTTTAACACGTTGTTGATTGTGGGTTGCAGATAGAATTTCAATTCCATTTTCGACGACACCCGGAACAAATGAAATAAAACGATATAAACAATATAATGACCGTTTCCTAATTTATTTAAATTAATTGCAAAACTTCACTCGTACACAGGTCTGTCTCAATGTATTCTTTCGCTTCTGACGGTTTTCGATTTCTCAAATGTCTTCTTAATTCCGTAAAATTCTTAGTTTCTTAATAAAAATTAAATTAGAATATTTCAGACACTCGTAAAGAGAAAGCTAAGTGCAGTCTTCCGACAAAAAGAATAACGAAGCAAAACGATTCGGATAAGTAGAGAAAGTCCAAGTGTATTGTTGCTGTCAAGTGGCCAGGATTTATGGCAGGGGCCATGTGCTTGGGTATCCCGACGGTATGGGTCTGTCTTTGGCCGTTCCGGGGCACGTGCGACCCCGTCATAGCGTCTCCTGGTCCTTGATTACGGTCCAGTCAATTACGGTTGGGTCTCGCACTGTTTGGGCACGTAGGCCCATCAGCGCGGGATGTTTAGCAGGTGTTAGTTTGCCATTCTCGCTGCTAACTCCCGGCCCACCGCTTTGGGGCAATCTCAATGGATCTGTGATTGCAGTGATTGGACCGTAATTCCTTGCCGCCCACCCTAGGTCAAGAAGAGTAGGGAGGACCGAGGTAATATTAGGGATGACCCCGTTCCTCTAACGAGAGACATTCGTGAGACCACAAGGGACTCACTGGACACGAAACCACAAGGGACTCGGGAGATACACGAGAGTCAGGAGAGACCACAAGAGACTCTAGAGACATCGTGAGAGATACGCGAGACCATAAGGGACTCACGAGATACCTAAGAGACTTAGTAATCGGACGGCACACCACGTACAAAATTCTACAGAGCTCGAAGCTCACAAGGAGCACCAACGAGCATTTTAACATGTATTGTACTTAAATCTCGGGGAACTTGTTAGCAAAGGATCAAAACGTTCCGCTCATGCCTTTGATATTTTCGCGCGTTTACCCGCGGTTAATGCGGGAACATTCAAAATCAGGTTAAGATACACGATCTATTAAGAGCTGAAATTTAATATTTGCTTTACTTTCGTTTTTGTTTTTTTTTCTTTTTTTACTGAAAGTAACTTCACTGTGCCGCTAAAAAGAAGCGAATCGACGTCGAATTCGCAGTTCTGCTCGCCCCGAAATGTGTAACCGAACTTTCCGATGAAAAAATTACACCGCCGTGGTTGCAACGTTTTCAGAGAAAATATCTTGGACGCGAATTTTCTTTTCTATTGTGAGCAAATTCTCGCCAGCCTCTAATCCGGGTTTTCATCGACTAGATATTTCGCTGGTAAAAATTAGGCAGCGATAAAAAGAAGTCTGCTTAATTAGTACATTTACTATCCAAGTAAATTCAAGGTGCATTATAATTACAGATTAACTGACTGCAGTTTTTCGTGCATTTATTATAAAAGTTAATAGCTACAATTTAAAATAGTACGACAATTAATGGGATTATAAAATATAAAATATAATTGAATATTTTAATGTACTTTAAATACGCCTTAATTTGTTGAAATTATTAAATATATATATATATATATATATATACATGAAAAGTCCATAAGCGGTTCTTATTACTTACAATAGATGCAACAAATTTTTATTTTGTATAAAGTAAGTTTCCTTTCTTTACGAATTTATTTATAGGTTCCTGTGTCTTTCTAAATTTCTAGTATGCTTCTGAAAAAATTTATTTACGTCCTTCAAATGACGTCGAAGATGACAGAACTTTCATATAACGTTCAATAGTTGCGTTTTCTTATTTCAATAAAATTGGATTTACAACACAAATGAGACACCGTGCAATACTTCACGATAGCAGCAAGAAGGACTGTAGCTTAATAAGCCCCATTAATAATACGGCCACAGGGAATGGTGCAATGCGTATTTGGATTCATTCGGAGTCCGAAAAAGCTGCTGAAGTAAATGGTGTAGGAATGAATAATTTCTTCGAGAAACATATGGCACGTCTTTCCATCTTCACGTCGGCGACTTGCGAATGCTAATTAAGCGGATAAGAGTTTTTCCTCCAACAACAGATTTATTGGAAACGTGAAAATAACTTCCCCAGTCATTCGTTACAGTGGATGTTCGGACACTTTTTAATACGGAGAAAATGTAATGACATTGAATCGTGAAGAGGCTCAATTTAGCAGACAATCGCCGAAACAATATTTACATAAATTAAAATTGGTTGAAATGGTAAAGAGAAATTTAAAACAGAAACCATACTTTTTAACTTTTTTATTTGAGTGATTAAATTATGTATAACATGTCATAAAAGGAATACAATTGTTATTTCAATCTATTGTTCAACTCTATAAAGAAATAATTATACCGTACGAAGACATAATTGCGTAATTATGAAGAAATAATTGCGCATGAGGTACAGTAAATTCTCCCCAATTGTCCCTCAGCTTCGAAATGAAAATGGACAATTTAGGAAGATGAGATACGATTATTCGAGCCTCGTGGCTCGTTTTTATAGTAAACAATTGTAAAAACAAGCCACAAGATCATTTATTAATCGTGTTTAATAATCGTAATAATCGAAATTAATAATCGTAATAATTATCGTATTTAATAATCATATCTCCTCTCCCAAATTGCCCATTTTTGTGCACAATCTGAGCGTCAATTAGGTAGAATTTACTACAGTTTCGACTAATAAATGTACCATCCTATATTCCACGGTCGGCTGGAGGTGGAAATTTCCACGGTGGCCTGTATCCTCGGAGCGAGGGTGGTGCGAGAAGGGGCTGGGCGAAGGGGACGAAGAAGGAGGACGCGAAAAGCGATGGTCACCTCAGTCACCTCAAAGAAGAGGCGAGTCGTCACCCCCCACTCCCAACAGGAGAGGACCTCTTCTATTGGCGGGCGGCGGGCACTAAGTCTAGCAAGAGCTGGTTCACCCGCCGCCCGCCTACCCTCAGCTGCTCGGGGGCTCGAGGCGTGGGCGCACACGCAGCCCCCGAGCTAGTCGGTCCCGCTCAAGACCTCGCCCGGCAGCCTCCTTCTGCAGCATTACCTGTTCACAGAAGGAGATTGCTGCCGCCCATTTTCTAGGGCTCTCCAGCATGGCCCCAACTAAGCTGGAGAGAGCGAGGTCGTGGCCGACTTCCCGTTTTAGGACTCGGCGCAGAGCTGAAAAGGTGGGGCATTCCTACAGCGTATGCTGCGCCGAGTCCTCCTCCGCACCACAGCGGTGGAACACCGTCGTCGCTTCCCGACCGATGCGACACAAATAAACACCGAAGCTGCCATGCCCGGTGAATACCTGCGTCGCCCGGTAGGTGAGCCTGCCATTACGCCTCTCCCGCCACGAGGTAAAGTGTGGCAGGAGAGCCCCGGCGACTCGCTCGCCGGCGTAAAGACTTACCCTTGCCAGAGCGACAGCTGGGAAGCTGTCCCAGGCGAGTTCCACTTCCTCGCCCGTGTTTCCATGACGTTGACTCGAGAGGTTCCTCGCTGCCGTCAGTGTGTTCATCCCCATCCCGTCACCGACGAAGAGAACGTCGCCCCGCGCCACGCCGCACGGCGGCGTCGTCACGCTGTCGCTCGAACTCGCCGCCGACACGCGAATACGTGCCTCGATCGCGTGTGTCGCAACCTCATACCAGACCTCCCGCTCTGCGAACAGACATTTTTCTCCATTCAGGGAATGTTGTGTATCGTAATCCCCTCTCCCCTCACGAGCCTCGAACCCATCTTAATTGAATCTATAGTCCGGGCGCGCTCGACCGAGCTATGAATCTACGTGGAAAAGGATCACTAGTCGGAAACGGCTTCTTATCTTAGCTTGTAATGATGTTGTTAACGGAGAAAATTTACTTTGGCGAGTTTCTCGATTTTCATTACCTGTAGAACTCCGTTTTTGCGAGCTCGACGGCAGGCTGTTGGACCTGCGCAGGGTGGTGGGGCCAGTTACTGAGTGGTAGTAAATTACTTTGTGTTTTGTTTATATTCGAACGTAATTAACTTCTTTTTTTTATTAAGCTGTTAAACACCCTATGGGTTTATTAACAATATAATTTGTAATATATTATTACAAAATTAATATTACATGTACAATATATTGTACAATATTATTACATATTACTTTGGATATATGAAACTTGTCAAGTATTGTATCTAACGCTCAAGGATCATAATTAACTTCATGTTTGTCGAATAAGGTCTAACACATTTTTATATTTAAATTGAAATTGATTGTTTATTTGTTAAAATAAAACATGCAAAAGACAAAAGTTCTTAAAATACGGAAATTGTTTGAATTTTTGGTACTGAATTAGCGAGATCTCCTGTCAAGCTTGCGAAAAAGCTTAACAAAATGGCGAACGAATGAAGATCAATGTTCGGTAAAATAAATCGTTGCAGTCCCTTTGAAAGGTGTAAGTTATTGTAATTGTACTGTATATGTTTGATTTTCTTCATATTGTGTTTAAATACTTCTATGAAATACAAATATGATATAAATATCGAAGTATATATCCTTCTTTAAACAGTTAGCTGTCTTCGACGAGTATACTCGTCATGAAGAAGTGGCCATAATCTGTTATGACGAGTATACTCGTCACGAAGAAATAGCAAAAATTTATGTCACGACGAGTATTCTCGTCACGAAGAAATAGCAAAAATTTATGTCACGACGAGTATACACGTTACGAAGAACTAGCAAGAATTTATGTTACGACGAGTATACTCGTCACGAAGAAATAGCAAGAATTTATGTCACAATGAGTACGTTTGTCATGAAGAAATCACAAAAATTTATGTTACGACGAGTATATTCGTCATAAAGAAAGAACAAGAATTTAGGTTACGAGTATACTCGTCACAAACAAGTAACCGATTAACAGTGCTGTTAGATTGCTTTCAACGTACCAAAAATCGCAAAAATGAAAACGAACATCTAGTTAACTCTTGTTTGTTGCTCTCAAGATAGTGAATGTTTATACCGCATAAATAAAATATTGCATAAAATTCTCTGCATTTAGTGTTTCATATTCCGCCGATCGCTCTCGCCACACACGCATAAAATCCGCAGCCCGCTCGTTACACTGTCAGCCATATTGAATCTTCGTCTATTCCGCCGATTCCCTCGACGCTAATGTATTAAACGTTTAAATATTTTAATGCGGCAAGTGGACATTCTCGATAACGGAAACCGAACTGTAACAAGGTGTTATTAGACGCCGAGGGGGATTCGCGAGCGCTGAAAACGTGGAACGACGATGATGCTAATCTTTAAGTACCGTGCTTCTTCCCGGGCCAGCTCGGCTACGTTGGAATTGTCATGTTGCAGGCTGAAATCGCGCTCCCCTGTCTGCGACAGAAGCGTCTCTCGTTTGGATGCTGCCGAAGGGGCCGGATATATTAATTGAATCTGTTAGTAAAACGGACCGAATCCAACTGTTTCCGGGGAAGTCGTTTGCCGCTGTTACCCGCGGAAAAAAGATCGCCTCGCCAGCGTTAACCGAGTCAAAAAAGAAACGGAACGACGGAGATTAGAGTCTTCTAAGGGTCGCGTAAAAGTCGTGGAATTTCGCCGAGTTATCCCGACTCGAAGGGATAATACCCAACGGAAATCGTCGACTTTTAAAGCGTCCGATAAAATGGGAAAATAGAATGCATCGAACGGACGAAATTCTTATCAATTATCTCAACATTAAATTAATTTCTCCGGCTGTGTTTCACTCGATTATTATGTCTGCCCGCTTCGCCGGACACAGATGCAACTAATTTTACATAATTAAATTGTACTTAGCATTACTCGTGTGATACGAATTCATTTGATAATTAACCAACCAGCACGGAAATAATCAACGATCTAATTGTACGAAATTCTTTTCTTTTCTGTTTTGCAATTATGTGGAGCGTATTGGTTAAACTCACTAATTATTTTAATTGTGCACACTCGTTACACGACTACGATAAATTGACTGAAAATTTTATGAAAAATTGAAATTGTCAGCATTAATTGCAAGATTTTGGAGCTACGTAGAGATTTCATTCTTTTTCGAATTATTTTATTCTGTTGAAAATAAAATAACGGTATTTTTGTATCGTTTAATTTATTTTTCTTCTTCGTTTTCCGTTTGACCTACTCATTTTTGTCACAAATGCATAAAATCCGCGCTCTAATGATAAGAGCACACGTTCCACCCGGCGTAAAATAACTTTTGTTCGTCGTCGCTGTATCCTTCGTTTTATCAGTTTATAAAAGTAACAATGAGACATTTGTTCTGATTTTTAACAAATATTATTGCAACGTTTGCCGCAAGTAACATATAAATTGAATAAATAACTCGTAAATGTATCTCTATACGATAAAAATAATCGTAAATTAAAGAATTAGAGACCCATTATTTTGACAGGTTCCGTAAATCTAATGTTAACCCTTTGCACTCGAAACTATTTAAACTGAAAATATAATCATTTTTCTCACTTATAGTATTTTTTATTTTATACGATAAAATGCATTTTATGCATATGAAATTGATTCTTGGAACTCACACAACAGTTATTGTTATTATATAATTATTATATAATTATTATATAATTATTATATATTATATAATTTTTTAAATCTAAACTTTATTAATATAAACATTATCTTAAAACGTGATGTAACAAATTTTAGTGGTGCCTCTGAGTCACTCGAGTGCTAAGGGTTAATCAAATAAATTTACTAGCAGCGTCAATTTTGTCACGAAGTATTATTTCCGTTCCGTTGCCTACGTGACGGAAGAGAGACCATTCTGGCCGAACATGATAATGTGATTATCAGACAGTGGCTTCTTATACTATCGCAGCGTGTTTAGGGCAACCTGTTATGCAACTAGACGGAACAGTTGACGCAGAAAGTTGGCCAGATTTGTGCCGGCGGAGATTTTGTTCGATGGCAGTGTCGCAGAAAATGTATTATGGTGGACGACTGTTTCCTGGAAACTGCGCCACTCCAGGATCTCGTCTCTACGGTTTGCTTAGAAACACATTGCCGGCTAGTAGCCACTAATGGATGAGTTTAAACTGCGCCATACCTACCAAACTACCATATCCTGTCGCGATGTTGGCCAACCCCGTATCTCCATGAAAGCAAGATCCGATACACATCGTGCTACACAGTTACAATCTGTGCACCCCTTCGGAGACATGTTTCTACTCCGGAACTGCCTTAAGGAAAGAACCCGCCGTGTAAATGGTACTACAGTACTATCTACGGAGTGTTCGCGTGTCTACAGAGTGGCCCGAAAGTAACGATAATATTTTCTACTAAATCTTGAAGTTATATCGAAGTTATATATATATATTACTATCGAGCCCAGAATCTTGAATCACTCAGGGTGTCCCGAATATGTCTCGTAATCCGGATATTGGAGGTTCCTGAGGTCATTTGAAGCAACTTTTTCCTTTGCGAAAATTTTCTCCGAAGCTTCGTTTACGAGTTATTAACGAAAACAAAGATCAATGTTCGAAAGTTTAACGTTGTCAATAAATATAACGGGATAAATCGAAATTTTCTTCTTTATTAACATGTGTGCCATCAACATTATAAATCGATAACGATTCCGTATTTTCTGCAAAGGGAATTAAATTAATTTTACGAAGGCAGTTAATTACAGTCACATAAACCCTACCGTTAATAATCAGAAAATTTGCGATTCTACTTTGTTCCATATTTTCCATATTTCGTGCAACGGACGTGGCGCATTTAATAAAATATTGTATCCCATGCTTCTACTAACTTTGTTTTTTTTTTTAAAACGATGAATCGACGAGAGAAACTGCAGATATGTAAATTACTCTCTTCGTGCACAAAGGAGAGAGGGAATACGTGTATTTTTATTTTTACTAGGAAACATTTCAATCACGCAACACGGTGCACGGAGAAGTTATGAAACAATACTGAAGTTATTCTTTTATTGTGCTCAGCATTGCAGAATATATTGCAATGCCCGAAACGCGTGTATAAACTTTTATTCAGGAATATGCATCACTTTTGATCCGCATGAGACAACAACTTTTATCAAGATCAGTGAAACGAAATGAATACTCTTTTGATAATCACTTCGGAATCAATGCAAAACTGTATGAAAAGTTTGTACTGTTGCACTGAACAACAAGGTTCAAATGGATATTTTATAAGGAATATAGACAAAAGGCATTATTAAAAAATATTGGATAAAAAACATAAAGTGCAATACTTTGACCATTATTTCTGCAGAGTGTAAATGGTACGGTATAAATTACTTCAAGTATTATTTATTTTGTATTATATATATATATATATAATATTATTATATATATTATTATATATATATATATATATAATACATAATAAATAATACTTGAAATAATTAAAATGTATACTATAATATATAATAAAATATTATATATATTACAATATTATAATATTATACTATATAATATATATCATAAAATATACACTATAATATATATTCCATATAGTATAAACAGAATTAGTAATAAATGATAAATAAACGAAATTGATAAAAACTGATCGCCGATACTTATGCAGCATAATTTATTATTCCATTTTTACATAGCAGTGAATCGTGTAAAAAGAAACAATCGCTGCTGTATATTGTAACATAATTGCATTGGAACCTCACTAGTTGCAGTTTCGATACCGGCACGTGACTTGCCTCGGTTGAATGTGATCAAAATACGTCGGTGGCTGTTGTGTAATTACGGGAAACACGTAGCACAAGGTACTACGTTGTCTAATATAGTAGCATCGATGGTATATAGTGGAGATGAGTGATTCCGTATAGTTGATTGATCGCCTCGATAATTCCAGGAACTTGGTCACTTGCAGATTTCATGTGCTTTCGTGCAACTATCGGGGCTCTACCGCGCAACAGATGAAATTCCATCGAAACAGGAATGCCAATAATATTCAATTTATAGAATGATTCGTTTACTTTCCAGACGACAGGAAAATAAACGAATTTTTATTTGCTGTAGCTCGTACATTATTGTTAGACTGCGGATCTTCACGCGAAATAAAAATTGTTCGTATCAATTGCAAGAGAGTCGAAATCGAATGATTATATTTTTTCTAAACTAAACCTACCAAGACGGTCAGGATGACCGGTTTTAGATTTTATATTTTAAAATTGCTGAAATTATAGAGACTTTTTCATAAGAAATTATTAAATGAATTTCACAGTCCGAGTATTCGTTGTAATAAAAATTATGGGAAGTCTAAATAGATTCGGTTTTATCGTTCTTACAGGGCAACAGAAATTCGTCGCTTTTAGTGCTCGGTAGGTTTAGTGTTAAAAAATCTAATAAGCTAAAACTATAATACATTGACATTCATAAATACTTTTAATTTGTCTGCTGATTTAAATTCGTTGCTAGGCTAGTAATTGCTCAGTTTTCACATACAGATGTGCCAAGGAAAATAGCTGTTTCAAAATGACCGTATAAAATTCTCGAGATTTTAACAAAACAAATCATTCGAAATCCTGAATAAACAGCGACAACATGGAATGCCTCAGGACCTTTCCTTCGCGTGATTGGACTGCAGCAGCTCGCAAATAGTAGATTTCATTTCCGAACTCCCTGCAGTAGTATCACAGCTGATTCTGCGCAATTTGGATCCTGAACCTCTTCTCGGCGCAGCTCAAGTATCGCAGGAATAGTTGAATGTCTGTAGGTCAGATCCGAACCTGGGACGAACTGCAATGCGTTACAAAGATCGCGCGGAGAGGAAAATGAAAGAACGTTTCCTTGGTGAAGGTATTGAGGAGCTGAGAGTGACGGTTCGAAGGAATCTACCTAATCCCGCGGTAGTGCAAAGAATTGCGGCTCACGCTTGGATCAAAGCCGAGGTGGTATTTCGACGAATTCCGCGAGGTTTTTCAAACCATGCTGACAATAGGAATGGGGTGAAGACTGTTGCAATAAGACGCGGCAGATATATTAGAATGGCGTACAATAGAATATCCTATTTTGACAAGCTTGCGGTAGCAAGCTTATTATTTAGTTCCAATAAGTAGACTGCGAATCTTTATGGAAACTTTCGTGAATTTTTGTACAAAAATGGTAAAAGAAAGGCGAAATTTCTTACGTCAACTATAAAATGCTTTCTGGTCAACGTGCGACAATATTACAAAGATATTATGAATTAATCTTTGAATTGCTACAGAAAGATAATGAATCAATTTTTGTTATGCACGTTTATGTGAATTTTAATGGGTAAAAATCAGTTCAATTGTAGTAAAAACACAGATTTTGCTGTTCCGTAACGTGGAGCAAAGAGAACTTTTCACCAGTTTTATTTTGATTTGCTCGAGACAACTTTTTCTATCATCTCCAATTTATTGTCTAAAAGGAAGAATATTTCAAGCTTATTGTAGCATATTGTACAAAATCAGGACACGCGATCAAAAATACCAATTTTACCCTTTATAAAATAATGTTACTGAAAATTTTAATTTGTCGAGCTTGCAGCGAACAAGTATTCGTATTATTTTTAATATTTCTGTTACAGAAGTTTTGCATAAAATGCAAAAGCTTCATACGCCACGATGCATTTATTTTACATTGACGATCTTTCTAACTAAAATCGGCTTTTCAAGCTTGACGAAATAATTCCGTGTCAGTTCTATATATCCCCACATGTTTGACATGGAACTGTCGAAATCATTTCTACAATTATACGCCCGGAAATAATAAGGAATTTGTATAGCTACGTATCACGGTCCCAGCTCGCATGCACTCGTGATATTGAGAGCTTCGAAGCCACAATCGTAGAACACAACTTACGGAGCTGAGTTTCACCTTCGGTCAAGTTCTATGTGGTCGGGGCGCAGTGGAAACTGCTGAGCTCCGCGCAGGTGCGATAAGTTGCGCTACATATGAGGTACGAAGCCAAGGCAGTGCTTCCGACAATTCCTCGAAATCTGCCAAAACGGATTTAGGATATCATAAGCTCCTTAGTAGTAATACGTAGAAAATGCATCAGAATGTTGTACCACTCTTCGGGGAAAATACTTCAGCAGAATGCTTAAACGCGATTGTTGAAGTAAATTATTACAGTCTTCGTTGAAAACGAAGATTATTTTTAATTTTAACATAGAAATAATTACTGTCACTGTGAAAGTTTCTAACGTTGATCGACGCGAATAAAAAATGAATGGAAAAATGATTCAAGAATAAAGCAAACGGTACAAAATATTCGATGCTCTTTTGTTTATACGTCAGAAACTATATCACATAATTTCTTTATTACGTATCTTATAAAAATATATATAATTTCATATTAATATTGTCTTTATATATATAGTTATTAAACAGTATATTATTATAATAATTATAATAATATTGTATATATGTACAAACAAAGTTAGTATAAAATTTAATATATATCTTTATAATTATTATAATAATATACTGTAATATAATATATTATACTTATATATATATATATAATAATATACTATATTATAATAATATAATAAGCTATTAAACACTGTATAATTATAGTAATTATAAAGCCAGACGTCCGTTCTATCGAATAGAATACTTTTTACCAATAGTAACAGTAACCCTGCAAAAATTGCATTCTCATTTCACAGTATGCCTGAATGCAAGTTTCTCCTAAATTAAGTACAATTCGATAGAATTATGTGGAAAGTGTATGTGCAGTCCACCACGCGAAGCGTGAAGCGTGACCAGGGATATATATGTACCTATATATACGCCTTGTATCTGCATCAGCAACATGGAGTACTTCAGGAAATTCCTTAATGTGGTCGGATGGCTCGACCCTACCAAGGTGGATTTTATTTCCGAACTTCCGCCGGAGGTGTCGTAGTTGATCGTACGCACGTTGGATCCTCGATCTCTGCTTTGCGCTGCTCGAGTGTCAGGTAAGTGGTTGAATGTCTGTAAGGATGATCCTATACTCAGACGAACCGCGAGACACTACAAGCAGCGCATAGTGCAGAGAAAGAGAGAACGTTTTGCTGCGGCTGCTGTTAAAGAACCGAGGGCGACGGTACATAGAGCAGTTCCATTTCCTACTCAGGTGAGAATGGTCGCACCTCATGTACAAGCTCGGCCAGCTTTGACAAATTCGACGTGTGCTCGAATGCGTGGCAGGTCTATTATATTGTAGTGTTTTTTGTATTAATAAATTGTTTAACCTGACATTTGCTCCTTTCAGCAAATAAATATTATTATTATTATTTAGTTAAGTAAGTGTATATAACTTTTAATTTTTTGATGTATCTTGACCAGTTTCTTTAATAGTAGCAATATTTTTTTTGGTTTATCATAGGACTATTAATAATAAATTGTATCTTGTATAGTTGTATTTTGACCAGCTGCTTCTATAGTAACAATTTTTTTTTCTAATTAGTTCTAATATGACGTAACTAAGAATAACTTGGCATCATATTTGACGATCTCTGCAGCCAATGCGAGTAAAGAACAACTATAGCAGATCTCTACACCGACAAAATGAAAGTTCACTTATCCGCATTTCATACGTACATACAGAGTGTCCATGAAAAATGGTGTACAAGTGGACTCCAGCCCAGAAAAGCACAGAGACGTCTTTAAGACGTCTTAAAGACGTCTGGTGTAGAACATTCGCGACAATCAGAACAATCAGAACTTTCGGAAGAGTTCTCCAAACATTAACGGCAGTCACTGTATCGCCATTAACGTTCGTACAACTTTTAAAACACAATAACTTTTTTAGAACTGGACCAATCGACTCGAATTTTATTTAAATGATTTTGCTATTGCTTGGAATGACAAAAGAAAAAAGAAAAAAGCTCATGTTCGAACATTAAAACTCGATTTACTCGGAAACTACGTGCCGTGCAGCTGTAACGGCTACACGAGTCATATCCGCGCATTACGCCGACTCTTTGCGATTAATCCACCGAGAAACAGGGCAGCGCAATTTGTATCTTTCCGTATATCTCGTATTTTTACGGGGACGTGTAACCGGCATGCATTCCGGCGGACAGGCGATTTACGCTGTGTTTCGCGTTACACAATGTGTTTATACATGATGTACGATTTAGATGTGTCTGAGGAGAAAAAAAATGTAGGAGAACGCTTCTCGCACGCATACAATGTTTGCAGATTTTTATGCGAAATAAATATCTCTCAGAAAACACGTCTTACAACAAAGTATCTTCGTCGATAACTTTAGTTAGTTACAAATAACGCGCGAATCTTTTTAAACTATCCTATTATCGTTCTCAGTCACAAAAATATCGTGAAACTATCGATCTGAATTCGAAACGGTCGTAAAACGTCTAACAAGTTCGCGCGAAATGATTATTAGGTCTACCGGAAAGTTGTAGAATATACTTTCCATCGTTACTTATGACTTCTTGCCAGCGCGATGGCAACTTGTAAATGCCAGTTTTGAAAAATGATTTATTTTTAGAGGCGAAGAACTCAACTAGTGCTTGGTTGACATCAGCTACATTTTTGAATTTTTTTCCTGTACAAAGTTTTGCAAAGAGAGAAACAAGTGACAATCAGAGGGTGCTAGGTCTGGGGAGTATGGTAGATGTGACAGAATTTGCCTAGCTCTGCGATTTTCTAACGAGTCGCCAAAGCAGCATGTGGTCTGGCAGTATCATCGGTAGCCATGTTTTCACGATCGCGTCTCGCTTAATAATGACATGAGACATCTTTGTTTCAGTTTATTTAGGAGAGTACATGTGTGTAAATGCAATGATAATGAGAGATAGTCATATATGTCTCAAATCAACATGTGCATATGGATTGAAACTTGAAGTGACACTATCGGACAGAACTTTCCGGAAGACCCAATAAAAAGAAACGTGGTCCGTTGCTACTGCAAACGAAGACGCTACATCGAGTATTCGAAGCCGATTATAAAAACGAGCGTACACGGCACGATCCATAGAATATTTTAGCCGACGGTTTGCCGTCCGAACGATTCTTTCGCCGTGTCGTTAACCCGAACACCGTGAATGGTTGATACTTGGACGATGAGAGCTACGGATTTATGGCGGTTCGGTAGTCGGTGACGCATGTGTGCACGGTCCGGCGCCGGAATTTATTTTACTAGGCAATTCTGATAAATATTTGCGTGGCCGCGACGGATTGATATCCACACGGAAAGCCGTTCTCGTGCCTGTTTCCTATTATCGATTGACCGCGCGCATCGCGCCGGCTGAATATTCACAAATATGCGCGGTCCGATGATTCCTCCGAGGGCAGAGACTCGCGCGGGATGTAAGCCTGCCATTGCGCCGGCCCGTATGCCGGCTATGTTTGTATAATCGAAAATTAATTACCATGAATTCGCATGCCCAGCTAGATTAGTGATCCGCATTTAAAATGCGCCAGATGCTGCGATTCATGCGCGAAATCGTGATCCAACCTAGATAGTAAACACGATTGTGTAGTACGTGCCTCCATTTGCCGAGCTTACAGGGGCTACACCATCCTTCACTTTTCGGCAACGCGATAGAGTCTGCGGGAGCAGTGATTAGTACCGTTATTAATGGTTGGTAAACCTTCGCGGGCCAGGATTTATCGGAATACTGGAAATATTTCTTCTCGGAGTAGCGATGAGAGTCGGCTCGACTGTTCATTGATAAGGCATAATTGTGACAAAATGTAAACTTCGTTGCAATATTTTGGACCTAATCAACCGGGGATTGTCATTTAATCTTCTCGCAGGTACAGCACAGATTCCGGCAAAATCTCTTACACTCGACACGCCATTATTGCAATTAATCGTTGATAGAGGGCCGTTTTACTGTTCTGCTCACACGGACAGAGATTTATAGTGCTTCAAAAAGGCACACTCAGTTTTTTCGTAATAACTTCACGTAAAGAAATGGCACGTTAAAGCAATCCGGGCTTCCCGAGGCACGGTGTATACGGGAATGACATACTTGCTTCGGGAACGTTAATGGGAAAATAATTCGACTCGCGCGAATATTTAATTGTCGCGAAATGATCGAATAACGACGATCGCTGGAATCAAATGAAAATTAAAGAATAATATCGCTTTCAAGAAATAAGTAGCTGCATTTTTCCATAGAACTGAATTTAATATTTTATAATATTTTTGATTCAATTTAATAAAATATACAAATGTTTAACCACGAAATTGTTTCGTCATTATAAATACGTTGCAACAAGTAGAACAACATTACGTTATATGCTCATTTACGGTATATGCTCTTAATATATTGTTTCGCTCTTTACGCATTTTGCAAAAATCATTGCTATTTTCGATTCGACGTGAAAGATAGAAAGAACCCTGGTGACATGTTTACGACGACGCGTGCAAAATATTTTGACCTGTCTCTCCATTTACATTTTGATGTAAATGCAACATTATATTTATCAATTTTGCAACGGTTCTGGCGGTCGACCGTAGAATATTTTTGTTCGTCGCAGCGATAATGCGTCGCCGGTTCTGTTCAACGATTAACTTTGTTAATTATCATCGCTTATCGTCTCTTGTAATTTTATTGTAACTCCAATGAGTAATTACTGTATTGCCAATCACGTTTGAATTCCGTTCTGAACGATGCGGGAACAAAATGAACCGGAATCCAGAAAATAACCGTTCCCACCTTTGTGGATTATAATTCTCTTTCGAATCGAAATTGCTCCGACTCAATAATTTTAAGCTGCGCTCCCCCTTCTGTTTATAAATTAATGCGTTAAATGAAACTAGCACGCGAAAGCTAATTTCCTTCGTTACAGTTCGTTTCACGCGGAAAGAACCGAACTGGAAGATAGAATGTTTAATCCGATATGGAATCGATATAGAGTCCCGATGTAATAATTGGCATCTACAGAAACCGTAATCGGAGCCAATATAAACGAGCTCATATTTCATCTTACAACTGGACCGCGGATCTTTATGCCTTTATGGCATGCGCACACTTTTCAAACGCGAGGGAACCTGTAAATTGTCTTAGTTACAATAGCATTTTCTCATTTTATTTCTACTTTATTTCTACTTTATTTCTGTCTATCACGTTTCTATTTCTATTCATATAATCACTCTGCTAATCTTTTCAACGCCGCGTTTAAATGAAGGAACTTTCTGCATACGATCATGTACAAGGTTATGTCAAAATTATTGCACAATCGAGAAATGAGGGATTCCTGGGGTCATTTGAAGCAACTTTTTCCTTAACGAAAATGCAATCTGCGACTTCGTTTACGAGTTATTAACGAAAAACGCTGGCCAATGAGAGATCGCGTACGGCTGACGCCCCACTCTCACGACCACTGCCGCTGCGCAAGGGCGGATCGGCGGTCACACTCGCTCTCCGATTGGTCAGTGTTTTTTGATAATAACTCATAAACCAAGCCGTGGATTGAATTTTCGCTAAGGAAGAAGTTGTTTCAAATGACGCGAACCCCTTATTTCCCGCTTGTACAATAATTTTGAGACAGAAGTCTCGAGTGATTTAACGTGCAGCACCTGCCCAAAGGCTTATCCACACGGCCCCCATGGGCGCGGAATTGAGATACGCTCAATAAGCGCGCTCCCACATGCCAAGCCATGCAGGAGCTACCAGTTACTACGAGGACGCGGACTCTCGTCAGCAGACAACTGGTGGTGCCGAGCCCTTTCTATGCTCTACCGGCTCAGCAGGTCGGTTCCCGAGCTGAATACCGCAGCTCACTCGTCGAGCCTCGTGGAGGTTCAAGTGTGGCTAGGGCACGTTTGCCCCTTGCGGCCTGGGTTGCCCAGGTGATTGGTTGCATCCCGATTTCTAGATCCAGCGGCATGTTGCTACGTGGCGCGTTCAGACAACGAAAATGCGGCATTCCGGTCAGACCAGAAAAACCGCATAACGTGACGCGGGGGACTGCAGCCACAAGTGACAACAGTCCCCCGGTAGGGAGTAGTACAGCATATTCAATGCTGTACATGAACACGCCACAGCCCGTATGCTTAGTTCAGGGGCCTCGCCATTATGCGAAGTACTACATGTACAACGCACTGGCGGTCTCAAATACCCTCATCGCCGATGCATCTGATGCATCCGTCAACTCGGCAGCATTCACTCCGTCGGCGTGTTGCTTTGTGGCGTGTTCAGATAACGATAATTCGGCATTCTAGTCAGACCAGAAAAACCGCATAACGTAACGCGGGGGACTGAAGCCACAAGTGACAACAGTCCCCCGGATGGGAGTAGTACAGCATGTTCAATACTGCACAAGAACACGCCACAGCCCGCTTGCTTAATCACGGGCCTCGTCATTATGCGAAGCACTACATGTACAACGCACTGACGGTCTCAAGTGCCTTCATCGCCGATGCACCTATCGACTCAGCAGCAACATTCAATCCGACGGCGTGTTGCTTCGTGGCGTGTTCAGACAACGAAAATGCGGCATTCCAATTAGACCAGAAAAACCGCATAACGTAACGCGGGGGACTGCAGACACAAGTGACAACAGTCCCCCGCTAGGGAGTAGTACAGCATATTCAATGCTGTACACGAACACGCCACAGCCCGCATGCTTAATCTCGGGCCTCGCCATTATGCGAAGTACTACATGTACGACGCACTGACGGTCTAAAATGCCTTCATCGTCGACGCACCCATCGACTCGGTAGTAGCAATAACCTTCGCGAGGACTAGTTCGGGGGTCGCCTCTCAACCCTGGGTGGCCACAGACCGCCACCGCCTAATTTTGAGACAGTTTGTAGAAGAATTTAGAAGTCAAAATATACTTCAACGAATAATTTAATCATTAAAAATAAGATTTAACTACAATTCCATTACCGCCAGTATATTAGAATTGCCATTTTACTAAATTATACAACGCTACAGCCGAATGTAACTTAACCGAGTTTTTAGAATACTAGCCGAAACCGAGAGTTGTAATCTGACTCTAGACTTCGCAAGACCAACTTGCAAAGAGAAATTACATCAATATTAAATACCCAGGCCGAGGATTCTTACGGATTTAACGCACGACCCGTGTTGAAAATTCCTTGGCAAAAGATAACGCCATAAATCAACGGTGTCGCGAGTCCTCACGTAAACGGAGTATTTTACTCGTGAAGAAGATACGAACGGTAACTGCATAAGAATAACAGCTAGGAACCGTGGGATATTAGTAACGCGACTTAATACTGATAAGAGTCGTTGAAAAATGCGACCGAGATGAAAGAAAGGAGACCGTCGAAAGACCCCGCTGGAAACTCCAGATAACTTTGGGAAAGTACAATACTCATCCCCGGAGAACTTTTCGAGGAGAGCAGATAAATGGTTTTAATAGTATGATCCCCGGGGTCAACCGGGCCCGGTAAAATTACAGGCCTAACAGAGGAATAAACCGAACGATAATAATGGCCGAGAAGTGTCGAATGAATATTTTACAAGTTCTTTCCGCTGGCAATTATCGGAGGTTATTTGTGCAGCTTTTCTTTGCTGTGAACAGCTTTTTTCTGGTACAGGCGTTTTCTCTCTGAACTACTTTCTCTGACGTTGCCGAGAACTTCAATGCATAATAACTTTCCTTGGTCATTCATATTAAAACTTGATATATTATTAATTTATATCTGTGGCAAAAAGAGGCACTCGTCATATCAAATCGAATCTATTTGATAAGTGGGAAAGATATATAATGTACAATAATTTTGCTGGGGATTGTTATGCACGATAAAAACTTTCCGCATTTGTCGCAACAAATTGTAATTACTTAGCAATTCCTTTCCGTTTGATTGTTTTAGTAAATCGATTGTATTACGATACTGTTAAATGCTTTCAATTATTTTACAGTTTCAAATTGCGGTTACTCATTACTATTATTATTATTATGTAGATGCACAAAATCGACAGTCTAGCAATAATGACAGAAGAATATAAATGGATCTACTAACGATGATGATGATCTACTTTCGATAAAATTGTTTCGCCAGAGCGCTAGAAACTTTTACGGATGTTTCTTCAACGTTCGGACAATCTCGGGACTCAATTCTTGACATTGTTTACGGCGGTACATGTAATCGCTGTACCGCTTTAACTTAAACTTCCATCGATGTACTTCTCTTCGAAAACATTCCCTAATAGCGAGTACCTGCATTTCAAAACTTCCCCGAAGACTGCCTCGGACGCGTCGACCGCTGATTCATTGTATTTCGAGTCTCAGACTTATCGCGACTACGACCAGCATATTTTCTCCCGAGCTCCTCGAACAACTGAACTTCTCTCGCAAATTTAGCTCTCACCGTTTTTTCTCCGACACGCGCACATATCGCAATGGCCACGCGAATTGGGGAAAAGAATGATCAGAGACATTTTTAAACCAACTACGGTGCCAATGCTTTCCACGATGGAAATCAAATCAGCGTTGAATAAAAACGGTTCCTAGACAATTAACAGATTCGAAGCATTGATGGTTTATTTAAACGAACACTAATAGGCAAAACACTTTACAATTCTAACACCGTACATTCCAAAAATTATCAGAATAAAAAGTTGATATTGTTCGAAGTAGAGACACGTATTTGCTATCAACGGAATCATTGTTTTTTAATTTAATGTCGCATCTGCTTAATATCAATTAGCGATAATTTATTGGATAATATGTGTAGGGTTACATATAACGCAATATATACAATAGTCTCGCATTACATTTTTACATTATTTTCTTCATTAAGGCTTCTCAAATTACTATATAATTTCGCTAAACAATTTGGTTTCGTTTAAGTATGACACAACATTTACAACAGCATCATTTGTTAGACGAATAATACAAAAATGTCTTTGATTTTTTTACCGAACAAACGCTTTGTTATTACTTCCAGCAGTTTCTGCAGCTTTTCACCCCAATCCAAACCGATGTAACAAACTCGTGCAAAAATAAACTCTTCCACCATTTTCGCTAGAATTACAAGGACAATCTAATACCGACAGTCGAATCGAAAAGCAAAACGCTGCTACTGGCTAGAACTTTTCGCGCTTTAAATCAACGTGCTACGAAGGTAATCAGATAAAACGTCGCTTCAAAATAACCGCTAGGAGTTCGAATCGCTAAAAAAAGGCGAAAACAAACGGAGCCCGATAAAAACCGGCAAAAACCAACAGAAGTCGATAAAAACCGTTCGTAAACCGCAATCATTTTCGCACGAACTCGACGCATTATTCCGCAGGTATTAACGGATAAGTTCACCTTTGGCCGAAATCGTACGGGAGCGTGAAAAATAAAAGCAAAATTCAACGATGCCCAAGGGTTGACAGCGAGAGGGGACGGGGCTTTCCATTTTTCTCTCCCCCATAGACAACGGGCTGCTCGCTAGTTTAACTGTAAATCCCGG
Organism: Megalopta genalis; assembly: GCF_051020955.1. Classification (NCBI taxonomy): domain Eukaryota; kingdom Metazoa; phylum Arthropoda; class Insecta; order Hymenoptera; family Halictidae; genus Megalopta; species Megalopta genalis. The sequence goes on from NW_027476132.1 coordinate 451,805, forward strand.
TGTCGGGCGCATCGATGCGGATGAAGGTGAATTGAAGCGGGAACGAGCCGATGCGAAACAAAAAGGCCGGATCCGCGGCATTATCCAACATTCGCGCTCGCAATTAGACGTTGCGCGCTCCACCGAAAACGCGGCCGTACAATATTTACCGTCGCCGATCCCGCTTGACATCCGCGAGTTTATCCGGAAGATAAACGCGCCTGTAATACGCTTTGTGGCTGATTGCCGAGATCCCGCAACTTGACATAATTTACGCCCCTGAACATATTATAACCAGCACGAGCCGCGAGTCGCGAAACGTCGCATTGCGAAGCGGAAATCTGTTTTTGGTGCTGGAAACTCGAGTTTCGAGGTTGCAAATTTCGTTTAGCAGTAATCTAGCGGTGATGAACTAAATAACATCGAATTGACAAGGTTATTATGGTAAGACCGCTGAAGAGAGTCATCATAACTACAGTAATTTCTCCTGAAAATGCCAAATTTCGGGTTGCTGTGAATTTCCCTGGGCTAATCCTACAGTAATCTAGCAGTGATAAACTAATTAACATTGAATTGTCAAGGTTAGTATGCAAAAACCGCTAAACAGTCGTCATAACTACAGTAATTTCTCCTGAAAATGCCAATTTTCGGGTTGCTGTGAATTACCCTGTGCTAATCCTAAGTCTATGTAAATCATTACATTCTAACCGACAGTTTTTGTATAATAAATTCAAATAACACTGGCAAAAATAGCGAAGCTTATAAAAAGGATCCAAATAGGTATGAACGACAGTGTATGCGCCTACTTGATTCCACGTGTAGCGACAACCGAGGGAGTCAGCTTATGATCGCGATAGGTCGCCGCGAGAAGCATTGCGGAACCGCTTCCAGCTCGTTCGCGTCGATGGTCGCTGCCAGGTGCAACCTACTTGCTTTGAGGGTAGAACGGAACCGGATGCGAATATCGTTATCGGACTGCTGCGGCCAGCCTACTTTCGCTGGCTTTTCTCGTCCGGCCTCGGTCTATGTGCCATTTTAATTACGTGACCGATCCGAGAGCGCGGCTACCTTTGAGCTCGTCGACGCTTTGGAACAGACCCGTTTCAACGGGATAGATTACGGCCAACGTATCATCCGTACACGAAAAGGTCTTACCCATCGTCCGCGAGTTACGTCAATTCTTCTTTTTTAACGGAGGTAGTTATGACGCTTAAAATGCCGGCTGATGAAGTTGCGGGCTTTCATTGGATTACGGTGATTGACCATCGGATATTTCACGCATCGGTTTGCGAACGTGAACGCTATTTTAAATATTCGGAGGCTAGCGGAACCGATTACTGTGCGGTGGGTGACCACTTGCTGTGCCTTTGGTTCGTTTTCGGGCACAATTAAATTTATATTTGTCGAATGAGATGTATTCAATTTTTATACAGTTTTATTTTGTTTATTTTGCAATTAGAAAATGTAATGTGTTTTATTATTGATATACAGTTAATTCGATATATTATTTATTACTAATTATATTATTATTATTAATTGTATTTATTATTTATTAATTATATATTATACAGTTATTATTTTTCCGGTTATTTATGGCACAAATGATACGACGTGAGAATAGTCGAGAGTAAGCGAAATGATACCGATGAATTCCTAGCTTTTCCCGGGCAATGCTCGGCGTTTCTAACGCAGTGAAAGAGTCTCCTACGAATCCTCAAATATGTATATTGATGAAGCTTGCCACTTCTCCGCAGTTGATATCCTACGGTATCATTCCTGCGACTGTCATCAAGAGGTCATTCAATTGACCTCTTTGGAACCACACTACAGATCAATCACTCCAGTTTTCATTGCTCTCGACACAATCCGTTGAAAAGGATTGGTTACTCTTAAAAGGGCGTGTCTCTCGAAATACGGTGAAATGAAACATGGATTTGAAAGAGAATTAATCGATAGCCCTGTTATAAAGTATTTAAACTTCCCGAAACTTCTGTATAGGGGTTGAATACATCTAGTTGCCTCGCTGTTTCCAAACCAAAGCGTTTGTCCTTTGATAATGCACTTTTGTGTTCGAGTAAAATTCACAGCTCACTTACCGACTTAATTAACTATTCCTAGTTAACTATTTAAGTTAGATAACTATTTAACGTATAAAGTAAGATTTTTATATATTAACTAGTATATATTAATATATGAGTAAATTTATATATAGTATATAATATATTTATATTAATATACTAGTAATATACTACTACTCAAACTAATATTAATTTTTATATCAATATAGCATATATTAATATTAATATAATTAATGGCTATATTGATATAAAAATTAATATTAGTTTGAAAATATAATTCACGAATGCAGAAAATTCGCAGCGTAATTAGTACAGTCATATTTTTTTGAACATATTCTTCATCCTTTGTTTGCAAGTCGATTTCTACTGACGCAATAAAAAATGATCCAATATGCAGACAGATGTTGAATTAATTTACTTTCTACACTACTTTCGTCATTCGCTGCAACGAGAAAAAAACTGCCACCGTTCATTATGCTTCCGTATTAGAATCACCCGTAAACCTTCTACCGTTAATAATCATCGACATCCAGCAATCCGTTTGCTCGTCTCTTTGTAGACGATAGATCCAATGATATTCCACGTGGAATAAAGACATTTCAGAGTGTAACGTAGTCTCCCTTGAACAACGCAGGCTCTCCGAACACCTCAATTTCGGATACATCTTCGCGCCGCGCGTTACGTGAAACCGGTTACGTGTCGATGATCTTATCAAGAATTCTGTCTCCAGCAGGATAATTGATATCGACGGTGGCGGTACAATTTCATCTTCCCAGTTCCGCATCCGAACAAGCGCTAATTAGTTAAACACTTTGCTGACCATAATTAATACGGTCCTAATGAATATTCGCTGGCGGGATCGAGTTCCGCGAACTTAGCTCCAAGTTTGCCTGACATGAACCTGGCTCGCTCCTAAGGGATTCCTGTAAAACCACACGGAACCAGCTAAATAGACAGTACCTCGGACGAGAAACAGTATCTCGAACCTCTGCTGCGAGAAATCGATATCAATAGCTTCGATGATATCTATTTTATTAAATGGAACGTTATTTCAAATGGATTTCATTCTCTTTCTCTCTCTTTCACTTTCTTTCTTTTTTACTTTCTCTCTCGCTCTCTCTCTCTCTCTCTCTCTCTCTCCAATAATGAAATAATCTAGAGAAAGACTAGTTATATATTAACATAAAATAGCAAATAATTTTGTCAAATAACATGTATGCAAATAAGATAATATATTACTAGACTGCAGATTTTAATGCAGATTTTATGCAGATAAAAATTGTCTGCACTAATTTCATAATACAGGAGCTAAATAGATATTCACTTAATTTCTTAATAATACTAACAGGTTGAAAATAGTTCAATAGTACTTTCTATCTGAAATATCGAAGTGATGAATAATCCCGTCATTGTATTTTTATTTCCCATTGTAGTAAAAGTTTAATTAAATTCACATGATTTCATTAGCTAAGAATATAATACCAATAAAGCGTTTTTACAGTTTTTCCGTCGGGTCTATCATGACCCCAGTGTAAAAATCATTTTTAATGATTAAATTCCTTAAACGTTCTCGCAGACTCGTTTCACATAAAATCTACAGTCCGTGTATTAATTTAACGATTGTTCGTTGAAGAGATTTCCTTGAATAATTCCGAAGCTCGCTTTTCAAGTACGACCGCTTTCCGTTTGCTTATTTAAGCACGGTTCGGCCACAAATAATCGAAAATAACGTCCCGAACAGAGTCTCTAGTTTCTGTTGCGTTCCTTTTCCTCTGGCAAGGATCCTGCGGAACGAAGCGGCGAGTTAGAGAATTTATAGACCGCGATTATATCTGAATTCGAAAGCCCAGAAACGATCATTCCAGCATTTATTTATCGTGGTCGTGTTATCGCATAGGCAACTGTGTAAAGCAGAACTGAGGAATAGTTGCGCGCAACAGCTTTATTGCTCCCGCCGCGACGAGAGCAACTACTTTTCGGAATTAGCTGTTCCGCAGTCCATTCCCGATTATGAATCAGCCAGTTTTCCTACTCGTACTTCTCCCTTCCCCCGCCCTCCATAACGCATACTTCACCCGAACTCCATCTCTATTACCTCCGATCCCCATCTTAAGCGTCAAATTTAAATTTAAAGGATACCACGATTGCCCGACTCGATATTCAATCGTTGGCTGGGAGAACCGATTCCGAAGTCCCGATGAAATAAACACGAAACAAAATGCGATAATGTATGTATAATGGCGGGCAATCTTGAAATATTAGGTTCTGAAATTAGTATTTATGTACTTGTGCTAATTGCAAAAATTTTGGCTCGTAGAATTTGATACTAATAACTGAGATTTATGGTAATAAACTGCTCCGAAAGATTACAGCATAGGCACATATCGGATGAGAATTGGTCAACTTTGACTGACGATAACTTCGCGAAAAATCATTGATTTTTATTTCAAATTAAAGCTTGAAACCTCTAGTTTAAGACGATATTTCTCAATTTTATATTCTACGCACTCTCGCCACTGTAACTATTTAAATCTGAATCCCTGTTTATCATATTGAAAATTGCCAAGTTTGACGAAGTGCACGGACTTTGTCAAATTTTTTCCGGGGATGCCGTTTAGAGTAGAGTAAAGTTTGATCTTTCATCTCTAATTTTTTTCTCGCGAAGTTGCAGCACTTTAAAGTAACCAAACCCCATATGTCAGACTCCTGGAAAGAGGTGCAAAATCAAATCACGTGCAAAATAAAAAATATCTCAGGGTAGGAAATTGGATGAAAACTAAATAGAATGTTTTCAATCATTTTCTACACTGTTTCTTGATGTCCTATCAATCATCTGGAAATGCCAACGCCGACGGTACGTGACAAAAATGCGCAAAAAACTTCAGTTCTAAATGAATAAATTGATGGTATCCGGCTTTAGATTTCGCACAAACGAATTGCAATTTCTGCATACTGGAACGACAACCAGCCGATGCTCATGCCCGGTGTCTACTTACACCCGGCGAAAACTGTATTCTTGCGCGATTTTTAGGAAATCGGTAAAATAGCCAAAAGGCATCCCACGGGAATTTCAACCGCGAGACTTATGCAGCATTCGGCATACGAATGTAGGAATACATCCGCGAATAAACCTAGACCGTCTGTATCGGTGGCCTGGATCTCACGTCCCGACTTCCAATATTTCGGCAAAGATACCTGGCGAAACCAGTAAAAGGGAGCAAATATTGGTTCGAGGTGCACGGACTCATCGCTGTCGTCAGACGTTTTCGGCGATCTTCAACGGCTCAACAGATATATCAAGCTCAAATATAATTATGTTGTATCTGTGAGATTTAATTGGTAGCCGGCGAATCTTTATGTATTTATGACGCAATCCGGGCATATTAACGAATATGCACTGTTCTATTATAGTGCTCCCAGTTCGGGAAAAACAAGCCCGTAAATTTCGATCCTCGTATTGCAAGGAAATTCACGATACTTTAATTGCTGTTGAAAATGGGACAATGGGAAGCATCCTCATAACATCTAAACGAGTTGTCACATGTTACAACGGGCGGTTCGAAATTGAAAAAAGAGGAGTGCGTTGAGCGACAAATGCATTTGTGGTCGCTTGCTTCCCGTAGTAACCGAGCGTGGCAACGTAAAATAACACAATCGGTGTACTTATCACAGACACATCAAATTCGCAAATTAAGCTTCATTAGTTTCTTAACACAGATTCAGAATAATTAATTTTAAATAGGGGTGATACGAATTATAATAAATTATGAATATAAAATTTAATTATAACGAATTTTTAATATAGATTTAAATTGTAATAGAATTTAATAGAAATTTAATATCTTGGTACATTTACAATGGAAATATAATTAGAGATTTTAAATTATAATAAATTTTTAATAGAAGTTCAATTAGAAATTTTAACTTATATATTTTTGACAGAAATTAAAACCTTAATATATTTAATAACAACTGATATCTAGTAAAGAAGATACAGCGATTTAATTATGCAGTGAAGTGAGACTTATGTAGAAGTTGACTTCTAGTGTAAACACTGTAGATAGCAATGCTATAAATTATCAAAATGCAAGCAGCACGAAATGCATTGCGTTCAATGCAATCGCTGATTTATCGGTAAAACATTCGTGCCAGGAAAGTTCAGCATTGTCGAAACGACATTGAGAAGTGTCGATACTCTGTGCAGTTATGGTTAAGTGGACGTGTTTATAATTACACCGTATATAATAAATTTGCATACGTCGATGCTGATCCAACGGCGTCCGCGTGTCCATAAGTCCTGACAAGCATTAACGCGCACATCCCGCGAAATTTTTCAAACAATCGCTCTATCATATCTGAATTTTCTTTATTTTCGTAGGAACGCGGATAACGATCGCGCAACGTGCACGTTGCGCAACTGTTCGTTGCCCGTTTCATTATCCGTCTCCGCGTTCATCACGCGCAACAGAACGCCCGACAGTGTAACGACTAATTTGCCGAAATATCGCAGATAAAAATCCGACGAAAATATTGCAATACTGTCCCCGTACTTGCTATTTTATGGCACCCAATTAAAAGCCCCAATGACGTTTCATTGATTCCCGTAATTCAAGTGCGGACGATCGTCCGATTATTGCAGTAAATTCTCCCTAATTTTCCTTCGTCTTGTATACAAAAATGGACAATTTGGGAAGGCAAGATACGATTATTCGAGCCTTGTACCTCGTTTTTATAATTATGTAAATATTATTATTGTTACAAAAACGAGCCACGAGGCTCGAATAATCGAATCTCCTTCTTCCAAATCCTTCACTTTTGTTCACAAGCTGATGAAAAATTGGGGAAATTTTACTGTAATGCGTTCACGGCGGAAACCGGGAGAAATGGCTATCAACCTGCATACCGTCCTTTAGAATTAGATTCTGCAACGCTGGAAAATGTTATTGTCAAGACTCACAGATTGCTCGCAGAGGAAATTCACCGGTTGTATTACGAGTAGACCGCGGATCTTAATGCAAAATAGAAATTCTCCACCTCGATCGCAGCGAGCAGGAGTTAAATAAAAATTTATTTTCATTCTCAACAGTTCCATTCAGTTGATATTAACGAGAACGTTATTATAAATACTGTTGAATTTTTGTATTGCATTTACAACGTGCTGTATTCGACCTAGTTGCTTTTGTCATAAATGCAAATATTACAAACAGAAACCTTCAGATAAGAGAGTCTCTACTGTGCTATTCATTTCTTGCAAATCGAAACAAAATTTGATTCATCTGTGATCAAAGTTTACGAATGACAGATTATTAGTATCAGACAAATTATGAAAACGAAGAAGTGTTAATTCAGTGCAGAAAGAAATCGTAGTGCAGGCTCGGATATGCAGTCGTATTTAGAATAATCAGATATTGCAGCTTCGGATAATCCAGATTCTACCGTGCGAATAAAATAAAAGCGCAACAAAATTTCCGATGAAAATAGAGAATTCTCGGCGACGTTCCTTATTTCGAATATTTCGAGCGATAACTAATTAGCGCCGCCATCGGAGTTCCATCGACCGCCGTGTCGCGGCCACGGAAAAGTGTCCATCGACCCGCATTTGCGATGCAGATGCGGGAAACCGGCGGTGAAAACGCGTGAATTTTCTTGAATCTGTGCGGAGCAGACGGCGTTTCCGGTCTCAGAAGAAGAAAATATTGAAATGTAGAAATTTGTTCAATATTTAAACAATATAGAATATGTATTGATTAGGAAAGAACTAAACGTGATGAAAACAGGAAATATCGCGTACCGTATCTACAACTAGGATTACAACTACTTCAGTTAATTCTACAACTCGCAACGCACCTCACTCGACGACTCTCGAACACACCCTGTCCACTCCAAACACGCTCCTTCGACACAACGCCTGCCTTTTCCTAAAACGTGACAATCGCATCCGCCGGCACTCCGTCGCCAAGGGTTTTTCCTATCTGACCCGGCCTTCGCCAACGTTTCTCTTCTATTTCCTACCATAAATACAAAGTCTTAAAACTACGGTCTCCTAAGCCTAACACTCCTCCTCATCCTAAACGTACCCACTAAATTACGATACTACACTCGGTCGTCCTGACCGGACATCTGCCCACAGATGTTCTCATCGCCACTGTACGAACTTTCACTTTCACCGGAAAAATCGTCCTCTTCGTCGGCACACATAGCTTCATGTAATCGGCTGCAGTGGATGTTTCCTGCGGCCCTTCATGATTACCCACCTTCTGCACTTCGTAGCGGTCATTCCGCAGTATTCTTGTCACACGGTATGGTCCAAGAAACTTCGGGTAGAATTTTAACCCCGGATCAGAGAGCCTGTGTCCTTTTCACTCCCTCTCTATATCGTGCTGCTTCCTTTTTCCGTATCTCCTTAAACCAGTAATCTCTCTTTACGAGCGCCTCTGTTTTGGAAATACCGAAATGACCGTGCTCGTGCGCCTGTCGAACTATCTGGATGTGCGTTGTCCTCAGCACAACTACCAACGGCGTATCATCAACCTCTCTATACAGAATATCATTTCGCAACGGGTACGCATCGCCTTCGAACCGCTCAATATTATCTCGAATTTTCCTCAAGTTGTCGTCCTGTACCTGCGCTCTTCTCAAATTTGCGATAATCCCCAGTTCGTTTTCTCCCACTAGCATAATTGTAGGTAGTGGGTTTCGGCATAGCGCGTCAACATGTGCCATATTTCTTCCCGTTCTATGCTCCACGCTGTAGTCGAACTCTTCTAAGAGAAGCGCCCACCTGGCCACACGCTCACATAAGTCCTTTTTCCTCATCGTTAACGCAAACGTTTGACAATCCGTCACAATTTTAAATGAAATGCCGAGTAGATAAACACGAAATTTCATCAACGCCTTTACAATTGCCAAAACTTCAAGCTCGTAGCTTGTATACTTTTCTTCGGCTGGAGTAGTTTTACCACTCGCTTCGCTATCGCGCTGCAACAATATCATACCATATCCCATACTACATGCGTCTGTATGTACTTCTGTCTCTGCACCCACACAATACAACTTTAGTACAGATTTTCCGCTTAGAGCTAATCTTAGTCTATCGAAAGCTTCTTGTTCACTCGCTTCAAACTTGAACTTGATATCTTTTCTTAATAAATTCGACGATGGTCTCGCAATAAAAGAGTATTGGTACACAAACTTTCTGAAATTTCCCGCTAAACCAAGGAAACTCTGAACATCTCTAGCACATCTAGGTCTCGGAAAATTCGTAACAGCACTACTCTTTCGTTCTGACGGTCGAATGCTACCGTTTACAACAATGTGACCTAAATATTCTACTGTTGTGTGCAAAAAACAACACTTGCTCCAATTAATCAATAATCCATATTCTCACTAGCAACATTTAATATTAATTTGAGATTCTCGATACCGCGTGAGAAATCAGATGAAGGTATTATTAAATCGTCCATGTATGTCAAAACGACCCCGGTTGCAATTATATCTTTGAACACTGCATTTATAAACTTTTGAAAGACGGCTGGCGAATTACATAACACAAACGGTACCTTTAGAAATTCATAATGACCGGTGGGAGTCACGAAGGCGGTGTATTTTCTGCTACTCTCATCAATAGGAACATGAAAAAATCCATTTCTGAGATCCAACGTACTAAATACTTTCGCGCCTTCTAATAAATCCAATTGATCCCCTATCAAAGGTAGGGGATATCTATCTTTTACAATATTTTTATTAAGCTATCTGTAGTCAACACAAATTCTAGTTGAACCATCCTTCTTCTTTACTAGTACAATTCGATTTGCGTAATCTGAACAAGACTCTCGAATTATTTCATCTTTCAACCATGACGTTATTTGTTTATCAACTTCAGATTTATGCCCGGGAGACAATCTTCGCGGTCTCTCGTACACTGGGATCTCGTCTTGCAGTATCAAGCTCATTTTAATCCCTACTTCTTTCGTTTTAGATGGTTTATAACTTGCAACACAATCTTCTATAAGTTTTCTATGTTCAGGAACCGCAATGTGTGATAAATCTACATTGTCAACTATAGCCTCGACATTGACATTAAATATTTCCGGCAAATCTATTTTTTTAATAAAAATTTCTCCTCCTTTCGTACTTAGTTCTACGGAATCTAAAAATTCTGTACCGATTATTAAACTATGGGACGACAAGGTATTGGGTAGAACGTGTATATTTATTCGATATGTTATCTGATCTATTGCAATAGTTGTTGAAAATTCCCCTAATGTGTGGTTGCTCTCTGCTCCGACACCACGAAATTGCAAAATCTTATTATTCAATCTAGGAGCACCAATTTTAACATAATAATCCGCTCGCATCAAATTCAGTTCGCTTCCAGAATCTATTAACGCTGTCAACTTACAATTTCCAACTTGCACCTCTTTAACTCGCTTCTTTCTCGACGCTTCAGATACACTTGGGTCCTCTTTCTTTTGTCGGGCAGTTTGCAGCCGTATGGTATCGGTTTCCACACAAAAAACATCGCCGTATTTCTTGCTGTGCCACTTGCTGTGATTCACCTTGTGATGAGGTTCCATGGACGGTCGTCTTCTTCTTCTCCTCAGGTCGCCTGTTTTTCGTCCCTGATTTTTCCTTCATGTCTTCGTAAATTTCGAATTTTTCTTTCAACTCACGTATATTTCTAGCACCGTACAATATCGTTTTGTTTGTCTCGAAATCCTGAACTCCGTCAATAATATACTTAATAACTGTTGATACTTCCATGTCCGCTTGCTTCGCAATCTCCAACATTTGATAAATGTATTCTTGATACGACTCGTTCGATCTTTTAATTTTACGTGACAACTCTGTATGTATCTTGTACCTATCTGCAGTTTTAGCAAATTCAGATTCCAATGCTCGCTTCATCTCGATCCATTTGCGACAACATTTTTCATAGTCGACGAACAATCTCGCCGATCCACGCAATAAACGCTTCGCATAAATAACTTTTTGTACTTCACTCCGTTCACATAGCTCCGCCATGTCTTCAAACTCTTCGAGCCAACAACGAATGTTTGCTTTATCGTCTCCGCTAAATGTACGCATGGACTCCTCAACATCTCTGAATGTTAATGCCTGCATCCGTCACACGCATCGTTTCACATTGCTTCCTTCTTCTTCATCTTCACTGCCATCAGTATAGTCTTCCTCTTCGCCATGTTCTATTTGCAACATTATGGCTACTTTAAGCCGATCTTGTAATTGCTTCTTATTTCCCGACGTTCTCAGCTTGCGACTCTTCAATTCTTCCTTCAAATCGGTTAACTTCGTTGTTAGAAATTCCTCTAATTTGTCAGCAGATAGGCATGCTTGTGACACTTCGACAACGGTATCGTTTCCTGCAGACATCTTAAAAGGTTTTTAAATGCACAACACAACAACTAGAGTTCAACTCTCAACTCCTACAGTCACGATATCACTGTTATCATTCAGCGCTACGTTTTCCTCAAATCTCGGACGAGCCCCCAAAATGATGTAGAAATTTGTTCAATATTTAAACAATATAGAATATGTATTGATTAGGAAAGAACTAAACGTGGTGAAAACAGGAAATATCGCGTACCGTATCTGCAACTAGGATTACAACTACTTCACTTAATTCTACAACTCGCAACGCTCCTCACTCGACGACTCTCGAACACACCCTGTCCACTCCAAACACGCTCCTTCGACACAACGCCTGCCTTTTCCAAAAACGTGATAATCGCATCGGCCGGCTCCCTGTCGCCAAGTGTTTTTCCCATCTGACCCGGCCTTCGCCAACATTTCTCTTCTATTGCCTACCATAAATACAAAGTCTTAAAACTACGGTCTTAAAACTAAGCCTAACACTCCTCCTCGTCCTAAACGTACCCACTAAATTACGATACTACAGAAATATTGAATATATTTCGAAAATAAATATATTAATTGTTAAATATGTGTGTATAATGAAGTATTAGAATAGAAATTTTTCAAAATTCGACCGGGTTGCGTGAATTCGTTTGTGATTTCAGAGGGAATATTTCTTGCAAATATTTTGCCTCCTTAGTCTTTTTGCCTAACACTAACCTCAAAAATTCCCCGAAACAAAGTAATTTCACAGACGAATCCAAAAAAGTAAAACGAAAGATCACGATTTATATCAACTCCATCACGCTCTAAAAATCGTAGAAATGTTCGATTCATTCGAACGTACCGCAACGCAAACCGAAATATATTAGTGTCATCCATGCGTGACCGTCGACGCGGTATCGAGCGCATTAATCAATTACCGGGCGCTTCTAAATAAACAGAGAGATCTGTTGGTAACAAGCGAGCTGAGAGAATGGGATCGAACCTGACATTTTAATTCGTGCGGCTCCCGGGCAGCGTTTGCGAGAAACGAGGTCGGCACCGTCGTGAAACAGCGATCCTCCGCCGAAGTTTCCGCCGAATTTTTTACGCACTGACTCCGCATTCCTGGAACACTGCTTACAAATCATTAGTAACAATTATTACTCGATTGCCTGCTCGTAACGAAGGAACTTTCGCCGTAAACCTCGGAATTGGGAATAGCGTGCCGGCGGACATGTCGCGAAGAACAACGAACTAAGTCCCGGCGAAGAGAGGGAGGGAGGGTGGTTGAACGCACAGAGGCATTAAAAGTCAAAAATTCATCATCGCGGCCAAGTGTCTGCAAAGTCGGCATAAAAGAGCTAATAAGGGACGGCGTTTTATAGACAAAGTCCAACAGCTGCTTCAGCCGAGCAACTCCGCAGTGATAACAAAAGAAGTTGAAGTATTAAATCCGAAATGTTCCTGGACGCCGTAAATGCCCCGTCCATGTCGCACGCACAACTTTTAAAGTCTTCCCATGGGTAAGGTTAATATCGGCGCTATCGGAGACACGCCTTTTTTCACGGGACAGGAAAACAAAGTAATTGCGAGCTGCTTCGCGTTCGGTTTTTTTTCTCCGTCATTGATTTTGTTTTTAAGCTTTTTACGAGCGCGCGCGAACCCGCGCAGTTTGTCGCCGGGAATGTGTGGATGGCTCTTCAAGCCGAGTCTGACAACGATGGAAAATCCACCGGCGTAGAATGTCCTGTCGTAAATTGAGTACGTGACTACGTTCGTTGCCGTGAAAACACCGTTCTCAGGATATTTATGAGTCGACGCTATTATGTGTCGCAGGAGTGGCGTAAGGCTCCAATATTTTCGTTTTAAATACACTTATATTTATTTTTCATGGGCTGCCCCGTCGGTTTACGGGCGCGGACGTGCCGTTCACATATTTCTTCGCCAATTAACTACTACATGCGCACCACCTTTCTTCCCAACGTTTGTCCAACTATTGCCCTTTCCACGGACACTGTGCCTGCCGAACGTTTTTTCGCTGTCAATTAAAGCTTGACCAAATAATTTGGCGTGGATTTGCAGTGGATTCGTAGCATTCGCGTGTTTAACCGTGTTAACGCTTTTTGGAATTTTGTGACTTCCGTTCATTCACGTGGCGATTTTCGTTAAAACTGACACACACACAATCGGTTTAACGAGGGATGTAATTTTACGTTTGCGACAATCAACTGTAACCCGGGGTGCTCGGTATTTTTATTTCGATAGCAACGAGCGCTTGATAACCGAGTTAGTAGTCTTAAAAATGATGTTTACTATTCTGCAGCCCCGAGTCTCCTGACCGTAAAAATTTACGGACTAATGCAGTTCTCCAGAACGGACCTCATCCTATTCTTTCTTGCGGATGCACTGCACTTTTCCGCAAAAAGAAATCTAAAAAGCCATTAACACTAAACTGGAATAATGGACAGTCTTATCTTCCATCGCCAAGTTCTAAAGTTCCCTTCGCCTGAAATTTGTTAACTTTTAAACATTTCTATGGAAAGCCTACTTTTAAACTACTTTTTACTTTAAATTTAATTTTATTCTCTCGATCAGTTTAATTTTTATTTGACGACTGTTATTTTTTTTTTAAGTTCGTTCTTTGTTGATATAGCAGATTACTCTGCCGATGTTCCTGGAAAATTATAATAATTTTAATCATTTATTTATTCTGGAACATCGAAATCTCCGAGTTACGCGTTTACGGGAATAAATAAATTCGCTATTATATTATGTTATTATTATTATTATATACAGGATAAAATAGCTGAATAGTAACATTTAAATGTCTCCATTATTTGTAGATACATCAGCGTACAACAAATTTAATCACACACTGAATATTGTGATATTAAAGATGTGATATGGAAGGAAAAATGTTGTTTATTGCTTCGCCTCGTGGAAAATATTTCGAATACCACTTTCAGAAAGTAAAAGGCGAAATTTTATCGGGAAGCGTGTGGACCGCTGTACGCGTACGAGAAATTCTGTGAGAAAAGCGAGGCGAAAAACATTTTTCCCTTGCAACCATTTTGCTTGCCCTGTCGAACAGTTTAGTTACTGCGCACCTTTGACTGTGGTTTGCTGAGAAACATGACGCTTGCTCTGCGCACAAGTAGCCATAATTGCTAAGCTTGCCGTCGGGCGTCTCGAGGCGTCAACATTGCACAATGGCGTTCGGTGACTTCTCAAAGGCACGAAACAGCTTTCGTCGTGCACTTAGAAACAACAAAGATATTTCAATGTTTTTTTCCACGCAGCTTCTTCGATCGCGTGTACGACAATGATCAAAATTACGGAACGAAAATAAACACGAATATACGACAAATGAAAATATGGTCTCTTTTCAAACTAAAAAATGATCACGATAAGAAGAAGGTCGGTTAAGTGGAATAATGAAAAGGAAGCGCACAAATGAATGCACAATGCCGGAGATTTATCGAAGACAATGAAAATAAAACGCGAACGGGTTAATACCGATCCACCAACAATGCCCATAACTTTTTTCGCCGTTGAGAAATTTGAAATGAATTTTTTATCGATGCCGGAATATGCCGCGTGCAAACGAACGAGAAAACTTGGTATAAATCGGATAATATTTGAATAAACGAGCCATCCCGGAAGGTCTCTTGTAATTTCATTAATCGTCGAGAGAGGCTTCGATCGCTCTCGCTAGACCGACGAGCTCTCGGGTTAAGTGCAGCTGCGAACCGTGTCGTCCCGTGCAAATACCTTCGTTGTTCTCCCTGGACAGAATAAATTTGGATCGCAAAGAAAACAGGCGCCATCAAAATACTTGGACATTCAATATTCCCTAACAAAACCCATCGTCGCAGCGTAAGAGTTGAATGAAGAAGGGCCCGTGAAATCACCTTATCAAAGAAGGCGGTGCGGTATTAACCATTTCCTCGTTGAAATTGCAGTCTCTCTCTGTCTCTCCCTCTCTCTTTCCCCCTCTCTCTCTCTCTCGTCGGGCGCGACAGAGAAAATGGAAAAATTGTTGGAAAGATTGTGTCCCTTAACAGAAGATGATGATGACACTCGTTACGATCGGCCAGGGGCGTGCGTCGTCGTTACGCAAACGACACTGAATAAATCTGGTGCTTCATGTGTGCTTAGGAATCGTCGCGGTGCGTCGCGGGGACAAGCGTTGGCCTAAGCAGAAGCGGCAAATTGGCGTCGAGTGACGTTTCCTGTTTGCCTCGTACAGTAACGGACAAACGATTGAGGCATCAAGAGAGAAGAAAAAGATCGGCGGAACGCGCCGTGCTTGCAGATCTTCCACAAAATGACGTCCGTCATTTGAAGAGCAATTCGTCATACGAAATACGAGCAAACATCGAATCGTCCAAGAACAATATTTAATATTTAAATTATATGTATATATTTTGATGTAATATTTTTATAGAATATTTTTATATAAATATTTTGCACAATGTTTACGATTGGAAGTCAGTGGAATTCATTTTTTCGTTCGAATCAAATTCACCCTTTTACAAGCGACACTCGCTGTTTTGCAATCGATACTCACCCTCCCACAAATTAAATTCACTTTCGTTAACCTCAGCTTTTGCAAATAAAGTTCTTCTACGTTGTTTTCTGAAACTATTCAAATGAAAATAACATTTACATAGAACAAGGAACATGAAATGCTCGTTTAACAGTAAATTTAGCCGCATCTGTAATTTTCCTTCCAGTTTGGTAATTTCATACGCATATTCATGTAACAATAACGACAATCCGTGGGAGCGATGGTTGCAACAGAATAATTAACAACATCCGACAAAAACTATTTGCCGAAATAATGTTCAATGTTTGAGAGCTTCAACTGTGAAATGAACAAAGGGTGCCTCGTCTGACGGACGTGATCACGCGGTTCCTGTGTCTTCTGGAAGCTGACATCATCTAAAACGATAATGATCTCTGAAGAATTTCGCGAAAAATATTTCCAGCTGAAAAATTGTTAATGTTATATAAGTGAGACACATATTTTCAGATTGAGGAAGGAAACAAATCGAAGAAACAAGTATCAGTTGCATGCTTCGAACTGAAATTAAAATCCGTCGTCTTAAAATTAAGACCGCTGCTACTCTATGCAGCAAAGTCTACCGTAGACGAATACTTTGTATGCTAGCATAATCGCCGGCGGGGGAAGACCGAACCAATATAATCTGGAAAGGGATCAGAGGGGATTTGGTGCGAGGGCAGGCATTCGCATGTTTCGGACACAAGCCAGCTTGAGCACAAGCGACCCCTGATACACGCTAATTAAGCTTTATGAATTTAAAATTGCGCTCGTTAACCGAGGCGCGTGTCAAACAATTTCTTGTCACGATAATGATTATCTTCAGCTCGCGTTATTACTACGCGTTATTACTGCGTTATTACTACCCATTTCTCGCGTGACGGCGTGAATTTAGGAAAAACCGGCGGCGGCGGCCGTGGTGTGTTCGAAGGATTTCCCTCCGGAAAAGTTGGTTCGAGCCCGGCCGAAATCCGGGGTCAACTTATGCACGGATATATCCGGCTTTGATCGCGCGGCGACCGTTCCGCTCGATAAAAGGAGTCAAGCCCGCCGCGTCGAAGCAGGCCAAATAAACGTATCACGGCTGACGCCTTTGTTCCTGATTATGGAATTTTTTTCGAGCGACGCGCAGCGTCCGCGTTTCCTTCTCGCCCGTTTCAGTTTTATTACCGCGAGCCCCGCCACAGCGAGACGCTATTTTTATTCCGGGATTTATAACGGCCAGCTCAGCCGGCCACGAAATATTCTCCCGCCAGGCTTTTCAAAAATTCCACTTTTTTCGGACAACTTTATCCTTGACGCTGCCCCCCACCCACACCATCCTGCACGCTGCTCCGTCACGGCCGCGCGCAGGCTACGACCAGCTGAAAAAGCTGAACCGTCCACCGCACTTGCACTTCACTTACAACACCTGCGATTCTTTTCCTCCTTCCGGCGCGGCGGAGCGAGCCGCGAAGGGAACTATCCCCGGCTGAATTAGAGCGTTCCGAGGTGCTGTAACGAAATAAACGCGGACGCCCGGTTCAAACTGCGAACAACGTAATTACAGAGCTGCGCGGGAAGGGCTGGCCGCGCAGGTATGAAAATGAAATAGCGCTGGACAGAGAGTGTTTTTCTTTTTTTATCGGAGCGTCGCGTCGCGACGTTCGCGCGTCGCTCTCGCGGCGAGTTAACGAAAACCGCGGTGTCGCCGTGGGACGGCTTGCCAATATTATTGACGCGAATCTTGGAACAACGGGCAAACAATATCGCGAAATAATAAATAACTTCGTCGCCGTCATTCGCGAAGCTCCGCGAGCGGTTATTTGATATACTGCGTGCCCGGAATAACGGGTGGGGGCTGTAGATTCAGTAGCTATGGAAATCAATAGCGGCAATCCCAGCCCTGTAGAACACGATATCAAGGATGTCGTATTCCTGGCACAGATATTGGCAAATACATGTGTGTTACATTGTAATTATCTTTTTATTCACCGTCGAATCTTTCTTATAATATATCTCTCGTACGAAATGCGAAACATTTTTAAAATTCTACCTTTGTAATCGTCATTGCTTTTTAATCATTTCTTTAAACTTTCCGATCGACGAAATAATCATAAATTTAATGGATTCTTAACAGAGACTTTATTGTAATTTATTTTTTCACGTTTCGCTGCAAATAAATGAAGATAAAGTTACTGCAAGTGAAATATTACTTGTATTATTTTGTTCGCTGTTTAAACAAAAGTGCGTTTGACTGATACAATTTAGTAAGTCAATTTTGTGCTAGAGTGATTTAATATTATTAAATCATATCGAATTTCATATTTTCTGCGATTCTTCTTTAATATTTTACGTTGAAGCTTCAAAGGGGCTTTCATAAATGAGTTGGTAACAATATCATACGTTATTGCATTTTACAGAGTTTTTAATTTTTTTTCATCATCCACAAATTAAGTGTTTTGACTTAAACCATTTTTTTAACGCCTCGTATGTTACAAAAATTTTCCATTATTTATTAAGAGTACAATAGACTCTATATTTATTACAAAAACGTATCGAAACACATCGCACGATTTTTCCGGCCAGTAATGTGCCACTGCTTATGCGTTACTATCGTGTAAGTATAGAAAGCGACCATATACTTATCCGCGATAGTGTTTACACTCGTTTAGAGCATTGGCCATCAGAAGCCCAAGGCAGTAAAAGAGAGCTTATGCGAGCTAGCGAACAGCTGCCTACACATTCATGAAAACCAGCAACAAACCGTCGTAAATCTCCGGCTTCGAGCGTTGCTCTGTTTTGTGCTCGATATCCTATTGAAACCACCCTTTTTGAAGGAGCTTTAAATATGATTCTATTGTAGCGCTAACATGAGATTACGCCCAAAAACCATTCCAATATTTCGTGTCGCGAGTTCAGCCTCCTGACGGGTTCTGAGTACCTGTTTTGGATAATAGAACTTCTGAACAATGGTCCAGTATAAATTTCGAAATACAAAATATGCCGCACATCTATGTATTATTGTTTCGAACTTTCTTCGGAGAACGAACGATAACTGAACTATTTATGCAAATATATCGAATCTTTGGGCAGAATAAAACTTATCCGCAGTTAGTTCGACAAAAGGCTATTGAATATCGATATATCGCACCTCGTAACATTTGTAATCAGTTAAAAAGAATTTTATAATAAAGACATCGGATGAATTTAAGGAACTTAAGGATAGCGAATTTAGTGAATTTGAGTGAATTTTCAAGTGAAAGTTTTAAGTGAATTTAAATAAATTTAATTAAGGATAGCGTTACGTTATCTTCAACTTATTACAATCACTAAAAGAGGAAAGTGAGCTTCAGCTAATTTATATTTTTTACAATTCATTTAGACAATTTTTATTTTGTATAACGATCCGATTTTGCGTAAAGGTCCAACGATAACTATAATTTTCTGATTCGAAGCTAACAAACTCTCATTAGAAATTATTAATAACTTGGACACAATATGATTATGTATCTTCTGATGTTTTTTCTACCTAACAATAATCTGCTAATTCGAAGCTAACAATCTCTCGTCGGGAACAATAACACTTTACAGACATTCCCGATAAAAATTCCTCGGAGTGAATCGCAACTGCGTCGTCTACTCAACTTGGAACCGCCAGTCACCGCTAAATCGCATCGCGTAAACAATAAATATTAGATACATCGACGAAAGTCAAAGGGATTTCCTCGTCGGGGGGAGTTTAATTAAAAATCTGCGAGCTTTATCGCGCATAAACCCCGCACGGCGTCCTGATACTCCCGATGACATATTTACCGATATCTAACTGAAAAAGGTTAATAAGCGATACACACGTTGCTGGAAGATCGCGCGATTCTATCAACGGCCGAACATTTACTTTAATCAGCCGTGCAACCACAGGCCCGGTTGCTGCTCGCACGGGCCGCACCTGCGCAACGTAACGCGCGTGCCGAGTTAATCCTGACTAACGCGTAATCACGGAAGCCCGGCGGATCCAATTACCAGAAGCAGAACTGGAAATAAGGAAAACAGAGCCGTCAGTGCTCTGATTCGCCTTTACGATAGCGCAAATATTAACGGACAGGGATTAGAACGACGAGTAATTAAGTCACGCAAAGGGAATACGAAGAAACTCGGCTGGATAGGGAGAAATAGAAAGAGGGAGGCAGAGATAGTCAGATCAGAGAGAGAGAGAGAGAGAGAGAGAGAGAGAGAGAGAGAGAGAGAAAGAAAGAGAGTGCTACGTCCCAGTCCATCAGTTCCCCCTCTTCGCATATTTGCGTAATTTTTAGCTAATAGATATATTATTATCACTGTTATTATTATTACTATTATTGATGGATTTTGTTTGGCACGTGGATGACGTCTCTTTCAGATCAAAACAGAATTGACAGACTTTACCATATTGACTTTAATACTAAACTAAGCTGACTATTGTCATACAGCGTTATACTTTGTAAATCCATAGAAGAAATTTCTAACGCAGTCCGCGTCCGTTTAAAAAAAACTGCGAACTGTCCGTCTGAAATATTGCAAGAATGTGTAAGCTCTCGACAACACTTTGTGCATATGGTACAATGCGCAAAATAATCTCAAGACAGATGAAAGTTGGAATTTCATTATTCTTGATTTTCCTCTTAATTCCAGCCGTGCCGGATCCAATTTGTGCCATGAATTATGAAACACGATGTATGACGGGAGCGGATTGCGTATTCCATTACGAACGAGTGAAATAAAGAGAAGGAGAGAGAAAGAATAAGAGATAGAGATAGAAATAGAGATAGAGATAGAGGTAGAGATAGAGATAGAGATAGAGATAGAGATAGAGATAGAGATAGAGATAGAGATAGAGATAGAGATAGAGATAGAGATAGAGATAGAGAGATAGAGATACAGAGATAGAGAGATAGAAAATTAGAGAGATAGAGAGATAGAGAGATACAGAGATAGCGAGATAGAAAGATAGAGAGATAGAGAGATACAGAGATAGCGAGATAAAGAGATAGAGAGATAGAGAGATAGAAAATTAAAGAGATAGAGAGATAGAGAGATAGAGATATATAAAATTAGAGAGTTAGGGAGATATAGAATTAGCGAGTTAGAGAGATATAAAATTATAGAGTTAGAGAGTTACAGAGATAGAAAGATGGAGATAGAATAAGAGATAGAAATAGAGATAGAAATAGTGATATATGAAATGAGAAAGAAAGAGAGAATAAGAGATAAGGAGAGAGCGAGGGCGTGAAAGAGAGAGTGAGATGGACATTAGATCGAAATACTCGACGCACCATAATCCTCGAGCAGATTTCAGCCATCATATTTTAGATTTAGACCATCGCCGAACTAACTGCTCAGAGAACCTGCTAACGAGGAGCGCCCTCCGGTTTTCGCTGATCGGAGAAAGTAGATTCCAGAGACCCTCGTTTGAGAACAGATCGTTTATAAGTTACCCTCGAAAAGCGATTTTCATACAAACCACTGCATTGATACATGGAAAGGTACTCTATGCGATTGAGTTGAACGTTTCATGATTAATTTTACGCGCAAAGGTCGCATTTAGCTGCGTTTTGCTATTTTCTTTTGAATCTTTGCGAGCTCAGTTCTTATTTCTTTCAATTATTTAACCTTACGTATTCTATTAGCAATGTGAGCAGTTATGATTTCTCTGTGAAAAATATTAAAATTTTTTCAATTTCAGTGTCTCTTCTTATTTACCAAAGTAGGTGTTCGAAGAAAACTATGCTTAATGTGAACAGAATATTCCAGTTTTTCGACACAAAATTACAAACCTTGAAAAATCGTTCTAATTTACCGATTATTTATTTTTATGAAATAATGAAAAAATTATTGACTAAAATAAAATTGTACTGAGTACTCTCCTGAACAAGATACTATAATCTAATTCACATTATAAATGCAAGAATATATTTAAGCAATGATAACTAAACAGTGGATTTTATGCACTTTTTTACAAAGAAAGACTAACACAGAAGCAAAACTGTGCAGACATTAGAAGAATTCGAAAATCTCTTTCAATTCTGCACGATTTATTAAAATGATTAAATCATGAACGACATTTCCGCCTGATCTATATTCTCTACAGTTATCACACATAATTTTTCATTATCATAAAGATCCACGGTGCAATGATTACTCCGAAACTGTTGCGCAAAATCAAATTGCACTATCTCAAGTCTCCTAAAAATCCTCAGCAAGACTAAGAACCTGAAGAGGTATTCCGCGGTCTATAATACGATAACTGTAAAATCTAAGCACAACTGAAAAGCTAGCCTCAAGAGAAGCATAGAATTAGAGCTAATTGCGCGGGAACAGGTGTTAGTGGTTGAACGTTTCACGAAGAAGGGAATTCGCTGTAGAACGTAAAAAGAAAAGCATTCCTTTAAGAGGAAATTGCTGGCTGAAGTCACGGAAATACTAAAAAGAACGTTGACCAGCGTTCAAGGTCCCTTGCCGCAATCTCATAACTCCCATTGCAGACATTTCCGCAGGGCTGATAGGCAAATTCGAAATAAGACCGTTTTGCATAATAATACGGCGACGGGACGGAGGGAAGGTCAAAGATTAATGTATACATTCGTGTATCGATCGGTGGTGGCGGGCGTTGTTTCAGTATTACGCGAGCCGGCTGAGGAATGCGAAGGATTTACGGAAGTGCGTCAAACGCGAAACAGAATCACAACTCGCCAGAACAAACTAATAAAAATGTTGCCACCGGTGCGTACACTTACACAGCGACGCTCTCGGTGCGAGGGTGCACAATGAACCGGAAACGGATACGCATAATTTAATGGGACGAAACGATACATAGGTCGGCACGACACACACTTTTATTAGCTCTGCGGATATTTATTAGTCTGCAATAATGGATAATTATTGTGAGTCCGGTGTTTTACAGGATAAAAGTAAATTTTGCTGGCGGCACGGTTTCCCGATATGTCAACATTAATTCGCGTTGCCGAATTTAATTTATAAAATCGGACCGCGTTTCGGTGAGCAAACAATGCGAACTTATACGAAACGGAATGCCCGATTTTTTGAAATATGAAAACTATTTCCGGTTCGCGCTCCGTCCGTTGTGTTTCTAACTCACATAAGTGGATCAGAGCTTTGTTCAATCAATCAAAACGACGGTTTTTACGGGGAAAGTTGCTAAGTGTTGTCGATACACGGAAACTTATCGGCCAACGCGAAACTGAGGAATCCACGAAAGAAACTAGTTATCGGTTATCAAAGTTGGATCATCCAGGGTGATTCGCGTGGCGCCGCGTGTGTTTAACGAACACCTGGCGAACCACCGTGCTATCCACGACAGCGGGCAAACGATTAAGACGGGAACAAGGATATTGGTAAAATGCACCAATGTTGCAAATCTTCTCCGAAATGACGCACGGTGGGCAAAGTGGCAAAGTTGCCTGTCAAATTCGAAGAACTTTTGATAAAAATTAGATAAAGCGACGTTTTCTTTTACGCGAAAAAAACTGAAGTGTTGCAGAATAAACGAAAAAAGAGAGAATCCACTATTTTTTGATCTCGAAAATTTATGTTAAACTTGAAATATTCCATCGAAATTGTGATTTATTCAGTACCGTGTTGCATTTTTTAGTGACATGCAGATTTTTACGCGCTCATTTCAAATCGTAAAATTTATCTACCACTTTTGAAGTTCGAAAAAAAGACCAGCGTGTTACCAAATCACAATCCTGAAATGGTAGATGAATTTTGCGACGGGATCTGAAACGAGTGTGTCAAAATCAAATAAAAATGAAATATTATAAAGAAGTAGATGGTTAAAAAAAACGAGAACCACCGTGCATTCGATCAATTGTTGACGTAAACGTTGGATTGGCAATTACGCTGACGCCCTGTCATCGTTCCTTCCGTAAACTCTCCTCTCATTTACATTTTTCCAAAGATGCAGAAAATCATGCACGTGTTGCCGCGAAAGTTATCGATTTATACCGAATGCATATTTAGCTCCGCCGTGCACGATTAATGAACGTTTAACGAGAGACAAGTTGGAAGCAAAAATGAAGATAAGCAGGGTTCGTGCGGAACGTAATCTATGGGTCCATAAAATCTGCAATTTGTGGCTGGATTATTCCCTTCAGGAGCATACGCACGCTTCACCATAGTTTAACCTATACATCTATCTCTACCTGTACCTCTATCTCTACCTCTACGCCTGTATCTCTACATCAACCTCTACCTCTACCTCTACCTGTACCTCTAACGCTACGCCTGTACCTACTACATCTACCACTACCTCTACGCCAATGCCTCTACCTCTACGCCTGTACCTCTACCTCTACTTCTACGCCTGTACTTCTACCTCTACCACTACCTCTACCTTTACGCCTCTACCTCTACCTATACCTCTACCTCTACCTTTGCGCCTGTAAGTCTACCTCTACCTCTGCGTATGTACCTCTACCTCTACCTCTACCTCTACCTCTACCTCTACCTCTACCTCTACCTTTACCTCTACCTCTGCCTCTACCTCTACCTCTACCTCTACGCATGTACCTCGACCTCTACCTCTACGTCAGTACCTCTACCTCTACGTCTGTACCTCTACCTCTACCTCTACCTCCACATCTACCTCTACCTCCACCTCTACCTCTACCTTTCCGCCTGTACTTCTACCTCTACCTCTACCTCTACCTTTGCGCCTGTACTTCTACCTCTACCTCTACCTCTACCTTGGCGTCTGTACTTCTACCTCTAACTTTACGCCTGTAATATACCTCTACCTTTACGCCTGTACATCTACCTCTACCACCACCTCTACCTCTACCTCTACCTCTACCTCTACCTCTACTTCTACGCATGTGCCTCTACCTCTACCTATACCTCTACCTTTGCGCCTGTGACTCGACCTCTACCTCTCCGTATTTACCTCTACCTCTATTTCTACCTCCATCACTATCTCTACCTCTACCTCTACGCCTGTACCACCACCTCTACCACTACCTCTACGCCTGTACCTCTACCACTACACCTGTACCTCTGCCTCTACGACCATACCTCTAACTCTGCGCCTGTACATCTACATCTACCTCTACACATGTGCCTCTACCTCTACCTCTATCTCTACTTCTACCTCTACCTCTGCCGCTACTTCCATGCTTTTACCTCAACCACTACCTCTACGCATGTACCTCTAACAATGTAAGAACAACGTATAACAATGTAGAACAACGTAACACTGTTTTAAAGAACAACATGAGACAACGTAAAACACCGCAAAATTACGTAAAAATAAAATAAAACAACGTAAAACAACGTAAATCAGCAATGCGAAACAAAGAAAAACGCGGTAAAACAACGTAGAGCAATGTAAATCATCAATGTGAACCAAAGTAAAACAACGTAACACAACGTAAAGCAATGTAAAACAATATAAAACAACGTAAAAATAATGTATAACAGTGTAGACCAACGTAATACGGTATTAACCAACAACGTGAGACACCGTAAAAGAACGTAAAACAAGGTAAATCAACGCAGAACTACGTAAAGACAAAGTAAAACAACGTAAACAATGTAAATCATCAATGTGAACCAAAGTAAAACAACGTAACACAACGTAAAGCAATGTGAAACACTATAAAACAATGTGAAAACAAGGTATAACAACGTAGAACTACGTACTACTGTTTTCAAAACAACGCCAAACAAACCAAACAATGTAAAGCACCTTAAAATAACGTAAATCGTAAATGCGAAACAAAGTAAAACAACGTAACACAACGTAAAGCAATGCAAGACAATATAAAACGACGTGAAAATAATGTATAGCATGGATTTCAAGGCAACTCGTTTGTTTCGCATGCATTTGAAGCTAGATCATTTATATCTCAATTACTCGAAGCTAAATCATTTGTTTCGCATGAATATGAAGCTAAATCATATGTTTCGCATTAATTTAAACCTAAATCATGTGTTTCGCATGAATTTGTAGCTAAATCATGTTTTTCGCATGGATTTGAAGCTAATCCATGTGTTTCGAATGATTTTGAAGCTAGATCGTGTGTTTCTCATGGATTTGAAATAAACTCGTTTGTTTCGTATGTATTTGAAGCTAGATCATTTATATCTCAATTACTTGAAGCTAAATCATTTGTTTCACATGGATTTGAAGTAAACTCGTTTGTTTCGCATGCATTTGAAGCTAGATTATTTATGTCTCAATTACTAGAAGCTAAATCATTTGCTTCGCAAGTACTTGAAGCTAAACCTTCTATTTTGCATTGAGTTGAAGCTAAATCATTTTTTTCGCATGGATTTGAAGCTAAACCATGTGTCTCGCATGATTATTAAGCTTAATCTTGTGTTTCGCATGGATTTGAAGTTAACTCGTTTGTTTCGCATGCATTTGAAGCTAGATCATTTATATCTCAATTACTTGAAGCTAAATCATTTGTTCCGCATGCATTTGAAGTTAACTCGTTTGTTTCGCATGCAGTTGAAGCTAGATCATTTATATCTCAATTACTAGAAGTTAAATCATTTGTTCCGCATGAATTTGAAGGTAACTCATTTGTTTCGCAATCTCTTGAAGCTAGATATTTTATATCGCAATTGTTCGAAGCTAAATCTTTTGTTTCGCATGGATTTGAAGGTAACGCGTTTGTTTCGCATGCATGTGAAGCTAGATCAGTCACATCTCAATTACTTGAAGCTAAATCATTTGTTTCGCATGGATATGAAGGTATCTCGTTTGTTTCGCATGCATTTGAAGCTAGATCATTCGTTTCGCATGGATTTGAAGCTAAGCCTTCGACTTCGCATTGATTTGTAGCTAAGTCATGTGTTCCGCATGGATTTCTAGATAACTCGATTGTTTCGCATGCAGTTGAAGCTCAATCATGTATATCACAAGTATTTGAAGCTAAACCTTCTACTTCGCATTGATTTGAAGCTAATTCATGTGCTACGCTAGGATATGAAGCTCACTCGTTTGTTTCTCCTGCATTTGAAGCTATATCACTTATATCGCAAGTATATGAAGCTAAATCATTTGTGTCGCATGGATTTGATGCTAAGCCTTCTACTTCGCATTGATTTGAAGCTTAATCATGTATTTCGCATGGATTTGAAGCTAATTCGTGTGTTTCGCTTTGATTTGAAGCTAACTCGTTTGTTTCACAGCAGTTGAAGCTAAATCATGTATATCACAAGTATTTGAGCCTAAACCATTTGTTTCCCATGGATTTGAAGCTAAGCCTTCTACTTCGCATTGATATGGAGATAAATCATGTGTTTCGCATGGATTTAAAGCTAACATGTTGTTACACCTGCATTTGAAGCTAAATCAAGTATATCACAAATTTTTGAAGTTAAACCATTTGTTTTGCATGGATTCGAAGATAAGCCTTCTACTTCGCATTGATTTGTAGCTAAATCATGTGTTTCGCATGGATTTGAGGCTAACTCGTTTGTTTCGCCTGCATTTGAAGCTAAATCATGTATATCACAAGTATTTGAACCTAAACAATTTTATTCTCATGGATTTGATGCTAAGCCTTCTACTTCGCATTGATTTAAAGCTGAATCATGTGTTTCTCTTTGATTTGAAGCTAACTCATTTGTTTCGCATGCAGTTGAAGCTAAATCACATTTATCAAGAGTATTTGTAGCTAAAGCATTTGTTTCGCATGATTTGAAGCTAACTCGAATGTTTCGCCTGCATTTGAAGGTACATCATTTATATCGCAAGCATTTGAAGCTAATTCATTTTTATCGTATGGATTTGAAGCTAAGCCTTCTACTTCGCATTGATTTCATGCTAAATCATGTGTTTCGCATGGATTTGAAGCTAACTCGTTTGTTTCGCATGGATTTGAAGCTAACTCGTTTGTTTCGCGTGCATTTGAAGCTATATCACTTATATCGCAATTATCTGAAGATAAATCATTTGTTTCTCATGTATTTGAAGCTAAGCGTTCTACTTCGCATTGGTATGGATCTACACCATATGTTTCGCATGGATTTAAAGCTAACACGTTTTTTTCGCCTGCATTTGAATCTAAATCATGTATGTCACAAATATTTGAAGTTAAACCATTTGTTTCGCTTTGATTTGAAGCTAAGCCTTCTAGATCGCATTAATATGGACCTAAATCATATGTTTCCCATGGATTTAAAGCTAACTCGAATGTTTCGCCTGCATTTGAAGCTATATCACTTATATCGCAATTATCTGAAGATAAATCATTTGTTTCACATGTATGTGAAACTAAGCCTTGTACTTCGCATTGATTTGAAGCTACATCATGTGTAACGCATGGATTTGAAGCTAACTCGATTGTTTCGCATGCAGCTGAAACTAAACCATGTATATCACAAATATTTGTAGCTAAACCATTTGTTTTGAATGGATTCCAAGGTAAGCCTTCTACTTCGCATTGATTTAAAGATAAATCATGTTTTTCGCTCGGATATGGTGCTAACTCGTTTGTTTCGCATGCTGTTGCAGCTAAATCATGTATATCACTAATATTTGAAGCTAATCCATTTGTTTCGCATGAATTCGAAGATAATCCGTCCACTTCGTATTGATTTCAAGTTAAATCATGTGTTTCGCATAGATTTAAAGCTAACTCGTTTGTTTCCCATGGATTTGAAGTTAACTCGTTTGTTTCGCCAGCACATGAATCTAAATCATGTATATCACTAATATTTGAAGCTAAACCATTTGATTCGCATGGATTTGGAGTTAAATCATGTGTTTCGCATAGATTTGAAGCCTACTCGTTTGTTTCGCCTGCATTTGAAACTACATCACTTATATTCGCAAGTATTTGCAGCTAAACCATTCGTTTCTCATGTATCTGAAGCTAAGCCTCCTACTTGGCATTGATTTGAAGCTAACTCGAATGATTCGATTGCATTTGGAGCTAAATCACTTATCTCGCAAGTATCGGAAGCTAAATCATATGTTCCTCGTGGATTTGAAGCTATATCACATATAACGCAACAAATTGAAGCGAAATCAATTATGTCGCATGGATTTGAAGCTGAGCCATCTACTTCGCATTGGTTTGAAGATAAATAATGTGTTTCGCTTGGATTTGAAGCTAACTTGTTTGTTTCGCATGCATTTGAAGCTAAATCATTGTATATCACAAGTATTTGAAGCTAAACCATCTGTTTCGCATGGATTCGAAAATCAGCCTTCTATTTCGCAATGATTTGTAGCTAAATCATAAGTTTCTCATGGATTTGAAGCTAACTCGTTTCTATCGCATGGAATTAAAGCTAACTCGTTTGTTTCGAATGCTGTTGAAGCTAAATCTAGTATATCACAAGTATTTGAAGATAATCAATTTGTTTCGCAAGGATTCGAAAATCAGCCTTCTATTTCGCATTGATTTGAAGCTAAATCATGAGTTTCGCATAGATTTGAAGCTAACTCGTTTGTTTCGCATGGATTTGAAGCTAAATCATTGTATATCACAAGTATTTGCAGCTAAACCATCTGTTTCGTATGGATTCGAAAATCAGCCATCTATTTCGCAATGATTTGAAGCTAAATCATAAGTTTCTCATGGATTTGAAGCTAACTCGTTTCTATCGCATGGAATTAAAGCTAACTCGTTTGTTTCGAATGCTGTTGAAGCTAAATCTAGTATATCACAAGTATATGAAGCTAAATCATTCGTTTCGCATGGAGTTGGAGCTAAGCCTTCCACTTCGCATTGATTTGAAGCTAAATCATGTGTTTCGCTTGGATTTGAAGCTAACTTGTTTGTTTCGCATGCATTTGAAGCTAAATCATTGTATATCACAAGTATTTGAAGCTAAACAATTTGATGCGCATGGATTTGAAGATAATCTTTCTACTTCGCACTGATTTGAAGCAAAATCAAGTATTTCGCTTGGACTTGAAGCTAACTCGTTTGTGTCGCATGCAGTTGAAGCTAAATCATGTATATCACAAGTATTTGAAGATAATCCATTTGTTTTGCATTGATTCGAAAATCAGCCTTCTATTTCGCATTGATTTGAAGCCAAATCATGTGTTTCTCATGGATTTAAAGCTAACACGTTTGTTTCGCATGCAGTTGAAGCTCAATCATGTATATCACAAGTATTTCAAGCTAAACCATTTGTTCCGCATGGATTCGAATATCAGCCTTCTATTTTGCAATGAATTGAAGCTAAATCATGTGTTTCTCAGGGATTTGAAGCTAACTCGTTTTTATCGTATGGATTTAAAGCTAACTCGTTTGTTTCGAATGCTGTTGAAGCTAAATCTAGTATATCACAAGTATATGAAGCTAAATCATTCTTTTCGCATGGAGTTGGAGCTAAGCCTTCCACTTCGCATTGATTTGAAGCTAAATCATGTGTTTCGCTTGGTTTTGAAGCTAACTCGTTTGTTTCGCATGCAGTTGAAGCTAAATCATGTATATCACAAGTATTTGAAGCTGAACCATATGTTTTGCGTGAATATTAAGCTAAACCATGTGTTTCGAACGTATTTGAAGCTGAATTATGTGTTTCTCTTGCATTTGAAGCTAACACGTTTGTTTTGCATGCAGTTGAAGCTAAAACATGTACATCACAAGTATCTGGATCTAATTCATCTGTTTCGCAAGAATATGAAGCTATGAAGCTAATCCATGTGATTCGCATGAATTTGAAGCTAAATCATGTGTGTCGCATGGATTTGAAGCTGTATCACTTATATCGCAATTATCTGAAGATAAATCATTTGTTTCTTATGTGTTTAAAATTAAGCCTTCTACTTCGCATTGATTTGAAGCAAAATCATGTGTAGCGCATGGATTTGAAGCTAACTCGTTTGTTTCGCCTGCCGTTAAAGCTAAATCATGTATATCACAAGTATTTGTAGCTAAACCATGTGTTTCGCATGAATTTAAAGCTAAATGATGTCTTTCGCATTGATTTGAAGCTAACTCTTTTGTTTCGCCTGCATTTGGAGACAAATCATGTATATCACAAGTATTTGAAGCTAAACCGTTTGATTCGCATGGATTTGAAGATAAGCCTTCTACTTCGCCTTGATTTGAAGCTAACTCGCTTGTTGCACCTGCATTTGAAGCTACATCACTTATATCGCAATTATCTGAAGATAAATCATTTGTTTCTCATGTATTTGAAGCTAAGCCTTCTACTTCGCTTTGATTTGAAGATAAACCACGTGATTCGCATGGACTTGAAACTAACTCGTTTGTATCGCGTGCATTTGAAGCTATATCACTTACATCGTAATTATCTGAAGTTAAATCATTTGTTTCTTATGTATTTGAAGCTAAGGCTTCTTCTTCGCATTGATTTGCAGCTAAATCATGTGTTTCGCTTGGTTTTGAAGCTAACTCGTTTGTTTCGCATGAAGTTGAAGCTAAATCATGTATATCACAAGTATTTGAAGCTAAACCATTGGTTTCGCATGGATTTGAAGATAAGCCTTCTACTTCGCACTGATTTCAAGCTAACTCGATTGTTTCACCTGCATTTGATGCTACATCACTTATATCGCAATTATCTGAAGTTAAATCATTTGCTTCTCATGTATTTGAAGCTAAGCCGTCTATTTCGCACTGATTTGAAGCTAAATCATATGTTTCGAATGGATTTGAAGCTAACTCGTTTTCTTCGCCTGTATTTGAAGATAAATCATATATATCACAAGTATTTGAAGCTAAACCATACGCTTCGCATGGATTTGAAGCAAAGCCTTCAACTCCGCATTGATTTGAAGATAAATCATGTGTTTCGCTTAGATTTGAAACTAACACGTTTGTTTCGCATGCAGTTGATGCTAAATCATGTATATCACAAGTATTTGAAGCTAAACTATTTGTTTCGCATGATTTTGAAGCTAAGCCTTCTACTTCGCATTGATTTGAAGCTACCTCATGTGTTTCGCAAGGATTTGAAGCTAACTCGTTTGTTTCGCAATGCAGTTGATGCAAAATCATGTATAAAACAAGTATTTGAAGCTAAACCATTTATTTCGCATCTATTTGAAGCTAAGACTTCTACTTTGCATGAAATTGAAGCTATGTCATGTGTTTCGCTTGGGTTTGAAGCTAACACGTTTGTTTCGCATGCATTTGAAGCTAAAGTATGTATATCACAAGTATTTTAAGCTAAACCATTTGATTCGCATGGATTTGAAATTAAGCCTTCTACTTCGTACTGATTTGAAGCTAAATCATGTGTTTCGTGTGAGTTTGAAACTAAGTCTTCTACTTCGCATTGATTTGAAGCTAAATCGTGTGTTTCGCATGGATTTGAAGCTAACGCGTCTTTTTCGCCTGTATTTGAAGATAAATCATGTATATTACAAGTATTTGAAGCTAAACCATTCGCTTCGCATGGATTTGAAGCAAAGCCTTCTACTTCGCATTGATTTAAATCTAAATTGTGTGTATGGCATGGTTTTGCAGCTAACTCGTTTGTTTCGCCTGCATTTAAAGTTAAAT
This sequence comes from Megalopta genalis, assembly GCF_051020955.1. Classification (NCBI taxonomy): domain Eukaryota; kingdom Metazoa; phylum Arthropoda; class Insecta; order Hymenoptera; family Halictidae; genus Megalopta; species Megalopta genalis. The sequence goes on from NW_027476132.1 coordinate 484,261, forward strand.
CATGTACATCACAAGTATTTGTAGCTAAACCATTTTTTTTCGCATGGATTTGATGATAAGCCTCCTACTTCGCATTAATTTGAAGCTAACTCGATTGATTCGACTGCATTTGAATCTATATCACTTATATCGCAATTATCTGAAGATAAATCATTTGCTTCTCATGTGTTTAAAGCTATGCCTTCTACTTCGCATTGATTTGAAGCTAAATCATGTGTAGAGGATCGATTTGAAGCTAACTCGTTTATTTCGCCTGCATTTGAAGCTAAATCACGTATATCACAAGTATTTGAATCTAAATCATTCGCTTCGCATGGATTTGAAGCAAAGCCTTCAACTTCGCCTTCATTTGAAGATAAATCATGTGTTTCCCTTGGATTTGCAGCTAACACATTTGTTTCGCATGCAGTTGAAGCTAAAACATGTACATCACAAGTATCTGAATCGAATCCAACTGTTACGCAAGAATATGAAGCTATGAAGCTGATCCATGTGATTCGCATGAATTTGAAACTAAATCATGTGTTTCGCATGGATTTGAAGCAGTATCACTTATATCGCAATTATATGAAGATAAATCATTTGTTTCTCACGCGTTTGAAGCTAAGCCTTCTACTTCGCATTGATTCGAAGCTAAATCATGTGAATCGCATGGATTTGAAGCTAACTCGTTTGTTTCGCATGCAGTTGAAGCTAAATCATGTATATCACAAGTATTTGAAGCTAAACCATTTGATTCCCATTGATTTGGAGCTAAGCCTTATCCTTCGCATTGATTTGGAGCAATATCATGTGTTTCGCTTGGATTTATAGCTAACACGTTTGTTTCGCACGCAGTTGAAGCTAAATCATGTATATCACAAGTATTTGAAGCGAAACCATTTGTTTCGCATGGATTCGAAAATCAGACTTCTATTTCGCATTGATCTGAAGCTAAATCATGTTTTTCGCATGGATTTAAAGCTAACACGTTTGTTTCGCATGCAGTTGAAGCTCAATCATGTATATCACAAGTATTTGAAGCTAAACCATTTGTGTCGCATTGGTTTTGAAGCTAAGCCTTCTACTTTGCATCGATTTGAAGCTAAATCAAGTGCTTCGCTTGGATTTGAAGCTAACTCGTTTGTTTCGCATGCAGTTGAAGCTATATCATGTATATCACAAGTATTTGAAGCTAAACCATTTGATTCCCATTGATTTGGAGCTAAGCCTTATCCTTCGCATTGATTTGGAGCAATATCATGTGTTTCGCTTGGATTTATAGCTAACACGTTTGTTTCGCATGCAGTTGAAGCTAAATCATGTATATCACAAGTATTTGAAGCGAAACCATTTGTTTCGCATGGATTCGAAAATCAGACTTCTATTTCGCATTGATCTGAAGCTAAATCATGTTTTTCGCATGGATTTAAAGCTAACACGTTTGTTTCGCATGCAGTTGAAGCTCAATCATGTATATCACAAGTATTTGAAGCTAAACCATTTGTGTCGCATTGGTTTTGAATCTAAGCCTTCTACTTTGCATTGATTTGAAGCTAAATCATGTGTTACGCTTGGATATGAAGCTCACTCGTTTGTTTTTCCAGCATTGGAAGCTATATTACTTATATCGCAAGTATTTGAAGCTGAACCATTTGTTTCGCATGAATATTAAGCTAAACCATGTGCTTCTAATGAATTTGAAGCTAAATCATGTGTTTCACATGGATTTGAAGCTAACTCGTTTGTTTCTCATGTATTTGAAGCTAAGCGTTCTACTTCGCATTGATATGGATCTACACCATATGTTTCGCATGGATTTAAAGCTAACACGTTTTTTTCGCCTGCATTTGAATCTAAATCATGTATGTCACAAATATTTGAAGTTAAACCATTTGTTTCGCTTTGATTTGAAGCTAAGCCTTCTAGATCGCATTGATATGGACCTAAATCATATGTTTCCCATGGATTTAAAGCTAACTCGAATGTTTCGCCTGCATTTGAAGCTATATCACTTATATCGCAATTATCTGAAGATAAATCATTTGTTTCACATGTATGTGAAACTAAGCCTTGTACTTCGCATTGATTTGAAGCTACATCTTGTGTAACGCATGGATTTGAAGCTAACTCGATTGTTTCGCATGCAGCTGAAACTAAACCATGTATATCACAAATATTTGTAGCTAAACCATTTGTTTTGAATGGATTCCAAGGTAAGCCTTCTACTTCGCATTGATTTAAAGATAAATCATGTTTTTCGCTCGGATATGGTGCTAACTCGTTTGTTTCGCATGCGGTTGCAGCTAAATCATGTATATCACTAATATTTGAAGCTAATCCATTTGTTTCGCATGAATTCGAAGATAATCCGTCCACTTCGTATTGATTTCAAGTTAAATCATGTGTTTCGCATAGATTTAAAGCTAACTCGTTTGTTTCCCATGGATTTGAAGTTAACTCGTTTGTTTCGCCAGCACATGAAGCTAAATCATGTATATCACTAATATTTGAAGCTAAACCATTTGATTCGCATGGATTTGGAGTTAAATCATGTGTTTCGCATAGATTTGAAGCCTACTCGTTTGTTTCGCCTGCATTTGAAACTACATCACTTATATTCGCAAGTATTTGCAGCTAAACCATTCGCTTCTCATGTATCTGAAGCTAAGCCTCCTACTTGGCATTGATTTGAAGCTAACTCGAATGATTCGATTGCATTTGAAGCTAAATCACTTATCTCGCAAGTATCGGAAGCTAAATCATTTGTTTCTCATGGATTTGAAGCTATATCACATATAACGCAACAATTTGAAGCGAAATCAATTATGTCGCATGGATTTGAAGCTGAGCCATCTACTTCGCATTGGTTTGAAGATAAATAATGTGTTTCGCATGGATTTGAAGCCAACTCGTTTGTTTCGCATGCAGTTGAAGCTAAATCATGTTTATCACAATTATCTGAATATAAACCATCTACTTCGCATTGATTTGAAGCTCAGCCTTCTACTTCGCATTGATTTGAAGCTAAATCATGTGATTTGCATGGATTTGAAGCTAACTCGATTGATTTGCATGCAGTTGAAGATATATTATGTATATCAAAAGTATTTGAATCTAAACCATTTGCTTCGCATGGATTCGAAGATAAGACTTCTACTTCGCATTGATTTGAAGCTAAATCATGTGTTACGCATGGATTTGAATCTGACTCGTTTGTTTCGCATGGATTTGAACCTCTCTCGTTTGTTTCGCCTGCATTTGAAACTAAATCATGTATATCACAAGTATTTGAAGCTAAACCATTTGTTTCGCATGGATTTGGAGCTAAGCCTTCTACTTCGCATGAATTTGAAGCTGTATCATGTGTTTCGCTTGGATTTGAAGCTAACTCGTTTGTTCCGCCTGCATTTGAAGCTATATCACATATATCGCAACATTTTGAAGCGAAATCAATTATGTCGCATGGATTTGAAGCTAAGCCTTCTACTTCGCATTGATTTGAAGTTAAATCATGCGTTTCACTTGGATTTGAAGCTAACTTGTTTGTTTCGCATGCAGTTGAAGCTAAATCATGTTTATCACATGTATCTGAATCTAAACCATTTGTTTCTCAAGAATATGAAGCTATGAAACTAAACCATGTGTTTCTCATGTATTTGAAGCTAAGGCTTCTACTTCGCATTGATTTGCAGCTAAATCATGTGTTTCGCTTGGTTTTGAAGCTAACTCGTTCGTTTCGCATGCAGTTGAAGCTAAATCATGTTTATGAAAAGTATTTGATGCTAAAGCATTTGTTTCGCATGGATTTGAAGCTAAGCTTTCTACTTGACATTGATTTGAAGTTAAATCATGTGTTTCTCTTGGATTTGAAGCTAACTTGTTTGTTTCGCAAGCAGTTGAAGCTAAATCATGTATATCACAAGTATTTGATGATAAACCATTTGTTTCGCAAGGATTTGAAGATAAGCCTTCTACTTCGCATTGATTTGAAGCTAACTCGATTGTTTCACCTGCATTTGAAGCTACATCACTTATATCGCAATTATCTGAAGATAAATCATTTGTTTCGCATGGATTTGAACATAAGCCTTGTACTTCGCATTGATTTGAAGCTAAATCATGTTTTTCGCATGGATTTGAAGCTAACTCGTTTGTTTCGCATGCAGTTGAAGCTAAATCATGTGTAGCACAAGTATTTGAAGGTAAACCGTTTGCTTCACATGGATTTGAAGATATGCCTTCCACTTCGCATTGATTTGAAGCTAAATCATGTGTTTCGCTTGGATTTGAAGCTATCACGTTTGTTTCGCATGCAGTTGAAGCTACATCATGTATATCACAAGTATTTGAAGCTAAACCATTTGTTTCGCATGAATATTAAGCTAAACCATGTGTTTCGCATGAATTTGAAGCTAAATCGTGTGTTTCGCATGGATTTGAAGCTAATTCATGTATATCACAAGTATTTGAAGCTAAACCATTCGCTTCGCATGGATTGAAGCAAAGCCTTCAAGTCCCCATTGATTTGAAGATAAATCATGGGTTTCGCTTGGATTTGAAGCTAACTCGTTTGTTTCGTATGCAGTTGAAGCTAAATCATGTATATCACAAGTATTTGAAGCTAAACCATTTGTTTCACATTTATTTGATGATAAGCCTTCTACGTCGCATTGATTTGAAGCTAAGCCTTCCATTTCCCATTGATTTGAAGGTAAATCATGTGTTTCGCTTGGATTTGAAGTTAACTCGTTTTTTTCGCATGCAGTTGAAGCTAAATCATGTTTATCACAAGTATCTGAATATAAACCATCTGTATCGCATGAATATTAAGCTAAACCATGTGTTTCGCATGAATTTGAAGCTAAATGATGTGTTTCGCTTGGTTTTGAAGCTAACTCTTTTGTTTCGCCTGCATTTGAAGATAAGTCATGTATAGCACAAGTATTTGAAGCTAAACTATTTGTTTCGCATGGATTTGAAGATAAGCCTACTACTTCGCATTGATTTGAATTTAACTCGATTGTTTCGCCTGCATTTGAAGCTATATTACTTATATCGCAATTATCTGAAGATAAATCATTTGTTTCTCATGAATTTGAAGCTAAGCCTTCCACTTCCCATTGATATGAACCTAAATAATGTGTTTCGCTTGGATTTGAAGGTAAAGCGCTTGTTTCGCATGCATTTGAAGCTATATTATGTATATCACAAGTATTTTAAGCTAAACCATTTGATTCGCATGGATTTGAAATTAAGCCTTGTACATCGTAATGATTTGAAGCTAAATCATGTGTTTCGTTTGAATTTGAACCTAAGCCTTCTACTTCGCATTGATTTGAAGCTAATTCGTTTGTTTCGCATGCAGTTGAAGCTAAATCATGTAAATCACAAGTATTTGAAGCTAAACCATTCGCTTCGCATGGATTTGAAGCAAAGCCTTCAACTTCGCCTTCATTTGAAGATAAATCATGTGTTTCGCTTGGATTTGCAGCTAACGGGTCTTTTTCGCCTGTATTTGAAGATAAATCATGTATATCACAAGTATTTGAAGCTAAACCATTTGCTTCACATTTATTTGATGATAAGCCTTCTACGTCGCCTTGATTTGAAGCTAAGCCTTCTATTTCGCATTGATTTGAAGGTAAATCATGTGTTTCGCTTGGATTTGAAGTTAACTCGTTTTTTTCGCATGCAGTTGAAGCTAAATCATGTATATCACAAGTATTTGAAGATAATCAATTTGTTTCGCAAGGATTCGAAAATCAGCCTTCTATTTCGCATTGATTTGAAGCTAAATCATGAGTTTCGCATAGATTTGAAGCTATCGCGTGCATTTGATGCTACATCACTTATATCGCAATTATCTGAATTTAAATCATTTGCTTCTCATGTATTTGAAGCTAAGCCGTCTATTTCGCATTGATTTGAATCTAAATCATATGTTTAGCATGGATTTGAGGCTAACCCGTTTGTTTCGCATGCAGTTGAAGCTAAATCATGTACATCACAAGTATTTGAAGCTAAACCATTTGTTTCGCATGGATTTGAAGAGAAGCCTCCTACTTCGCATTAATTTGAAGCTAACTCGATTGATTCTACTGCATTTGAATCTATATCACTTATATCGCAATTATCTGAAGATAAATCATTTGCTTCTCATGTATTTGAAGCAAATCCGTCTATTTCGCACTGATTTAAAGCTAAACCATATGTTTCGCATGGATTTGAAGCTAACTCGTTTTCTTCGCCTGTATTTGAAGATAAATCATATATATCACAAGTATTTGAAGCTAAACCATACGCTTCGCATGGATTTGAAGCAAAGCCTTCAACTCCGCATTGATTTGAAGATAAATCATGTGTTTCGCTTAGATTTGAAGCTAACACGTTTGTTTCGCATGCATTTGAAGCTAAAGTATGTATATCACAAGTATTTTAAGCTAAACCATTTGATTCGCATGGATTTGAAATTAAGCCTTCTACTTCGTACTGATTTGAAGCTAAATCATGTGTTTCGTGTGAGTTTGAAACTATGCCTTCTACTTCGCATTGATTTGAAGCTAAATCGTGTGTTTCGCATGGATTTGAAGCTAACGCGTCTTTTTCGCCTGTATTTGAAGATAAATCATGTATATTACAAGTATTTGAAGCTAAACCATTCGCTTCGCATGGTTTTGAAGCAAAGCCTTCTACTTCGCATTGATTTAAATCTAAATTGTGTGTATGGCATGGATTTGCAGCTAACTCGTTTGTTTCGCCTGCATTTAAAGTTAAATCATGTACGTCACAAGTATTTGTAGCTAAACCATTTTTTTTCGCATGGATTTGATGATAAGCCTCCTACTTCGCATTAATTTGAAGCTAACTCGATTGATTCGACTGCATTTGAATCTATATCACTTATATCGCAATTATCTGAAGATAAATCATTTGCTTCTCATGTGTTTAAAGCTAAGCCTTCTACTTCGCATTGATTTGAAGCTAAATCATGTGTAGAGGATCGATTTGAAGCTAACTCGTTTATTTCGCCTGCATTTGAAGCTAAATCATGTATATCACAAGTATTTGAATCTAAATCATTCGCTTCGCATGGATTTGAAGCAAAGCCTTCAACTTCGCCTTCATTTGAAGATAAATCATGTGTTTCCCTTGGATTTGCAGCTAACACGTTTGTTTCGCATGCAGTTGAAGCTAAAACATGTACATCACAAGTATCTGAATCTAACCCATCTGTTTCGCAAGAATATAAAGCTATGAAGCTAATCCATGTGATTCGCATGAATTTGAAACTAAATCATGTGTTTCGCATGGATTTGAAGCTGTATCACTTATATCGCAATTATGTGAAGATAAATCATTTGTTTCTCATGCGTTTGAAGCTAAGCCTTCTACTTCGCATTGATTTGAAGCTAAGTCTTGTGTTTCGCAAGGATTTGAAGCTAACTCGTTTGTTTCGCAATGCAGTTGGTGCTAAATCATGTATAAAACAAGTATTTGAAGCTAAACCATTTATTTCGCATGTATTTGAAGCTAAGACTTCTACTTTGCATGAAATTGAAGCTATGTCATGTGTTTCGCTTGGATTTGTAGCTAACTCGTTTGTTTCGCATGCATTTGAAGCTAAATTATGTATATCACAAGTATTTTAAGCTAAACCATTTGATTCGCATGAACTTGAAGCTAAGCCTTCTACTTCGCATTGATTTGAAGCTAAATCATGTGTTTCACATGGATCTGAAGCTAACTCGTTTGTTTCGCATGCAGTTGAAGCAAAATCATATTTATCACAAGTATCTGAGTATAAACCATCTGTTTCGCATGAATATTAAGCTAAACCATGTGATTCGCATGAATTTGAAGCTAAATGATGTGTTTCGCTTGGTTTTGAAGATAACTCTTTTGTTTCGCTTGCATTTGAAGATAAGTCATGTATAGCACAAGTATTTGAAGCTAAACCATTTGTTTCGCATGGATTTGAAGATAAGCCTACTACTTCGCATTCATTTGAAGTTAACTCGATTGTTTCGCCTGCATTTGAAGCTATATTACTTATATCGCAATTATCTGAAGATAAACCATTTGATTCGCATGGATTTGAAATTAAGCCTTCTACATCGTACTGATTTGAAGCTAAATCATGTGTTTCGTTTGAATTTGAAACTAAGCCTTCTACTTCGCATTGATTTGAAGCTAATTCGTTTGTTTCGCATGTAGTTGAAGCTAAATCATGTAAATCACAAGTATTTAAAGCTAAACCATTCGCTTCGCATGGATTTGAAGCAGAGCCTTCAACTTCGTCTTCATTTGAAGATAAATCATGTGTTTCGCTTGGATTTGCAGCTAACACGTTTGTTTCGCATGCAGTTGAAGCTAAAACATGTACATCACAGGTATCTGAATCGAATCCATCTGTTTCGCAAGAATATGAAGCTATGAAGCTAATCCATGTGATTCGCATGAATTTGAAACTAAATCATGTGTTTCGCATGGATTTGAAGCTGTATCACTTATATCGCAATTATGTGAAGATAAATCATTTGTTTCTCATGCGTTTGAAGCTAAGCCTTCTACTTCGCATTGATTCGAAGCCAAATCATGTGAATCGCATGGATTTGAAGCTAACTCGTTTGTTTCGCATGCAGTTGAAGCTAAATCATGTATATCACAAGTATTTGAAGGTAAACCATTTGATTCGCATGGATTTGATGCTAAGCCTTCTAGTTCGCATTGAGTTGAAGCTAAATCAATTGTTTCGTTTGGATTTGTAGAAAACTCGTTTGTTTCTCCTGCAGTTGAAGCTATATCACTTATGTTCGCAAGTATTTGAAGCTAAATCATTCGTTTCGCATGGAGTTGAATCTAAGCCTTCTACTTTGCATGAATTTGAAGCTAAATCATGTGTTTCGCTTGGATTTGAAGCTAACTCGTTTGTTTCGCATGCAGTTGAAGCTAAATCATGTATATAACAAGTATTTGAAGCTAACCATTTGTTTTGCATGGATTCGAAGAATAAGCCTTGCACTTCGCATTGATTTGATGCTGAGTCATGTGTTTCGCCTGAATTTGAAGCAAACACGTTTGTTGCACATGCAGTTGAGGCTAAATCATGTATGTCACATGTATTTGAAGCTAAACCATTTGTTTCGCATGGATTCGAAGATCAGCCTTCTACTTCGCATTGATTTGAAGCTAAATCAAGTGTATCGCATAGATTTGAAGCTAAGTCGTTTGTTTCGCATGGATTTGAAGCTAACTCGTTTGTTTCGCATGGATTTGAAGCTAACTCATTTGTTTCCCATGCAGTTGAAGCAAAATTCATGTATATCACAAGTATTTGAAGCTAAACCATTTGTTTCGCATGGATTCGAAGATCAGCCTTCCACTTCGCATTGATTTGAAGCTAAATCAAGTGTTACTCTTGGATTTGAAGTTAACTCGTTAGTTTCGCATGCAGTTGAAGCTAAATCATGTATATCACAAGTATTTGAAGCTAAACCATTTGATTCTCATGGATTTGGAGCTAAGTCTTCTACATCGCAATTGATTTCGAGCTAAATCATGTGTTTCGCATGGATTTAAAGCTAACACCTTTGTTTCGCATGCAGTTGAATCAAAATCATGTATTTCACAAGTATTTGAAGCTAAACCATTTGTTTCGCATGGTTTCGAAAATCAGCCTTCTATTTCGCATTGATTTGAAGCTAAATCATGAGTTTCGCATGGATTTGAAGCTAACTCGTTTGTTGCGCATGGATTTGGAGCTAACTCATTTGTTTCGCATGCAGTTGAATCAAAATCATGTATATCACAAGTATTTGAAGCTAAACCATTTGATTCGCATGGATTTGAAGCTGAGCCTTCTACTTCGCATTGATTTGAAGCTACATCAAGTGTTTCGTTTGGATTTGAAGAAAACTCGTTCCTATCGCATGGATTTAAAGCTAACTCGTTTGTTTCGCATGCTGTTGAAGCTAAATCTAGTATATCACAAGTATTAGAAGCTAAACCATTTGTTTCGCATGGAATCGAAAATCAACCTTCTATTTCGCATTGATTTGAAGCTAACTCGTTTGTTTCGCATGGATTTGAAGCTAAATCATTTGTTTCGCATGCAGTTGAAGCAAATTCATGTATATCACAAGTATTTGAAGGTAAACCATTTGATTCGCATGGATTTGATGCTAAGCCTTCTAGTTCGCATTAAGTTGAAGCTAAATCAAGTGTTTCGTTTGGATTTGTAGAAAACTCGTTCATTTCGCCTGCAGTTGAAGCTATATCACTTATGTTCGCAAGTATTTGAAGCTAAATCATTCGTTTCGCATGGAGTTGAAGCTAAGCCTTCTACTTCGCATTGATTTGAAGCTAAATCATGTGTTTCGCTTGGATTTGAAGCTAACTCGTTTGTTTCGCATGGATTTGAAGCAAAATCATGTATATCACAAGTATTTGAAGCTAAACAATTTGATTCGCATGGATTCGAAGATCAGTCTTCTACTTCGAATTGATTTGATGCTAAATCATGTGTTTCGCTTGTATTTGAAGCTAACTCGATTGTTTCGCATGCAGTTGAAGCTAAATCATGTATATCAAAAATATTTGAAGCTAAACCTTTTGTTTCGCATAAATATTAAGCTAAACCATGTGTTATGCATGAATTTGAAGCTAAATCATGTGTTTCGCTTGGATTTGAAGCCAACTCGTTTGTTTCGCCTGCAGTTGATGCTAAATCTAGTATATCACAAGTATTTGAAGCTAAACCATTTGTTTCGCATGGATTCGAAAATCGGCCTTCTATTTCGCATTGATTTGAATCTAAATCATGAGTTTCGCATGGATTTGAAGCAAACTCGATCGTTTCGCATGCAGTTGAAGCTATATCACTTATGGTCCCAAGTGTTTGAAGCTAAATAATTCGTTTCGCATGGAGTTCAAGCTAAGACTTCTACTTCGCATTGATTTGGAGCTAAATCATGTGTTTTGCATGGATTTAAAGCTAACGCGTTTCTTTCGCATGCAGTTGTAGCTAAATCTAGTATATCACAAGTATTTGAAGCTAACCTATTTGTTTCGCATGGATTCGAAAATCAGCCTGCTGTCTCGCATTGATTTGAGTCTAAATCACGAGTTTCGCATGGATTCGAAAATCAGCCTTCTATTTCGCATTGATTTGAATCTAAATCACGAGTTTCGCATGGATTCGAAAATCAGCCTTCTATTTCGCATTGATTTGAATCTAAATCATGAGTTTCGCATGGATTTGAAGCAAACTCGTTCGTTTCGCATGCAGTTGAAGCTATATCACTTATGGTCCCAAGTGTTTGAAGCTAAATCATTCGTTTCGCATGGAGTTCAAGCTAAGACCTCTACTTCGCATTGATTTGGAGCTAAATCATGTGTTTCGCATGGATTTAAAGCTAACGCGTTTCTTTCGCATGGATTTAAAGCTAACTCATTTGTTTCGCATGCTGTTGAAGCTAAATCTAGTATATCACAAGTATTTGAAGCTAAACCATTTGTTTCGCATGGATTCGAAAATCAGCCTTCTATTTCGCATTGATTTGAATCTAAATCATGAGTTTCGCATGGATTTGAAGCAAACTCGTTCGTTTCGCATGCAGTTGAAGCTATATCACTTATGGTCCCAAGTGTTTGAAGCTAAATCATTCGTTTCGCATGGAGTTCAAGCTAAGACTTCTACTTCGCATTGATTTGGAGCTAAATCATGTGTTTCGCATGGATTTAAAGCTAACGCGTTTCTTTCGCATGCAGTTGTAGCTAAATCTAGTATATCACAAGTATTTGAAGCTAACCTATTTGTTTCGCATGGATTCGAAAATCAGCCTTCTATTTCGCATTGATTTGAATCTAAATCACGAGTTTCGCATGGATTCGAAAATCAGCCTTCTATTTCGCATTGATTTGAATCTAAATCATGAGTTTCGCATGGATTCGAAAATCAGCCTTCTATTTCGCATTGATTTGAATCTAAATCATGAGTTTCGCATGGATTTCAAGCTAACTCGTTTGGTTCGCATGGATTTGAAGCAAACTCGTTCGTTTCGCATGCAGTTGAAGCTATATCACTTATGGTCCCAAGTGTTTGAAGCTAAATCATTCGTTTCGCAAGGAGTTCAAGCTAAGACTTCTACTTCGCATTGATTTGGAGCTAAATCATGTGTTTGGCATGGATTTGAAGCTATCACGTTTCTTTCGCATGCAGTTGAAGCTAAATCATGTATATCACTAGTATTTGAAGCTAAACAATTTGTTTCGCATGGATTCGAAAATCAGCCTTCTATATCGCATTGATTTGAAGCTAAATCATGTGTTTCTCATGGATTTAAAGCTATCTCGTTTCTACCGCATGGATTTAAAGCTAACTCGTTTGTTTCGCATGCTGTTGAAGCTAAATCTAGTATATCACAAGTATTTGAAGCTAAACCATTTGTTTCGCATGGATTTGAAGATAAGCCTACTACTTCGCATTCATTTGAAGTTAACTCGATTGTTTCGCCTGCATTTGAAGCTATATTACTTATATCGCAATTATCTGAAGATAAATCATTTGTTTCTCATGTATTTGAAGCTAAGCCTTCCACTTCCCATTGATTTGAACCTAAATAATGTGTTTCGCTTGGATTTGAAGGTAAAGCGCTTGTTTCGCATGCATTTGAAGCTAAATTATGTATATCACAAGTATTTTAAGCTAAACCATTTGATTCGCATGGATTTGAAATTAAGCCTTCTACATCGTACTGATTTGAAGCTAAATCATGTGTTTCGTTTGAATTTGAAACTAAGCCTTCTACTTCGCATTGATTTGAAGCTAATTCGTTTGTTTCGCATGTAGTTGAAGCTAAATCATGTAAATCACAAGTATTTAAAGCTAAACCATTCGCTTCGCATGGATTTGAAGCAGAGCCTTCAACTTCGTCTTCATTTGAAGATAAATCATGTGTTTCGCTTGGATTTGCAGCTAACACGTTTGTTTCGCATGCAGTTGAAGCTAAAACATGTACATCACAGGTATCTGAATCGAATCCATCTGTTTCGCAAGAATATGAAGCTATGAAGCTAATCCATGTGATTCGCATGAATTTGAAACTAAATCATGTGTTTCGCATGGATTTGAAGCTGTATCACTTATATCGCAATTATGTGAAGATAAATCATTTGTTTCTCATGCGTTTGAAGCTAAGCCTTCTACTTCGCATTGATTCGAAGCCAAATCATGTGAATCGCATGGATTTGAAGCTAACTCGTTTGTTTCGCATGCAGTTGAAGCTAAATCATGTATATCACAAGTATTTGAAGGTAAACCATTTGATTCGCATGGATTTGATGCTAAGCCTTCTAGTTCGCATTGAGTTGAAGCTAAATCAATTGTTTCGTTTGGATTTGTAGAAAACTCGTTTGTTTCTCCTGCAGTTGAAGCTATATCACTTATGTTCGCAAGTATTTGAAGCTAAATCATTCGTTTCGCATGGAGTTGAATCTAAGCCTTCTACTTTGCATGAATTTGAAGCTAAATCATGTGTTTCGCTTGGATTTGAAGCTAACTCGTTTGTTTCGCATGCAGTTGAAGCTAAATCATGTATATAACAAGTATTTGAAGCTAAACCATTTGTTTTGCATGGATTCGAAGATAAGCCTTGCACTTCGCATTGATTTGATGCTGAGTCATGTGTTTCGCCTGAATTTGAAGCAAACACGTTTGTTGCACATGCAGTTGAGGCTAAATCATGTATGTCACATGTATTTGAAGCTAAACCATTTGTTTCGCATGGATTCGAAGATCAGCCTTCTACTTCGCATTGATTTGAAGCTAAATCAAGTGTATCGCATAGATTTGAAGCTAAGTCGTTTGTTTCGCATGGATTTGAAGCTAACTCGTTTGTTTCGCATGGATTTGAAGCTAACTCATTTGTTTCCCATGCAGTTGAAGCAAATTCATGTATATCACAAGTATTTGAAGCTAAACCATTTGTTTCGCATGGATTCGAAGATCAGCCTTCCACTTCGCATTGATTTGAAGCTAAATCAAGTGTTACTCTTGGATTTGAAGTTAACTCGTTAGTTTCGCATGCAGTTGAAGCTAAATCTAGTATATCACAAGTATTTGAAGCTAACCTATTTGTTTCGCATGGATTCGAAAATCAGCCTTCTATTTCGCATTGATTTGAATCTAAATCACGAGTTTCGCATGGATTCGAAAATCAGCCTTCTATTTCGCATTGATTTGAATCTAAATCATGAGTTTCGCATGGATTTGAAGCAAACTCGTTCGTTTCGCATGCAGTTGAAGCTATATCACTTATGGTCCCAAGTGTTTGAAGCTAAATCATTCGTTTCGCATGGAGTTCAAGCTAAGACTTCTACTTCGCATTGATTTGGAGCTAAATCATGTGTTTTGCATGGATTTAAAGCTAACGCGTTTCTTTCGCATGCAGTTGTAGCTAAATCTAGTATATCACAAGTATTTGAAGCTAACCTATTTGTTTCGCATGGATTCGAAAATCAGCCTGCTGTCTCGCATTGATTTGAGTCTAAATCACGAGTTTCGCATGGATTCGAAAATCAGCCTTCTATTTCGCATTGATTTGAATCTAAATCACGAGTTTCGCATGGATTCGAAAATCAGCCTTCTATTTCGCATTGATTTGAATCTAAATCATGAGTTTCGCATGGATTTGAAGCAAACTCGTTCGTTTCGCATGCAGTTGAAGCTATATCACTTATGGTCCCAAGTGTTTGAAGCTAAATCATTCGTTTCGCATGGAGTTCAAGCTAAGACTTCTACTTCGCATTGATTTGGAGCTAAATCATGTGTTTCGCATGGATTTAAAGCTAACGCGTTTCTTTCGCATGGATTTAAAGCTAACTCATTTGTTTCGCATGCTGTTGAAGCTAAATCTAGTATATCACAAGTATTTGAAGCTAAACCATTTGTTTCGCATGGATTCGAAAATCAGCCTTCTATTTCGCATTGATTTGAATCTAAATCATGAGTTTCGCATGGATTTGAAGCAAACTCGTTCGTTTCGCATGCAGTTGAAGCTATATCACTTATGGTCCCAAGTGTTTGAAGCTAAATCATTCGTTTCGCATGGAGTTCAAGCTAAGACTTCTACTTCGCATTGATTTGGAGCTAAATCATGTGTTTCGCATGGATTTAAAGCTAACGCGTTTCTTTCGCATGCAGTTGTAGCTAAATCTAGTATATCACAAGTATTTGAAGCTAACCTATTTGTTTCGCATGGATTCGAAAATCAGCCTTCTATTTCGCATTGATTTGAATCTAAATCACGAGTTTCGCATGGATTCGAAAATCAGCCTTCTATTTCGCATTGATTTGAATCTAAATCATGAGTTTCGCATGGATTCGAAAATCAGCCTTCTATTTCGCATTGATTTGAATCTAAATCATGAGTTTCGCATGGATTTCAAGCTAACTCGTTTGGTTCGCATGGATTTGAAGCAAACTCGTTCGTTTCGCATGCAGTTGAAGCTATATCACTTATGGTCCCAAGTGTTTGAAGCTAAATCATTCGTTTCGCAAGGAGTTCAAGCTAAGACTTCTACTTCGCATTGATTTGGAGCTAAATCATGTGTTTGGCATGGATTTGAAGCTATCACGTTTCTTTCGCATGCAGTTGAAGCTAAATCATGTATATCACTAGTATTTGAAGCTAAACAATTTGTTTCGCATGGATTCGAAAATCAGCCTTCTATATCGCATTGATTTGAAGCTAAATCATGTGTTTCTCATGGATTTAAAGCTATCTCGTTTCTACCGCATGGATTTAAAGCTAACTCGTTTGTTTCGCATGCTGTTGAAGCTAAATCTAGTATATCACAAGTATTTGAAGCTAAACCATTTGTTTCGCATGGATTCGAAAATCAGCCTTCTATTTCGCATTGATTCGAATCTAAATCATGAGTTTCGCATGGATTTGAAGCTAACTCGTTTGTTTCGCATGCAGTTGAAGCAAAATCATGTATATCACAAGTATTTGAAGCTAAATCATTCGTTTCGCATGGATTTGAAGCTAACTCGTTTGTTTCAGATACAGTTGAAGCTAAATCATGTATATCAAAGGAATTTGAAGCTGAATCATTTGTTTCGCATGGATTCGAAAATCAGCCTTCTATTTCGCATTGATTTCAAGCTATATCATGAGTTTCGCATGGACTTGAAGCTAACTCGTTTGTTTCGCATGGATTTGAAGCAAAATCATGTATATCACAAGTATTTGAAGCTAAACAATTTGATTCGCATGGATTCGAAGATCAGCCTTCTACTTCGAATTGATTTGATGCTAAATCATGTGTTTCGCTTGTATTTGAAGCTAACTCGATTGTTTCGCATGCAGTTGAAGCTAAATCATGTATATCAAAAGTATTTGAAGATAAACCTTTTGTTTCGCATAAATTTTAAGCTAAACCATGTGTTATGCATGAATTTGAAGCTAAATCATGTGTTTCGCTTGGATTTGAAGCCAACTCGTTTGTTTCGCCTGCAGTTGCTGCTAAATCTAGTATATCACAAGTATTTGAAGCTAAACCATTTGTTTCGCATGGATTCGAAAATCAGCCTTCTATCTCGCATTGATTTGAATCTAAATCATGAGTTTCGCATGGATTTGAAGCAAACTCGTTCGTTTCGCATGCAGTTGAAGATATATCACTTATGGTCCCAAGTGTTTGAAGCTAAATCATTCGTTTCGCATGGAGTTCAAGCTAACGCGTTTCTTTCGCATGCAGTTGTGGCTAAATCTAGTATATCACAAGTATTTGAAGCTAAACCATTTGTTTCGCATGGATTCGAAAATCAGCCTTCTATATCGCATTGATTTGAAGCTAAATCATGTGTTTCCCACGGATTTGAAGCTGACTCTTTTGTTTCGCCTGCATTTGGTGATAAATCATGTATATCACAAGTATTTGAAGCTAACCTATTTGTTTCGCATGGATTCGAAAATCAGCCTTCTATCTCGCATTGATTTGAATCTAAATCATGAGTTTCGCATGGATATGAAGCTAACTCGTTTGGTTCGCATGGATTTGAAGCAAACTCGTTCGTTTCGCATGCAGCTGAAGCTATATCACTTATGGTCCCAAGTGTTTGAAGCTAAATCATTCGTTTCGCATGGAGTTCAAGCTAAGACTTCTACTTCGCATTGATTTGGAGCTAAATCATGTGTTTCGCATGGATTTGAAGCTATCACGTTTCTTTCGCATGCAGTTGAAGCTAAATCATGTATATCACTAGTATTTGAAGCTAAACCATTTGTTTCGCATGGATTTGAAGATAAGCCTTCTACTTCGCATTGATTTGAAGATAAATCATGTGTTTGGCATGGATTTGAAGCTATCACGTTTCTTTCGCATGCAGTTGAAGCTAAATCATGTATATCACTAGTATTTGAAGCTAAACAATTTGTTTCGCATGGATTCGAAAATCAGCCTTCTATATCGCATTGATTTGAAGCTAAATCATGTGTTTCTCATGGATTTAAAGCTATCTCGTTTCTACCGCATGGATTTAAAGCTAACTCGTTTGTTTCGCATGCTGTTGAAGCTAAATCTAGTATATCACAAGTATTTGAAGCTAAACCATTTGTTTCGCATGGATTCGAAAATCAGCCTTCTATTTCGCATTGATTTGAATCTAAATCATGAGTTTCGCATGGATTTGAAGCTAACTCGTTTGTTTCGCATGCAGTTGAAGCAAAATCATGTATATCACAAGTATTTGAAGCTAAATCATTCGTTTCGCATGGATTTGAAGCTAACTCGTTTGTTTCAGATACAGTTGAAGCTAAATCATGTATATCAAAGGAATTTGAAGCTGAATCATTTGTTTCGCATGGATTCGAAAATCAGCCTTCTATTTCGCATTGATTTCAAGCTAAATCATGAGTTTCGCATGGACTTGAAGCTAACTCGTTTGTTTCGCATGGATTTGAAGCAAAATCATGTATATCACAAGTATTTGAAGCTAAACAATTTGATTCGCATGGATTCGAAGATCAGCCTTCTACTTCGAATTGATTTGATGCTAAATCATGTGTTTCGCTTGTATTTGAAGCCAACTCGTTTGTTTCGCCTGCAGTTGCTGCTAAATCTAGTATATCACAAGTATCTGAAGCTAAACCATTTGTTTCGCATGGATTCGAAAATCAGCCTTCTATCTCGCATTGATTTGAATCTAAATCATGAGTTTCGCATGGATTTGAAGCAAACTCGTTCGTTTCGCATGCAGTTGAAGCTATATCACTTATGGTCCCAAGTGTTTGAAGCTAAATCATTCGTTTCGCATGGAGTTCAAGCTAACGCGTTTCTTTCGCATGCAGTTGTGGCTAAATCTAGTATATCACAAGTATTTGAAGCTAAACCATTTGTTTCGCATGGATTCGAAAATCAGCCTTCTATATCGCATTGATTTGAAGCTAAATCATGTGTTTCCCACGGATTTGAAGCTGACTCTTTTGTTTCGCCTGCATTTGGTGATAAATCATGTATATCACAAGTATTTGAAGCTAACCTATTTGTTTCGCATGGATTCGAAAATCAGCCTTCTATCTCGCATTGATTTGAATCTAAATCATGAGTTTCGCATGGATATGAAGCTAACTCGTTTGGTTCGCATGGATTTGAAGCAAACTCGTTCGTTTCGAAGGCAGCTGAAGCTATATCACTTATGGTCCCAAGTGTTTGAAGCTAAATCATTCGTTTCGCATGGAGTTCAAGCTAAGACTTCTACTTCGCATTGATTTGGAGCTAAATCATGTGTTTCGCATGCAGTTGAAGCTAAATCATGTATATCAAAAGTATTTGAAGCTAAACCATTTGATTCTCATGGATTTGGAGCTAAGCCTTCCAACTTCGCATTCATTTAGAGATAAATCATGTGTTTCGCATGGACTTAAAGCTAACACGTTTGTTTCGCATGCAGTATAAGCTAAATCATGTATATCACAAGTATTTGAAGTTAATCCATTTGTTTTGCATGGATTCGAAAATCAGCCTTCTATTTCGCATTGATTTGAAGCCAAATCATGTGTTTCTCATGGATTTAAAGCTATCTCGCTTCTATCGCATGGATTTAAAGCTAACTCGTTTGTTTCGCATGGATTTGAAGCAAACTCGTTCGTTTCGCATGCAGTTGAAGCTATATCACTTATGGTCCCAAGTGTTTGAAGCTAAATCATTCGTTTCGCAAGGAGTTCAAGCTAAGACTTCTACTTCGCATTGATTTGGAGCTAAATCATGTGTTTGGCATGGATTTGAAGCTATCACGTTTCTTTCGCATGCAGTTGAAGCTAAATCATGTATATCACTAGTATTTGAAGCTAAACAATTTGTTTCGCATGGATTCGAAAATCAGCCTTCTATATCGCATTGATTTGAAGCTAAATCATGTGTTTCTCATGGATTTAAAGCTATCTCGTTTCTACCGCATGGATTTAAAGCTAACTCGTTTGTTTCGCATGCTGTTGAAGCTAAATCTAGTATATCACAAGTATTTGAAGCTAAACCATTTGTTTCGCATGGATTCGAAAATCAGCCTTCTATATCGCATTGATTTGAAGCTAAATCATGTGTTTCCCATGGATTTGATGCTAACTCTTTTGTTTCGCCTGCATTTGGTGATAAATCATGTATATCACAAGTATTTTAAGTTAATCCATTTGTTTTGCATGGATTCGAAATTCAGCCTTCTATTTCGCATTGATTTGAAGCCAAATCATGTGTTTCTCATGGATTTAAAGCTAACACGTTTGTTTCGCATGCAGTTGAAGCTCAATCATGTATATCTCAAGTATTTGAAGCTAAACCATTTGTTTCGCATGGGTTTTGAAGCTAAGCCTTCTACTTCGCATTGATTTGAAGCCAAATCATGTGTTTCTCATGGATTTAAAGCTAACACGTTTGTTTCGCATGCAGTTGAAGCTCAATCATGTATATCACAAGTATTTGAAGCTAAACCATTTGTTTCGCATGGATTCGAAAATCAGCCTTCTACTTCGCATTGATTTGAATCTAAATCATGTGTTTCGCATGGATTTAAAGCTAACGCGTTTCTTTCGCATGCAGTTGTAGCTAAATCTAGTATATCACAAGTATTTGAAGCTAACCTATTTGTTTCGCATGGATTCGAAAATCAGCCTTCTATTTCGCATTGATTTGAATCTAAATCACGAGTTTCGCATGGATTCGAAAATCAGCCTTCTATTTCGCATTGATTTGAATCTAAATCATGAGTTTCGCATGGATTTGAAGCAAACTCGTTCGTTTCGCATGCAGTTGAAGCTATATCACTTATGGTCCCAAGTGTTTGAAGCTAAATCATTCGTTTCGCATGGAGTTCAAGCTAAGACTTCTACTTCGCATTGATTTGGAGCTAAATCATGTGTTTCGCATGGATTTGAAGCTATCACGTTTCTTTCGCATGCAGTTGAAGCTAAATCATGTATATCACTAGTATTTGAAGCTAAACCATTTGTTTCGCATGGATTCGAAAATCAGCCTTCTATATCGCATTGATTTGAAGCTAAATCATGTGTTTCCCATGGATTTGAAGCTAACTCTTTTGTTTCGCCTGCATTTGGTGATAAATCATGAATATCACAAGTATTTGAAGCTAACCTATTTGTTTCGCATGGATTCGAATATCAGCCTTCTATTTCGCATTGATTTGAATCTAAATCACGAGTTTTCGCATGGATTCGAAAATCAGCCTTCTATTTCGCATTGATTTGAATCTAAATCATGAGTTTCGCATGGATTTGAAGCTAACTCGTTTGGTTCGCATGGATTTGAAGCAAACTCGTTCGTTTCGCATGCAGTTGAAGCTATATCACTTATGGTCCCAAGTGTTTGAAGCTAAATCATTCGTTTCGCAGTGAGTTCAAGCTAAGACTTCTACTTCGGATTGATTTGGAGCTAAATCATGTGTTTGGTATGGATTTGAAGCTACCACGTTTCTTTCGCATGCAGTTGAAGCTAAATCATGTATATCACTAGTATTTGAAGCTAAACCATTTGTTTCGCATGGATTTGAAAATCAGCCTTCTATATCGCATTGATTTGAAGCTAAATCATGTGTTTCTCATGGATTTAAAGCTATCTCGTTTCTATCGCATGGATTTAAAGCTGACTCGTTTGTTTCGCATGCTGTTGAAGTTATATCACTTATGTTCGCAAGTATTTGAAGCTAAATCATTCGTTTCGCATGGAGTTGAATCTAAGCCTTCTACTTCGCATTGATTTGGACCTAAATCATGTGTTTCGAATGGATTTAAAGCTAACTCGTTTGTTTCGCATGCTGTTGAAGCTAAATCTAGTATATCACAAGTATTTGAAGCTAAACCATTTGTTTCGCATGGATTCGAAAATCAGCCTTCTATTTCGCATTGATTTGAATCTAAATCACGAGTTTCGCATGGATTCGAAAATCAGCCTTCTATTTCGCATTGATTTGAATCTAAATCATGAGTTTCGCATGGATTTGAAGCAAACTCGTTCGTTTCGCATGCAGTTGAAGCTATATCACTTATGGTCCCAAGTGTTTGAAGCTAAATCATTCGTTTCGCATGGAGTTCAAGCTAAGACTTCTACTTCGCATTGATTTGGAGCTAAATCATGTGTTTCGCATGGATTTAAAGCTAACGCGTTTCTTTCGCATGGATTTAAAGCTAACTCGTTTGTTTCGCATGCTGTTGAAGCTAAATCTAGTATATCACAAGTATTTGAAGCTAAACCATTTGTTTCGCATGGATTCGAAAATCAGCCTTCTATTTCGCATTGATTTGAATCTAAATCATGAGTTTCGCATGGATTTGAAGCAAACTCGTTCGTTTCGCATGCAGTTGAAGCTATATCACTTATGGTCCCAAGTGTTTGAAGCTAAATCATTCGTTTCGCATGGAGTTCAAGCTAAGACTTCTACTTCGCATTGATTTGGAGCTAAATCATGTGTTTCGCATGGATTTAAAGCTAACGCGTTTCTTTCGCATGCAGTTGTAGCTAAATCTAGTATATCACAAGTATTTGAAGCTAACCTATTTGTTTCGCATGGATTCGAAAATCAGCCTTCTATTTCGCATTGATTTGAATCTAAATCACGAGTTTCGCATGGATTCGAAAATCAGCCTTCTATTTCGCATTGATTTGAATCTAAATCATGAGTTTCGCATGGATTCGAAAATCAGCCTTCTATTTCGCATTGATTTGAATCTAAATCATGAGTTTCGCATGGATTTGAAGCTAACTCGTTTGGTTCGCATGGATTTGAAGCAAACTCGTTCGTTTCGCATGCAGTTGAAGCTATATCACTTATGGTCCCAAGTGTTTGAAGCTAAATCATTCGTTTCGCAAGGAGTTCAAGCTAAGACTTCTACTTCGCATTGATTTGGAGCTAAATCATGTGTTTGGCATGGATTTGAAGCTATCACGTTTCTTTCGCATGCAGTTGAAGCTAAATCATGTATATCACTAGTATTTGAAGCTAAACCATTTGTTTCGCATGGATTCGAAAATCAGCCTTCTATATCGCATTGATTTGAAGGTAAATCATGTGTTTCTCATGGATTTAAAGCTATCTCGTTTCTATCGCATGAATTTAAAGCTAACTCGTTTGTTTCGCATGCAGTTGAAGCAAAATCATGTATATCACAACTATTTGAAGCTAAATCATTCGTTTCGCATGGATTTGAAGCTAACTCGTTTGTTTCGCAATGTAGTTGAAGCTAAATCATGTATATCACAAGTGTTTGAAGCTAAATCAGTTGTTTTGCATGGTTTCGAAGATAAGCCTTCCACTTAGCATTGATTAGAAGGTAAATCATGTGTTTTGCTTGGATATGAAGCTAACTCGTTGGTTTCGCATGCAGTTGAAGCTAAGTTGTGTATAAAAAAAGTATTTGAAGCTAAACCATTCGTTTCGCATGGATTTGAAGCTCAGCCTTCAACTTCGTATTGATTTGAAGCTAAATCATTTGTTACGCTTGGATTTGAAGCTAACTCGTTTGTTTCGCATGCACTTGTAGCTGTTTCACTTACATCCGCAAGTATTTGAAGCTAAATCATTCGTTTCGAATGGATTTGGAATTAAGCCTTCTACTTCGCATTGATATGATGCTAAATCATTTGTTTCGCTTGGATGTGAAGCTAACTCGTTTGTTTGGCACGCTGTTGAAGCTAAACAATGTATATTACAACTATTTGAAGCTAAACCATTTGCTTCGCATCTAATTGAAGCTTAGCCTTCTACTGCGCATTGATTTGAAGCTAAATCATGTGTTTCGCATGGATTTGAAGCTAAATCATTCGTTGCGCATGGAGTTGGAGCTAAGCCTTCCACTTCGCATTGATTTGAAGCTAAATTATGTGTTTCGCTTGGATTTGAAGCTAACTTGTTTGTTTCGCATGCAGTTGTAGCTAAATCATGTATATCACAAGTATTTGAAGATAATCCATTTGTTTTGCATGGATTCGAAAATCAGCCTTCTATTTCGCATTGATTTGAAGCTAAATCATGTATTTCGCATGGATTTGAATCTAACTCGATTGTTTCGCGTGCTTTTATAGCTATATCACATATATCGCAATTATCTGAATATAAATCATTTGTTTCTCATGTATTTGAAGCTGAACCTACTACTTCGCATTGATTTGCAGCTAAATCATGTGTTTCGCTTGGTTTTGAAGCTAACTCTTTTGTTTCGCCTGCATTTGAAGGTGAATCATGTATATCACAAGTATTTGAATCTAAACCGTTTGATTCGCATGGATTTGAAGCTAAGCCTTCTACTTCGCACTGATTTGCAGCTAAATCATGTGTTTCGCTTGGTTTTGAAGCTAACTCGTTTTCTTCGCCTGTATTTGAAGATAAATCATGTGTATCACAAGTATTTGAAACTAAACCTTTCGCTTCGCATGGATTTGAAGCAAAGACTTAACTTCGTATTGATTCGAAGCTAAATCATGTGTTTCTCTTTGATTTTAAGCAAACTTGTTTGTTTCGCATGCAGTTGAAGCTAAATCATGATTATCACAATATCTGAATCTAAAAGATCTGTTTCGCAAGACTATGAAGCTATGAAACTAAACCATGTATTTCGCATGAATTTGAAACTAAATGATGTGTTTCGCATGGATTTGAAGCTAACTCTTTTGTTTCGCCTGCATTTGAAGATAAATCATGTATATCACAAGTATTTGAAGCTAAACCGTTTGATTCGCATGGCTTTGAAGCTAAGCCTTCTTCTTCGCATTGATTTGCAGCTAAATCATGTGTTTCGCATGGTTTTGAAGCTATCTCGATTGTTTCGCATGCAGTTGAAGCTAAATCATGTATATCACAAGTATTTTAAGCTAAACCATTTGTTTCTCATGTATTTGATGCTAAGCCTTCCACTTCGCATTGATTTGAAGCTAACTCGATTGTTTCGCCTGCATATGAATCTATATCACTTATATCGCAATTATCTGAAGATAAATCATTCGTTTCTCATATATTTGAAGATAAGCCTTGTACTTCGCATTGATTTGTAGCTAAATCATGCGTTTCGCTTGGATTTGAAGCTAACTCGTTTGTTTCGCATGCAGTTGAAGCTAAATCATGTATATCACAAGAATTTGAAGCTAAACCATTTGTTTCGCATGGATTTGAAGATATGCCTCGTACTTCGCATTAATTTGAAGCTAACTCGATTGATTCGACTGCATTTGAATCTATATCACTCATATCGCAATTATCTGAAGATAAATCATTTGCTTCTCATGTATTTGAAGCTAAGCCGTCTATTTCGCACTGATTTGAAGCTAAATCAAATGTTTCGCATGGATTTGAAGCTAACTCTTTTGTTTCGCCTGCATTTGAAGATAAATCATCTATATCACAAGTATTTGAAGCTAAACCGTTTGATTCGCATGGATTTGAAGCTAAGCCGTCAACTTCGCATTGATTTGCAGCTAAATCATGTGTTTCGCTTGGTTTTGAAGCTATCTCGATTGTTTCGCATGCAGTTGAAGCTAAATCATGTATATCACAAGTATTTGAAGCTGAACCATTCGCTTCACATGGATTCGAAGTTAAAACTTCCACTTCGCATTGATTTGTAGCTAAATCATGTGTTTCGAATGAATATGAAGCTAAATAATGTGTTTCCTTTGAATTTGAAGCTGACTCGTTTGCTTCACATGCAGTTGAAGCTAAATCATGTATATCGCAAGTATTTGAAGCTAAACAATTTGATTCGCATGGATTCGAAGATCAGCCTTCTACTTCGAATTGATTTGATGCTAAATCATGTGTTTCGCTTGTATTTGAAGCTAACTCGATTGTTTCGCATGCAGTTGAAGCTAAATCATGTATATCAAAAGTATTTGAAGCTAAACCTTTTGTTTCGCATAAATATTAAGCTAAACCATGTGTTATGCATGAATTTGAAGCTTAATCATGTGTTTCGCATGAATTTGAAGCTAACTCGTTTGTTTCGCATGTAGTTGAAGCTAAATCATGTATATCACAAGTGTTTGAAGCTAAACCATTTGCTTCGCATCTAATTGAAGCTTAGCCTTCTACTGCGCATTGATTTGAAGCTAAATCATGTGTTTCGCATGAATTTGAAGCTAAATCATTCGTTGCGCATGGAGTTGGAGCTAAGCCTTCCACTTCGCATTGATTTGAAGCTAAATTATGTGTTTCGCTTGGATTTGAAGCTAACTTGTTTGTTTCGCATGCAGTTGTAGCTAAATCATGTATATCACAAGTATTTGAAGATAATCCATTTGTTTTGCATGGATTCGAAAATCAGCCTTCTATTTCGCATTGATTTGAAGCTAAATCATGTGTTTCTCATGGATTTGAAGCTAACTCGTTTGTTTCGCATGCAGTTGAAGCTAATTCATGTATATCACAAGTATTTGAAACTAAATCATTTGTTTCGCATGGATTTGAATATAATCCGTTTACTTCGCAATTGATTTGAAGCTAAACTATTTGTTTCGCATGGAATTAAAGCTAAACCTTCAACTTCGAATTGATTTGAAACTAAATCATGTATTTCGCATGGATTTGAATCTAACTCGATTGTTTCGCGTGCTTTTATAGCTATATCACATATATCGCAATTATCTGAATATAAATCATTTGTTTCTCATGTATTTGAAGCTGAACCTACTACTTCGCATTGATTTGCAGCTAAATCATGTGTTTCGCTTGGATTTGAAGCTAACTCTTTTGTTTCGCCTGCATTTGAAGGTGAATCATGTATATCACAAGTATTTGAATTTAAACCGTTTGATTCGCATGGATTTGAAGCTAAGCCTTCTACTTCGCATTGATTAGCAGCTAAATCATGTGTTTCGCTTGGTTTTGAAGCTAACTCGTTTTCTTCGCCTGTATTTGAAGATAAATCATGTGTATCACAAGTATTTGAAACTAAACCATTCGCTTCGCATGGATTTGAAGCAAAGACTTAACTTCGTATTGATTCGAAGCTAAATCATGTGTTTCTCTTTGATTTTAAGCAAACTTGTTTGTTTCGCATGCAGTTGAAGCTAAATCATGATTATCACAATATCTGAATCTAAAAGATCTGTTTCGCAAGACTATGAAGCTATGAAACTAAACCATGTATTTCGCATGAATTTGAAACTAAATGATGTGTTTCGCATGGATTTGAAGCTAACTCTTTTGTTTCGCCTGCATTTGAAGATAAATCATGTATATCACAAGAATTTGAAGCCAAACCGTTTGATTCGCATGGCTTTGAAGCTAAGCCTTCTACTTCGCATTGATTTGCAGCTAAATCATGTGTTTCGCATGGTTTTGAAGCTATCTCGATTGTTTCGCATGCAGTTGAAGCTAAATCATGTATATCACAAGTATTTTAAGCTAAACCATTTGTTTCTCATGTATTTGATGCTAAGCCTTCCACTTCGCATTGATTTGAAGCTAACTCGAAGGTTCGCCTGCATATGAATCTATATCACTTATATCGCAATTATCTGAAGATAAATCATTCGTTTCTCATATATTTGAAGATAAGCCTTGTACTTCGCATTGATTTGTAGCTAAATCATGCGTTTCGCTTGGATTTGAAGCTAACTCGTTTGTTTCGCATGCAGTTGAAGCTAAATCATGTTCATCACAAGTATCTGAATATAAACCATCTGTGTCGCATGACTATTGAGCTAAACCATGTGTTTCGCATGAATTTGATGCTAAACGATGTGTTTAGCATGGATTTGAAGCTAACTCTTTTGTTTCGTCTGCATTTGAAGATAAATCATTTATATCACAGGTATTTGAAGATAAACCATTAGTTTCGCATGGATTTGAAGATAAATCTCCTACTTCGCATTGATTTGATGCTAAATCATGTGTTTTGCATGGATTATAAGATAACTCGTTTCCTTCGCATGCAGATGAAGCTAAATCATGCATAGCAAAAGTATTTGAAGGTAAACCATTTGTATCGCATGGATTTGAAGATATGCCTTCTACATCGCATTGATTTGAAGCTAAATCATGTGTTACGCTGTGATTTGTAGCTAACTCGTTTGTTTCGCATGCAGTTGATGCTAAATCATGTTTATCAAAAGTATTTGAAGCTATAGCATTTGTTTCGCATGGTTTTGAAGCTAAGCCTTCTACTTCGCATTGATTTGAAGTTAAATCATGTGTTTCTCTTTGATTTGAAGCAAACTTGTTTGCTTCGCATGCAGTTGAAGCTAATTCATGTTTATCACAAGTATCTGAATCTAAACCATCTGTTTCGCAAGATTATGAAGCTATGAAGATAAACCATGTGTTTCGCTTGGTTTTGAAGCTAACTCGTCTCTTTCGCATGCAGTTGAAGGTGAATCATGTATATCACAAGTATTTGAATCTAAACCGTTTGATTCGCATGGATTTGAAGATAAGCTTTCTACTTCGCATTGATTTGCAGCTAAATCATTTGTTTCGCTTGGTTTTGAAGATAACTCGTTTGTTTCGCATGCATTTGAAGCTATATCACTTATATCGCAATTATCTGAAGATAAATCATTTGTTTCTCATGTATTTGAAGCTAAACGATGTGTTTAGCATGGATTTGAAGCTAACTCTTTTGTTTCGTCTGCATTTGAAGATAAATCACGTATATCACAGGTATTTGAAGATAAAGCATTAGTTTCGCATGGATTTGAAGATAAACCTCCTACCTCGCATTGATTTGATGCTAAATCATGTGTTTTGCATGGATTTCAAGATAACTCGTTTCCTTCGCATGCAGATGAAGCTAAATCATGCATAGCAAAAGTATTTGAAGATAAACCATTTGTTTCGCATGGTTTTGAAGATATGCCTTCTACATTGCATTGATTTGAAGCTAAATCATGTGTTTCGCATGAATTTGAAGCTAAATGATGTGTTTCGCATGGATATGAAGCTAACTCTTTTGTTTCGCCTGCATTTGAAGATAAATAATGTATATCACAAGTACTTGATGCTCAACCGTTTGATTCGCATGGATTTGAAGCTAAGCCTTCTACTTCGCATTGATTTGCAGTAAATCATGTGTTACGCTTGGTTTTGAAGCTAACTCTTTTGTTTCGTCTGCATTTGAAGATAAATCATGTATATCACAAGTACTTGAAGCTCAACCATTTGTTTCGCATGAATTTGAAACTAAGCCTTCTACTTCGCATTGATTTGCTGCTAGATCATGTGTTTCGCTGGGATTTGAAGCAAACACGTTTGTTTCTCATGCAGCTGAAGCTATATCACTTATGTTCGCAAGTATTTGGAGCTAAATCATTCGTTTCGCACGGAGTTGAAGCTAAACCTTCTACTTCGCATTGATTTGAAGCTAAATCAAGTGTTTCGCTTGGATGTGAAGCTAACTCGTTTGTTTCGCATGCAGTTGAAGCAAAATCATGTATATCACGAGTATTTGAAGCTAAACCATTTTATCCCATGGATTTGGAGCTAAGCCTTCCACTTCGCATTGATTTGGAGCTAAACCATGTGTTTCGCATGGATTTTAAGCTAACACGATTGTTTCGCATGCTTTTATAGCTATATCACATATATCGCAATTATCTGAATATAAATCATTTGTTTCTCATGTATTTGAAGCTGAACCTACTACTTCGCATTGATTTGAAGCTAAACCATGTGTTTCGCTTGGTTGTGAAGCTAACTCGTCTGTTTCGCATGCAGTTGAAGGTGAATCATGTATGTCACAAGTATTTGAATCTAAACCGTTTGATTCGCATGGATTTGAAGATAAGCTTTCTACTTCGCATTGATTTGCAGCTAAATCATTTGTTTCGCTTGGTTTTGAAGATAACTCGTTTGTTTCGCATGCAGTTGAAGCTAAATCATGTTTATCACAAGTATCTGAATATAAAGCATCTGTTTCGCATGAATATTAAGCTAAACCATGTGTTTCGCATGAATTTGAAGCTAAATGATGTGTTTCGGTTGGTTTTGAAGCTAACTCTTTTGTTTCGCCTGCATTTGAAGATAAATCATGTATAGCACAAGTATTTGAATCTAAACCATTTCTTTCGCATGGATTTGAAGATAAGCCTTCTACTTCGCATTGATTTGAAGCTAACTCGATTGTTTCGCCTGCATTTGAAGCTATATCACTTATATCGCAATTATCTGAAGATAAAACACTTGTTTCTCATGTATTTGAAGCTAAGCCTTCCACTTCGCATTGATTTGAACACTAAATAATGTGTTTCGCTTGGATTTGACGGTAAAGCGTTTGTTTCGCATGCAGTTGAAGCTAAATCATGTATATCACAAGTATTTGAAGCTAAACATTTGTTTCTCATGTATTAGACGCTAAGCGTTCCAATTCGCATTGATTTGAATCTCACTCGATTGTTTTGCCTGCATATGAAGCTATATCACTTATATCGCAATTATCTGAAGATAAATCATTTGTTTCGCATGAATTTGAATCTAAGCCTTCCACTTCGCATTGATTTGCAGCTAACTCGATTGTTTCGCCTGCATTTGAAGCTGAATCATGTATATCACAAGTACTTGAAGCTAAACCATTTGTTTCGCATGAATTTGAAGCTAAGCCTTCTACTTGGCATTGATTTGAATCTAAATCATGTGTTTCGCTTGGTTTTGAAGCTAACTCATCTGTAACGCATGCAGTTGAAGGTGAATCATGTATATCACAAGTATTTGAATTTAAACCGTTTGATTCGCATGGATTTGAAGATAAGCCTTCTACTTCGCATTGATTTGCAGCTAAATCATTTGTTTCGCTTGGTTTTGAAGATAACTCGTTTGTTTCGCCTGCATTTGAAGCTATATCACTTATATCGCAATTATCTGAAGATAAATCATTTGTTTCTCATGTATTTGAAGCTAAACGATGTGTTTAGCATGGATTTGAAGCTAACTCTTTTGTTTCGTCTGCATTTGAAGATAAATCACGTATATCACAGGTATTTGAAGATAAAGCATTAGTTTCGCATGGATTTGAAGATAAACCTCCTACTTCGCATTGATTTGATGCTAAATCATGTGTTTTGCATGGATTTCAAGATAACTCGTTTCCTTCGCATGCAGATGAAGCTAAATCATGCATAGCAAAAGTATTTGAAGATAAACCATTTGTTTCGCATGGTTTTGAAGATATGCCTTCTACATTGCATTGATTTGAAGCTAAATCATGTGTTTCGCATGAATTTGAAGCTAAATGATGTGTTTCGCATGGATATGAAGCTAACTCTTTTGTTTCGCCTGCATTTGAAGATAAATAATGTATATCACAAGTACTTGATGCTCAACCGTTTGATTCGCATGGATTTGAAGCTAAGCCTTCTACTTCGCATTGATTTGCAGTAAATCATGTGTTACGCTTGGTTTTGAAGCTAACTCTTTTGTTTCGTCTGCATTGAAGATAAATCATGTATATCACAAGTACTTGAAGCTCAACCATTTGTTTCGCATGAATTTGAAACTAAGCCTTCTACTTCGCATTGATTTGCTGCTAGATCATGTGTTTCGCTGGGATTTGAAGCAAACACGTTTGTTTCTCATGCAGCTGAAGCTATATCACTTATGTTCGCAAGTATTTGGAGCTAAATCATTCGTTCGCACGGAGTTGAAGCTAAACCTTCTACTTCGCATTGATTTGAAGCTAAATCAAGTGTTTCGCTTGGATGTGAAGCTAACTCGTTTGTTTCGCATGCAGTTGAAGCAAATTCATGTATATCACGAGTATTTGAAGCTAACCATTTTATCCCATGGATTTGGAGCTAAGCCTTCCACTTCGCATTGATTTGGAGCTAAACCATGTGTTTCGCATGGATTTTAAGCTAACACGATTGTTTCGCATGCTTTTATAGCTATATCACATATATCGCAATTATCTGAATATAAATCATTTGTTTCTCATGTATTTGAAGCTGACCTACTACTTCGCATTGATTTGAAGCTAAACCATGTGTTTCGCTTGGTTGTGAAGCTAACTCGTCTGTTTCGCATGCAGTTGAAGGTGAATCATGTATGTCACAAGTATTTGAATCTAAACCGTTTGATTCGCATGGATTTGAAGATAAGCTTTCTACTTCGCATTGATTTGCAGCTAAATCATTTGTTTCGCTTGGTTTTGAAGATAACTCGTTTGTTTCGCATGCAGTTGAAGCTAAATCATGTTTATCACAAGTATCTGAATATAAAGCATCTGTTTCGCATGAATATTAAGCTAAACCATGTGTTTCGCATGAATTTGAAGCTAAATGATGTGTTTCGGTTGGTTTTGAAGCTAACTCTTTTGTTTCGCCCTGCATTTGAGATAAATCATGTATAGCACAAGTATTTGAATCTAAACCATTTCTTTCGCATGGATTTGAAGATAAGCCTTCTACTTCGCATTGATTTGAAGCTAACTCGATTGTTTCGCCTGCATTTGAAGCTATATCACTTATATCGCAATTATCTGAAGATAAAACTCTGTTTCTCATGTATTTGAAGCTAAGCCTTCCACTTCGCATTGATTTGAACCTAAATAATGTGTTTCGCTTGGATTTGACGGTAAAGCGTTTGTTTCGCATGCAGTTGAAGCTAAATCATGTATATCACAAGTATTTGAAGCTAAACCATTTGTTTCTCATGTATTAGACGCTAAGCGTTCCAATTCGCAATTGATTTGAATCTCACTCGATTGTTTTGCCTGCATATGAAGCTATATCACTTATATCGCAATTATCTGAAGATAAATCATTTGTTTCGCATGAATTTGAATCTAAGCCTCCACTTCGCATTGATTTGCAGCTAACTCGATTGTCTTCGCCTGCATTTGAAGCTGAATCATGTATATCACAAGTACTTGAAGCTAAACCATTTGTTTCGCATGAATTTGAAGCTAAGCCTTCTACTTGGCATTGATTTGAATCTAAATCATGTGTTCGCTTGGTTTTGAAGCTAACTCATCTGTAACGCATGCAGTTGAAGGTGAATCATGTATATCACAAGTATTTGAATTTAAACCGTTTGATTCGCATGGATTTGAGATAAGCCTTCTACTTCGCATTGATTCGCAGCTAAATCATGTGTTTCGCTGGTTTTGAAGCTAACTCTTTTGTTTCGCCTGCATTTGAAGATAAATCATGTACATCACAAGTATTTGTAGCTAAACCGTTTGATTCGCATGGATTTGAAACTAAGCCTTCTACTTCGCATTGATTTGCAGCTATATATGTGTTTCGATTGCTTTTGAAGCTAACTCGATTGTTTCGCATGCAGTTGAAGCTGAATCATGTATATCACAAGTATTTGAAGCTAAACCATTTCTTTCGCATGAATTGAAGCTAAGCCTTCTACTTCGCATTTATTTGAAGCTAAATCATGTGTCGCTTGGTTTTGAAGCTAACTCGTTTGTTTCGCATGCAGTTGAAGCTAATACATGTATATCACAAGAATTTGAAGCTAAACCATTTGTTTCGCATGGATTTGAGATAAGCCTCGTACTTCGCACTAATTTGAAGCTAACTCGATTGATTCGACTGCATTTGAATCTATATCACTTATATCGCAATTATCTGAAGATAAATCATTTGCTTCTCATGTATTTGAAGCTAAGCCGTCTATTTCGACTGATTTGAAGCTAATCAAATGTTTCGCATGGATTTGAAGCTAACTCTTTTGTTTCGCCTGCATTTGAAGATAAATCATGTATATCACAAGTATTTGAAGCTAAACCGTTTGATTCGCATGGATTTGAAGCTAAGCCTTCTACTTCGCATTGATTTGAAGCTAAATCATGTTGGTTTCGCTTGGTTTGAAGCTAACTCGTTTGTTTCGTATGCAGTTGAAGCTAAATCATGTATATCACAAGAATTGAAAGCTAAACCATTTGTTTCGCATAGATTAAAGATAAGCCTCCTACTTCGCATTAATTTGAAGCTAACTCAATTGATTCGACGGCATTTGAATCTATATCACTTATGTCGCAATTATCTGAAGATAAATCATTTGCTTCTCATGTATTTGAAGCTAAGCGTCTATTTCGCACTGATTTGAAGCTAAATCATATGTTTCGCATGGATTTGAAGCTAACTCTTTTGTTTCGCCTGCATTTGAAGATAAATCATGTATATCACAAGTATTTGAAGCTAAACCGTTTGATTCGCAGGATTTGAAGCTAAGCCTTCCACTTCGCATTGATTTGCAGCTAAATCATGTGTTTCGCTTGGTTTTGAAGCTAACTAGTTTGTTTTCGCATGCAGTTGAAGTTAAATCATGTTTGTCAAAAGTATTTGAAGCTGAAGCATTTGTTTCGCGTGGATTTGAAGCTAAGTCTTCTACTTCGCATTGATTTGAAGTTAATCATTTGTTTCTCTTGGATTTGAAGCTAACTCGTTTGTTTCGCATGCAGCTGAAGGTAAATCATGTATATCACAAGTATTTTAAGCTAAACCATTTGTTTCTCATGTATTTGAAGCTAAGACTTCCACTTCGCCATTGATTTGAAGCTATCTCGATTGTTTCGCCTGCATATGAATCTATATCACTTATATCGCAATTATCTGAAAATAAATCATTTGTTTCTCATGTATTTGAAGATAAGCCTTGTACTTCGCATTGATTTGAAGGTAAATCATGTGTTTCGCTTGGATTTGAAGCTAAATCGTTTGTTTCGTTTGCAGTTGAAGCTAAATCATGTTATCACAAGTATCTGAATATAAACCATCTGTGTCGCATCACTATTGAGCTAAACCATGTGTTTCGCATGAATTTGAAGCTAAATGATGTGTTTCGCATGGATATGAAGCTAACTCTTTTGTTTCGCCTGCATTTGAAGATAAATAATGTATATCACAAATACTTGAAGCTCAACCGTTTGATTCGCATGGATTTGAAGCTAAGCCTTCTACTTCGCATTGATTTGCAGCTAAATCATGTGTTTACGCTGGTTTTGAAGCTAACTCGTTTTCTTTGCCTGTATTTGAAGATAAATCATGTGTATCACAAGTATTTGAAACTAAACCATTCGCTTCGCATGGATTTGAAGCAAAGACTTCAACTTCGCATTGATTCGAAGCTAAATCATGTGTTTCTCTTGATTTTAAGCAAACTTGTTTGTTTCGCATGCAGTTGAAGCTAAATCATGATTTCACAATATCTGAATCTAAAAGATCTGTTTCGCAAAGACTATGAAGCTATGAAGCTAAACCATGTATTTCGCATGAATTTGAAACTAAATGATGTGTTTCGCATGGATTTGAAGCTAACTCTTTTGTTTCGCCGGCATATGAAGATAAATCATGTATATCACAAGTATTTGAAGCTAAACCGTTTGATTCGCATGGATTTGAAGCTAAGCCTTCTACTTCGCATTGATTTGCAGCTAACTCGATTGTTTCGCCTGCATATGAATCTATATCACTTAAATCGCAATTATCTGAAGATAAATCATTTGTTTCTCATATATTTGAAGATAAGCCTTGTACTTCGCATTGATTTGTAGCTAAATCATGAGTTTCGCTTGGATTTGAAGCCAACTCGTTTGTATCGTTTGCAGTTAAAGCTAAATCATGTTCATCACAAGTATCTGAATATAAACCATCTGTGTCGCATGATTATTGAGCTAAACCATGTGTTTCGCATGAATTTGAAGCTAAATGATGTGTTTCGCATGCATATGAAGCTAACTCTTTTGTTTCGCCTGCATTTGAAGATAAATCATGTATATCACAAGTACTTGAAGCTCAACCGTTTGATTCGCATGGATTTGAAGCTAAGCCTTCTACTTCGCATTGATTGGAAGTTAAGTCATGTGTTTCTCTTGGATTTGAAGCTAACTTGTTTGTTTCGCATGCAGTTGAAGTTAAATCACGTTTATCACAAGTATCTGAATCTAACCCATCTGTTTCGCAAGACTATGAAGCTATGAAGCTAAACCATGTATTTCGCATGAATTTGAAACTAAATGATGTGTTTCCCTTGGTTTTGAAGCTAACTCGTTTGTTTCGCCTGCATTTGAAGCTGAATCATGTATATCACAAGTATTTGAATCTAAACCATTTATTTCGCATGAATTTGAAGCTAAGCCTTCTACTTCGCATTGATTTGAATCTAAATCATGTGTTTCGCTTAGTTTTGAAGCTAACTCGTTTGTTTCGCATGCAGTTGAAGCTGATTCATGTATATCACAATTATTTGAAGCTAAACCATTTCTTTCGCATGAATTTGAAGCTAAGCCTTCTACTTCGCATTGATTTGAAGCTAACTCGATTGTTTCGCCTGAATTTGAAGCTGAATCATGTATATCACTAGTATTTGAAGCTAAACCATTTGTTTCGCATGAATTTGAAGCTAAGCCTTAGCTAAGCCTTCTACTTGGCATTGATTTGAATCTAAATCATGTGTTTCGCTTGGTTTTGAAGCTAACTCATCTGTAACGCATGCAGTTGAAGGTGAATCATGTATATCACAAGTATTTGAATCTAAACCGTTTGATTCGCATGGATTTGAAGATAAGCCTTCTACTTCGCATTGATTTGCAGCTAAATCATGTGTTTCGCGTGGTTTTGAAGCTAACTCTTTTGTTTCGCCTACATTTGAAGATAAATCATGTACATCACAAGTATTTGATTCTAAACCGTTTGATTCGCATGGATTTGAAGCTAAGCCTTCTACTTCGCATTGATTTGCAGCTAAATCATGTGTTTCGCATGGATTTGAAGCTAAGCCTTCTACTTGGCATTGATTGGAAGTTAAGTCATGTGTTTCTCTTCGATTTGAAGCTAACTTGTTTGTTTCGCATGCAGTAGAAGCTAAATCATGTATATCACAAGATTTGAAGCTAAACAATTTGTTTCGCATGGATTGGAAGATAAGCCTTCTACTTCGCATTGATTTGAAGCTAAATCGATTGTTTCGCATGAAGTTGAAGCTAAATCATGTTTAAGACAAGTATTTTAAGCTAAACAATTCGCTTCGCATGGATTTGGAGTTAAGCCTTCTACTTCGCATGAATTTGAAGCTGAATCATGTGTTTGGCTTGGATTTGAAGCTAATTCGTTTGTTTCGCCTGCATTTGAAGCTGAATCATGTATATCACAAGTATTTGAAGCTAAACCATTTGTTTCGCATGAATTTGAAGCTAAGCCTTCTACTTCGCAATGATTGGAAGTTAAGTCATGTGTTTCTCTTGGATTAGAAGCTAACTTGTTTGTTTCGCATGCAGTTGAAGCCAAAACATGTACATCACAAGTATCTGAATATAAACCATCTGTGTCGCATGAATATTGAGCTACACCATGTCTTCCGCATGAATTTGAAGCTAAATGATGTGTTTCGCAGGGATATGAAGCTAACTCTTTTGTTTCGCCTGCATTTGAAGATAAATCATGTATATCACATGTATGTGAAGCTCAACCGTTTGATTCGCATGGATTTGAAGCTAACCCTTCAACTTCGCATTGATTTGCAGCTAAATCATTTGCTTCGCTGGGATTTGAACCTAACTCGTTTGTTTGGCATGCAGTTGAAGCTAAATCATGTATATCAAAAGTATTTGAAGCTATAGCATTTGTTTCGCATGGATTTGAAGCTAAGCCATCTACTTCGCATTGATTTGAAGTTAAATCATGTGTTTCTCTTGGAATTGAAGCAAACTTGTTTGTTTCGCATGCTGTTGAAGCTAAATCATGTTTATCACAAGTATCTGAACCTAAACCATCTGTTTCGCAAGAATATGAAGCTATGAAGCTAAACCATGTGTTTCACATGAATTTGAAACTAAATGATGTGTTTCGCATGGATTTGAAGCTAACTCGTTTGTTTCGCCTGCATTTGAAGATAAATCATGTATATCACAAGTATTTGAAGCTAAACCGTTTGATTAGCATGGATTTGAAGCTAAGCCTTCTACTTCGCATTGATTTGCAGCTAACTCGATTGTTTCGCCTGCATTTGAAGCTGAATCATGTATATCACAAGTACTTGAAGCTAAACCATTTGTTTCGCATGAATTTGAAGCTAAGCCTTCTACTTGGCATTGATTTGAATCTAAATCAGGTGTTTCGCTTGGTTTTGAAGCTAACTCATCTGTAACGCATGCAGTTGAAGGTGAATCATGTATATCACAAGTATTTGAATCTAAACCGTTTGATTCGCATGGATTTGAAGATAAGCCTTCTATTTCGCATTGATTCGCAGCTAAATCATGTGTTTCGCTTGGTTTTGAAGCTAACTCTTTTGTTTCGCCTGCATTTGAAGATAAATCATGTACATCACAAGTATTTGTAGCTAAACCGTTTGATTCGCATGGATTTGAAGGTAAGCCTTCTACTTCGCATTGATTTGCAGCTATATCATGTGTTTCGATTGCTTTTGAAGCTAACTCGTTTGTTTCGCATGCAGTTGAAGCTGAATCATGTATATCACAAGTATTTGAAGCTAAACCATTTCTTTCGCATGAATTTGAAGCCAAGCCTTCTACTTCGCATTGATTTGAAGCTAAATCATGTGTGTCGCTTGGTTTTGATGCTAACTCGTTTGTTTCGCATGCAGTTGAAGCTAAATCATGTATATCACAAGAATTTGAAGCTAAACCATTTGTTTCGCATGGATTTGAAGATAAGCCTCGTACTTCGCATTAATTTGAAGCTAACTCGATTGATTCGACTGCATTTGAATCTATATCACTTATATCGCAATTATCTGAATATAAATCATTTGCTTCTCATGTATTTGAAGCTAAGCCGTCTATTTCGCACTGATTTGAAGCTAAATCAAATGTTTCGCATGGATTTGAAGCTAACTCTTTTGTTTCGCCTGCATTTGAAGATAAATCATGTATATCACAAGTATTTGAAGCTAAACCGTTTGATTCGCATGGATTTGAAGCTAAGCCTTCTACTTCGCATTGATTTGAAGCTAAATCATGTGTTTCTCTTGGTTTTGAAGCTAACTCGTTTGTTTCGTATGCAGTTGAAGCTAAATCATGTATATCACAAGAATTTGAAGCTAAACCATTTGTTTCGCATAGATTTGAAGATAAGCCTCCTACTTCGCATTAATTTGAAGCTAACTCAATTGATTCGACGGCATTTGAATCTATATCACTTATATCGCAATTATCTGAAGATAAATCATTTGTTTCTCATGTATTTGAAGATAAGCCTTGTACTTCGCATTGATTTGAAGGTAAATCATGTGTTGCGCTTGGATTTGAAGCTAAATCGTTTGTTTCGTTTGCAGTTGAAGCTAAATAATGTTTATCACAAGTATCTGAATATAAACCATCTGTGTCGCATCACTATTGAGCTAAACCATGTGTTTCGCATGAATTTGAAGCTAAATGATGTGTTTCGCATGGATATGAAGCTAACTCTTTTGTTTCGCCTGCATTTGAAGATAAATAATGTATATCACAAGTACTTGAAGCTCAACCGTTTGATTCGCATGGATCTGAAGCTAAGCCTTCTACTTCGCATTGATTTGCAGCTAAATCATGTGTTATGCTTGGTTTTGAAGCTAACTCGTTTTCTTCGACTGTATTTGAAGATATATCATGTGTATCACAAGTATTTGAAACTAAACCATTCGCTTCGCATGGATTTGAAGCAAAGACTTCAACTTCGCATTGATTCGAAGCTAAATCATGTGTTTCTCTTTGATTTTAAGCAAACTTGTTTGTTTCGCATGCAGTTGAAGCTAAATCATGATTATCACAATATCTGAATCTAAAAGATCTGTTTCGCAAGACTATGAAGCTATGAAGCTAAACCATGTATTTCGCATGAATTTGAAACTAAATGATGTGTTTCGCATGGATTTGAAGCTAACTCTTTTGTTTCGCCGGCATATGAAGATAAATCATGTATATCACAAGTATTTGAAACTAAACCGTTTGATTCGCATGGATTTGAAGCTAAGTCTTCTACTTCGCATTGATTTGCAGCTAAATCATGTGTTTCGCTTGGTTTTGAAGCTATCTCCTTTGTTTCGCATGCAGTTGAAGCTAAATCATGTATATCACAAGTATTTTAAGCTAAACCATTTGTTTCTCATGTATTTGATGCTAAGCCTTCCACTTCGCATTGATTTGAAGCTAACTCGATTGTTTCGCCTGCATATGAATCTATATCACTTATATCGCAATTATCTGAAGATAAATCATTTGTTTCTCATATATTTGAAGATAAGCCTTGTACTTCGCATTGATTTGTAGCTAAATCATGAGTTTCGCTTGGATTTGAAGCCAACTCGTTTGTATCGTTTGCAGTTAAAGCTAAATCATGTTCATCACAAGTATCTGAATATAAACCATCTGTGTCGCATGACTATTGAGCTAAACCATGTGTTTCGCATGAATTTGAAGCTAAATGATGTGTTTCGCATGCATATGAAGCTAACTCTTTTGTTTCGCCTGCATTTGAAGATAAATC
Organism: Megalopta genalis; assembly: GCF_051020955.1. Classification (NCBI taxonomy): domain Eukaryota; kingdom Metazoa; phylum Arthropoda; class Insecta; order Hymenoptera; family Halictidae; genus Megalopta; species Megalopta genalis. The sequence continues at coordinate 524,176 of NW_027476132.1, forward strand.
ATGTATATCACAAGTACTTGAAGCTCAACCGTTTGATTTGCATGGATTTGAAGCTAAGCCTTCTACTTCGCATTGATTGGAAGTTAAGTCATGTGTTTCTCTTGGATTTGAAGCTAACTTGTTTGTTTCGCATGCAGTTGAAGTAAAATCACGTTTATCACAAGTATCTGAATCTAACCCATCTGTTTCGCAAGACTATGAAGCTATGAAGCTAAACCATGTATTTCGCATGAATTTGAAACTAAATGATGTGTTTCGCTTGGTTTTGAAGCTAACTCGTTTGTTTCGCCTGCATTTGAAGCTGAATCATGTATATCACAAGTATTTGAAGCTAAACCATTTATTTCGCATGAATTTGAAGCTAAGCCTTCTACTTCGCATTGATTTGAATCTAAATCATGTGTTTCGCTTGGTTTTGAAGCTAACTCGTTTGTTTCGCATGCAGTTGAAGCTGATTCATGTATATCACAATTATTTGAAGCTAAACCATTTCTTTCGCATGAATTTGAAGCTAAGCCTTCTACTTCGCATTGATTTGAAGCTAAATCATGTGTTTCGCTTGGTTTTGAAGCTAACTCGTTTGCTTCGCATGCAGTTGAAGCTCAATCATGTATCTCACAAGTATTTGAAGCTAAACCATTTGTTTCGCATGGATTTGAAGATAAGCCTCGTACTTCGCATTAATTTGAAGCTAACTCGATTGATTCGACTGCATTTGAAACTATATCACTTATATCGCAATTATCTGAAGATAAATCATTTGCTTGTCATGTATTTGAAGCTAAGCCGTCCATTTCGCACTGATTTGAAGCTAAATCAAATGTTTCGCATGGATTTGAAGCTAACTCTTTTGTTTCGCCTCCATTTGAAGATAAATCATGTATATCACAAGTATTTGAAGCTAAATCGTTTGATTCGCATGGATTTGAAGCTAAGCCTTCTACTTCGCATTGATTTGAAGCTAAATCATGTGTTTCGCTTGGTTTTGAAGCTAACTCGTTTGTTTCGCATGCAGTTGAAGCTAAATCATGTATATCACAAGAATTTGAAGCTAAACCATTTGTTTCGCATAGATTTGAAGATAAGCCTCCTACTTCGCATTAATTTGCAGCTAACTCGATTGATTCGACGGCATTTGAATCTATATCACTTATATCGCAATTATCTGAAGATAAATCATTTGCTTCTCATGTATTTGAAGCTAAGCCGTCTATTTCGCACTGATTTGAAGCTAAATCATATGTTTCGCATGGATTTGAAGCTAACTCTTTTGTTTCGCCTGCATTTGAAGTTAAATCATGTTTGTCAAAAGTATTTGAAGCTGAAGCATTTGTTTCGCGTGGATTTGAAGCTAATTCTTCTACTTCGCATTTATTTGAAGTTAAATCATGTGTTTCTCTTGGATTTGAAGCTAACTCGTTTGTTTCGCATGCAGCTGAAGCTAAATCATGTATATCACAAGTATTTTAAGCTAAACCATTTGTTTCTCATGTATTTGATGCTAAGACTTCCACTTCGCATTGATTTGAAGCTATCTCGATTGTTTCGTTTGCAGTTGAAGCTAAATCATGTTTATCACAAGTATCTGAATATAAACCATCTGTGTCGCATGACTATTGAGCTAAACCATGTGTTTCGCATGAATTTGAAGCTAAATGATGTGTTTCGCATGGATATGAAGCTAACTCTTTTGTTTCGCCTGCATTTGAAGATAACTAATGTATATCACAAGTCCTTGAAGCTCAACCGTTTGATTCGCATGGATTTGAAGCTAAGCCTTCTACTTCGCATTGATATGCAGCTAAATCATGTGTTACGCTTGGTTTTGAAGCTAACTCGTTTTCTTCGCCTGTATTTGAAGATAAATCATGTGTATCACAAGTATTTGAAACTAAACCATTCGCTTCGCATGGATTTGAAGCAAAGACTTCAACTTCGCATTGATTCGAAGCTAAATCATGTGTTTCTCTTTGATTTTAAGCAAACTTGTTTGTTTCGCATGCAGTTGAAGCTAAATCATGATTATCACAATATCTGAATCTAAAAGATCTGTTTCGCAAGACTATGAAGCTATGAAGCTAAACCATGTATTTCGCATGAATTTGAAACTAAATGATGTGTTTCACATGGATTTGAAGCTAACTCTTTTGTTTCATCGGCATTTGAAGATAAATCATGTATATCACAAGTATTTGAAGCTAATCCGTGTGATTCGCATGGATTTGAAGCTAAGCCTTCTACTTCGCATTGATTTGCAGCTAAATCATGTGTTTCGCTTGGTTTTGAAGCTATCTCGTTTGTTTCGCATGCAGTTGAAGCTAAATCATGTATATCACAAGTATTTTAAGCAAAACCATTTGTTTCTCATGTATTTGATGCTAAGCCTTCCACTTCGCATTGATTTGAAGCTAACTCGATTGTTTTGCCTGCATATGAATCTATATCACTTATATCGCAATTATCTGAAGATAAATCATTTGTTTCTCATATATTTGAAGATAAGCCTTGTACTTCGCATTGATTTGTAGCTAAATCATGAGTTTCGCTTGGTTTTGAAGCCAACTCGTTTGTATCGTTTGCAGTTAAAGCTAAATCATGTTCATCACAAGTATCTGAATATAAACCATCTGTGTCGCATGACTATTGAGCTAAACCATGTGTTTCGCATGAATTTGCAGCTAAATGATGTGTTTCGCATGGATATGAAGCTAACTCTTTTGTTTCGCCTGCATTTGAAGATAAAACATGTATGTCACAAGTACTTGAAGCTCAACCGTTTGATTCGCATGGATTTGAAGCTAAGCCTTCTTCTTCGCATTGATTGGAATCTAAGCCATGTGTTTCTCTTGGATTTGAAACTAACTTGTTTGTTTCGCATGCAGTTGAAGTTAAATCCTGTTTATCACAAGTATCTGAATCTAACCCATCTGTTTCGCAAGAATATGAAGCTATGAAGCTAAACCATGTGTTTCGCATGAATTTGAAGCTAAACGATGTGTTTAGCATGGATTTGAAGCTAAGCCTTCTACTTCGCATTGATTTGCAGCTAAATCATATGTAGCGCATGGATTTGAAGCTAAATCATATGTAGCGCATGGATTTGAAGCTAACTCGTTTGTTTCGCCAGCATTTGAATCTAAATCATGTATATCACAAGTATTTGAAGATAAACTATAAGTTTCGCATGGATTTGAAGCTAAGCCTTCTACTTCGCATTGATTTGCAGCTAAATCATATGTAGCGCATGGATTTGAAGCTAAATCATATGTAGCGCATGGATTTGAAGCTAACTCGTTTGTTTCGCCAGCATTTGAATCTAAATCATGTATATCACAAGTATTTGAAGATAAACTATAAGTTTCGCATGGTTTTGAAGCTAAGCCTTCTACTTCGCATTGATTTGAAGTTAAATCATGTGTTTCTCTTTGATTAGAAGCATACTTGTTTGTTTCGCATGCAGTTGAAGCTAATTCATGTTTATCACAAGTATCTGAATCTAAACCATCTTCTTCGCAAGACTATGAAGCTACGAAGATAAACCATGTGTTCCGCATGAATTTGAAACTAAATGATGTGTTTCGCATGGATTTGAAGCTAATTCTTTTGTTTCGCCTGCATTTGAAGATAAATCATGTATTTCACAAGTATTTGAAGCTACACCGTTTGATTCACATGGGTTTGAATCTAAGCCTCCTACGTCGCATGAATTTGAATCTAAATCATGTGTTTCGCTTGGATTTGAAGCTAACTCGTTTGTTTCGCATGCAGTTAAAGCTAAATCATGTATATCACAAGTATTTGAAGCTAAACCGTTCGTTTCGCATGGATTTGAATCTAAGCCTCCTACGTCGCATGAATTTGAATCTAAATCATGTGTTTCGCTTGGATTTGAAGCTAACTCGTTTGTTTCGCATGCAGTTGAAGCTAAATCATGTATATCACAAGTATTCGAAGCTATACCATTTGTATCGCATGGATTTGAAGCTGAGCCTTCTAATGCGCAATGATTCGAAGCTAAATCATGTGTTTTGCTTGGATTTGAAGCTAACGCGATTGTTTCGCATTCCTTCTACTTCGCATTGATTTGAAGTTTGGATTAGAAGCTAACTCGATTGTTTCGCAATGCAGTTTATGCTAAATCATGTATAAAACATGTATTTGAAGCTAAACCATTTATTTCGCATGTATTTGAAGCTAAGACTTATACTTGCATGAAATTGAAGCTAAATCATGTGTTTCGCTTGGATTTGAAGCTAACTCGTTAGTTTCGCATGCAGTTGAAGCTATATCGCTTATATTCGCAAGTATTTGAAGCCAAATCATTCGTTTCGCATAAATTTGAAACTAAGGCAACTACTTCGCATTGATTTGAAGCTAAATCATGTGTTTCGCTTGGATTTGAAGCTAACTCGTTTGTTTCGCATGCAGTTGAAGCTAAATCATGTATATCACAAGTATTTGAAGCTAAACCATTCGTTTCGCATGGATTTGAATCTAAGCCTCCTACATCGCATGAATTTGAATCTAAATCATGTGTTTCGCTTGCATTTGAAGCTAATTCGTTTGTTTCGCATGCAGTTGAAGCTAAATTATGTATAAACAAGTATTTGAAGCTAAACCATTTGCATCGCAAGGATTTGAAGCTAAACCATGTGATTCGCAAGAATTTGAAGCTAAATCATGTGTTTCGCTTGGATTTGAAGCTAACTCGTTTGTTTCGCATGCAGTTGAAGCTATATCGCTTATATTCGCAAGTATTTGAAACCAAATCATTCGATTCGCATGAATTTGAAACTAGGGCTTCTACTTCGCATTGATTTCAAGCTAAATCATGTGTTTCGCTTGGATTTGAAGCTAACTCGTTTGTTTCGCATGCAGTTGAAGCTAAATCATGTATATCACAAGTTTTTGAAGCTAAACCGTTCGTTTGGCATGGAATTGAATCTAAGCCTCCTACGTCGCATGAATTTGAATCTAAATCATTTGTTTCGCTTGGATTTTAAGCTAACTCGTTTGTTTCGCATGCAGTTAAAGCTAAATCATGTATATCACAAGTATTTGAAGCTATACCATTCGTTTTGCATGGATTTGAAGCTAAGCCTTCTACTTCGCATGAATTTGAATCTAAATCATGTGTATCGCTTGGTTTTGAAGCCTACTGGTTCGTTTCGCCTGCATTTGAAGCTAATTCATGTATATCACAAGTATTTGTAGCTAAACCATGTGTTTCGCAGGGATTTGAAGCTAACTCGTTATTTTCGCCTGCATTTGAAGATAAATCATGTATATCACAAGTATCTGAAGTTAAACCATTTGTTTCGCATGGATTTGAAGCTAAGCCTTCTACTTCGCATTGATTTGCAGCTAAATCATGTGTTTCGCTTGGTTTTGAAGCTGTCTCGATTGTTTCGCATGCAGTTGAAGCTAAATCATGTATATCACAAGTATTTTAAGCTAAACCATTTGTTTCTCATGTATTTGATGCTAAGCCTTCCACTTCGCATTGATTTGAAGCTAACTCGATTGTTTCGCTTGCATATGAATCTATATCACTTATATCGCAATTATCTGAAGATAAATCATTTGTTTCTCATATATTTGAAGATAAGCCTTGTACTTCGCATTGATTTGTAGCTAAATCATGAGTTTCGCTTGGATTTGAAGCCAACTCGTTTGTATCGTTTGCAGTTAAAGCTAAATCATGTTCATCACAAGTATCTGAATATAAACCATCTGTGTCGCATGACTATTGAGCTAAACCATGTGTTTCGCATGAATTTGAAGCTAAATGATGTGTTTCGCATGCATATGAAGCTAACTCTTTTGTTTCGCCTGCATTTGAAGATAAATCATGTATATCACAAGTACTTGAAGCTCAACCGTTTGATTTGCATGGATTTGAAGCTAAGCCTTCTACTTCGCATTGATTGGAAGTTAAGTCATGTGTTTCTCTTGGATTTGAAGCTAACTTGTTTGTTTCGCATGCAGTTGAAGTAAAATCACGTTTATCACAAGTATCTGAATCTAACCCATCTGTTTCGCAAGACTATGAAGCTATGAAGCTAAACCATGTATTTCGCATGAATTTGAAACTAAATGATGTGTTTCGCTTGGTTTTGAAGCTAACTCGTTTGTTTCGCCTGCATTTGAAGCTGAATCATGTATATCACAAGTATTTGAAGCTAAACCATTTATTTCGCATGAATTTGAAGCTAAGCCTTCTACTTCGCATTGATTTGAATCTAAATCATGTGTTTCGCTTGGTTTTGAAGCTAACTCGTTTGTTTCGCATGCAGTTGAAGCTGATTCATGTATATCACAATTATTTGAAGCTAAACCATTTCTTTCGCATGAATTTGAAGCTAAGCCTTCTACTTCGCATTGATTTGAAGCTAAATCATGTGTTTCGCTTGGTTTTGAAGCTAACTCGTTTGCTTCGCATGCAGTTGAAGCTCAATCATGTATCTCACAAGTATTTGAAGCTAAACCATTTGTTTCGCATGGATTTGAAGATAAGCCTCGTACTTCGCATTAATTTGAAGCTAACTCGATTGATTCGACTGCATTTGAAACTATATCACTTATATCGCAATTATCTGAAGATAAATCATTTGCTTCTCATGTATTTGAAGCTAAGCCGTCCATTTCGCACTGATTTGAAGCTAAATCATATGTTTCGCTTGGTTTTGAAGCTAACTCGTTTGCTTCGCATGCAGTTGAAGCTCAATCATGTATCTCACAAGTATTTGAAGCTAAACCATTTGTTTCGCATGGATTTGAAGATAAGCCTCGTACTTCGCATTAATTTGAAGCTAACTCGATTGATTCGACTGCATTTGAAACTATATCACTTATATCGCAATTATCTGAAGATAAATCATTTGCTTGTCATGTATTTGAAGCTAAGCCGTCCATTTCGCACTGATTTGAAGCTAAATCAAATGTTTCGCATGGATTTGAAGCTAACTCTTTTGTTTCGCCTCCATTTGAAGATAAATCATGTATATCACAAGTATTTGAAGCTAAATCGTTTGATTCGCATGGATTTGAAGCTAAGCCTTCTACTTCGCATTGATTTGAAGCTAAATCATGTGTTTCGCTTGGTTTTGAAGCTAACTCGTTTGTTTCGCATGCAGTTGAAGCTAAATCATGTATATCACAAGAATTTGAAGCTAAACCATTTGTTTCGCATAGATTTGAAGATAAGCCTCCTACTTCGCATTAATTTGCAGCTAACTCGATTGATTCGACGGCATTTGAATCTATATCACTTATATCGCAATTATCTGAAGATAAATCATTTGCTTCTCATGTATTTGAAGCTAAGCCGTCTATTTCGCACTGATTTGAAGCTAAATCATATGTTTCGCATGGATTTGAAGCTAACTCTTTTGTTTCGCCTGCATTTGAAGTTAAATCATGTTTGTCAAAAGTATTTGAAGCTGAAGCATTTGTTTCGCGTGGATTTGAAGCTAATTCTTCTACTTCGCATTTATTTGAAGTTAAATCATGTGTTTCTCTTGGATTTGAAGCTAACTCGTTTGTTTCGCATGCAGCTGAAGCTAAATCATGTATATCACAAGTATTTTAAGCTAAACCATTTGTTTCTCATGTATTTGATGCTAAGACTTCCACTTCGCATTGATTTGAAGCTATCTCGATTGTTTCGTTTGCAGTTGAAGCTAAATCATGTTTATCACAAGTATCTGAATATAAACCATCTGTGTCGCATGACTATTGAGCTAAACCATGTGTTTCGCATGAATTTGAAGCTAAATGATGTGTTTCGCATGGATATGAAGCTAACTCTTTTGTTTCGCCTGCATTTGAAGATAACTAATGTATATCACAAGTCCTTGAAGCTCAACCGTTTGATTCGCATGGATTTGAAGCTAAGCCTTCTACTTCGCATTGATATGCAGCTAAATCATGTGTTACGCTTGGTTTTGAAGCTAACTCGTTTTCTTCGCCTGTATTTGAAGATAAATCATGTGTATCACAAGTATTTGAAACTAAACCATTCGCTTCGCATGGATTTGAAGCAAAGACTTCAACTTCGCATTGATTCGAAGCTAAATCATGTGTTTCTCTTTGATTTTAAGCAAACTTGTTTGTTTCGCATGCAGTTGAAGCTAAATCATGATTATCACAATATCTGAATCTAAAAGATCTGTTTCGCAAGACTATGAAGCTATGAAGCTAAACCATGTATTTCGCATGAATTTGAAACTAAATGATGTGTTTCACATGGATTTGAAGCTAACTCTTTTGTTTCATCGGCATTTGAAGATAAATCATGTATATCACAAGTATTTGAAGCTAAACCGTGTGATTCGCATGGATTTGAAGCTAAGCCTTCTACTTCGCATTGATTTGCAGCTAAATCATGTGTTTCGCTTGGTTTTGAAGCTATCTCGTTTGTTTCGCATGCAGTTGAAGCTAAATCATGTATATCACAAGTATTTTAAGCAAAACCATTTGTTTCTCATGTATTTGATGCTAAGCCTTCCACTTCGCATTGATTTGAAGCTAACTCGATTGTTTTGCCTGCATATGAATCTATATCACTTATATCGCAATTATCTGAAGATAAATCATTTGTTTCTCATATATTTGAAGATAAGCCTTGTACTTCGCATTGATTTGTAGCTAAATCATGAGTTTCGCTTGGTTTTGAAGCCAACTCGTTTGTATCGTTTGCAGTTAAAGCTAAATCATGTTCATCACAAGTATCTGAATATAAACCATCTGTGTCGCATGACTATTGAGCTAAACCATGTGTTTCGCATGAATTTGCAGCTAAATGATGTGTTTCGCATGGATATGAAGCTAACTCTTTTGTTTCGCCTGCATTTGAAGATAAAACATGTATGTCACAAGTACTTGAAGCTCAACCGTTTGATTCGCATGGATTTGAAGCTAAGCCTTCTTCTTCGCATTGATTGGAATCTAAGCCATGTGTTTCTCTTGGATTTGAAACTAACTTGTTTGTTTCGCATGCAGTTGAAGTTAAATCCTGTTTATCACAAGTATCTGAATCTAACCCATCTGTTTCGCAAGAATATGAAGCTATGAAGCTAAACCATGTGTTTCGCATGAATTTGAAGCTAAACGATGTGTTTAGCATGGATTTGAAGCTAAGCCTTCTACTTCGCATTGATTTGCAGCTAAATCATATGTAGCGCATGGATTTGAAGCTAAATCATATGTAGCGCATGGATTTGAAGCTAACTCGTTTGTTTCGCCAGCATTTGAATCTAAATCATGTATATCACAAGTATTTGAAGATAAACTATAAGTTTCGCATGGATTTGAAGCTAAGCCTTCTACTTCGCATTGATTTGCAGCTAAATCATATGTAGCGCATGGATTTGGAGCTAAATCATATGTAGCGCATGGATTTGAAGCTAACTCGTTTGTTTCGCCAGCATTTGAATCTAAATCATGTATATCACAAGTATTTGAAGATAAACTATAAGTTTCGCATGGTTTTGAAGCTAAGCCTTCTACTTCGCATTGATTTGAAGTTAAATCATGTGTTTCTCTTTGATTAGAAGCATACTTGTTTGTTTCGCATGCAGTTGAAGCTAATTCATGTTTATCACAAGTATCTGAATCTAAACCATCTTCTTCGCAAGACTATGAAGCTACGAAGATAAACCATGTGTTCCGCATGAATTTGAAACTAAATGATGTGTTTCGCATGGATTTGAAGCTAATTCTTTTGTTTCGCCTGCATTTGAAGATAAATCATGTATTTCACAAGTATTTGAAGCTACACCGTTTGATTCGCATGGGTTTGAATCTAAGCCTCCTACGTCGCATGAATTTGAATCTAAATCATGTGTTTCGCTTGGATTTGAAGCTAACTCGTTTGTTTCGCATGCAGTTAAAGCTAAATCATGTATATCACAAGTATTTGAAGCTAAACCGTTCGTTTCGCATGGATTTGAATCTAAGCCTCCTACGTCGCATGAATTTGAATCTAAATCATGTGTTTCGCTTGGATTTGAAGCTAACTCGTTTGTTTCGCATGCAGTTGAAGCTAAATCATGTATATCACAAGTATTCGAAGCTAAACCATTTGTATCGCATGGATTTGAAGCTGAGCCTTCTAATGCGCAATGATTCGAAGCTAAATCATGTGTTTTGCTTGGATTTGAAGCTAACGCGATTGTTTCGCATTCCTTCTACTTCGCATTGATTTGAAGTTTGGATTAGAAGCTAACTCGATTGTTTCGCAATGCAGTTTATGCTAAATCATGTATAAAACATGTATTTGAAGCTAAACCATTTATTTCGCATGTATTTGAAGCTAAGACTTATACTTGCATGAAATTGAAGCTAAATCATGTGTTTCGCTTGGATTTGAAGCTAACTCGTTAGTTTCGCATGCAGTTGAAGCTATATCGCTTATATTCGCAAGTATTTGAAGCCAAATCATTCGTTTCGCATAAATTTGAAACTAAGGCAACTACTTCGCATTGATTTGAAGCTAAATCATGTGTTTCGCTTGGATTTGAAGCTAACTCGTTTGTTTCGCATGCAGTTGAAGCTAAATCATGTATATCACAAGTATTTGAAGCTAAACCATTCGTTTCGCATGGATTTGAATCTAAGCCTCCTACATCGCATGAATTTGAATCTAAATCATGTGTTTCGCTTGCATTTGAAGCTAATTCGTTTGTTTCGCATGCAGTTGAAGCTAAATTATGTATAAACAAGTATTTGAAGCTAAACCATTTGCATCGCAAGGATTTGAAGCTAAACCATGTGATTCGCAAGAATTTGAAGCTAAATCATGTGTTTCGCTTGGATTTGAAGCTAACTCGTTTGTTTCGCATGCAGTTGAAGCTATATCGCTTATATTCGCAAGTATTTGAAACCAAATCATTCGATTCGCATGAATTTGAAACTAGGGCTTCTACTTCGCATTGATTTCAAGCTAAATCATGTGTTTCGCTTGGATTTGAAGCTAACTCGTTTGTTTCGCATGCAGTTGAAGCTAAATCATGTATATCACAAGTTTTTGAAGCTAAACCGTTCGTTTGGCATGGAATTGAATCTAAGCCTCCTACGTCGCATGAATTTGAATCTAAATCATGTGTTTCGCTTGGATTTTAAGCTAACTCGTTTGTTTCGCATGCAGTTAAAGCTAAATCATGTATATCACAAGTATTTGAAGCTATACCATTCGTTTTGCATGGATTTGAAGCTAAGTCTTCTACTTCGCATGAATTTGAATCTAAATCATGTGTATCGCTTGGTTTTGAAGCCTACTGGTTCGTTTCGCCTGCATTTGAAGCTAATTCATGTATATCACAAGTATTTGTAGCTAAACCATGTGTTTCGCAGGGATTTGAAGCTAACTCGTTATTTTCGCCTGCATTTGAAGATAAATCATGTATATCACAAGTATCTGAAGTTAAACCATTTGTTTCGCATGGATTTGAAGCTAAGCCTTCTACTTCGCATTGATTTGAAGCTAAATCATGTGTTACGCCTGGATTTTAAGCTAACTTTCTTGTTTCGCCTGCATTTGAATCTATATCAGTTATATCGCAAGTATATGAAGCTAAATCAATTGTATCGCATGGATTTGATGCTAAGCCTTCTACTTCGCATTGATTTGAAGATAAATCTTGTGTTTCTCTTGGATTTGAAGCTAACTCGTTTGTTTCGCATACAGCTCAAACTATGTCATGTATATCACAAGTATGTAAAGCTAAACCATTTGTTTCGCATGGATATGAAGCTAAGCCTTCTAATGCGCAATGATTCGAAGCTAAATCATGTGTTTTGCTTGGATTTGAAGCTAACTCGATTGTTTCGCATTCCTTCTACTTCGAATTCATTTGAAGTTTGGATTAGAAGCTAACTCGATTGTTTCGCAATGCACTTTATGCTAAATCATGTACAAAACATGTATTTGAAGCTAAACCGTTTGATTCGCATGGATTTGAAGCTAAGCCTTCTACTTCGCATTGATTTGCAGCTAAATCATGTGTTTCGCTTGGTTTTGAAGCTGTCTCGATTGTTTCGCATGCAGTTGAAGCTAAATCATGTATATCACAAGTATTTTAAGCTAAACCATTTGTTTCTCATGTATTTGATGCTAAGCCTTCCACTTCGCATTGATTTGAAGCTAACTCGATTGTTTCGCCTGCATATGAATCTATATCACTTATATCGCAATTATCTGAAGATAAATCATTTGTTTCTCATATATTTGAAGATAAGCCTTGTACTTCGCATTGATTTGTAGCTAAATCATGAGTTTCGCTTGGATTTGAAGCCAACTCGTTTGTATCGTTTGCAGTTAAAGCTAAATCATGTTCATCACAAGTATCTGAATATAAACCATCTGTGTCGCATGACTATTGAGCTAAACCATGTGTTTCGCATGAATTTGAAGCTAAATGATGTGTTTCGCATGCATATGAAGCTAACTCTTTTGTTTCGCCTGCATTTGAAGATAAATCATGTATATCACAAGTACTTGAAGCTCAACCGTTTGATTTGCATGGATTTGAAGCTAAGCCTTCTACTTCGCATTGATTGGAAGTTAAGTCATGTGTTTCTCTTGGATTTGAAGCTAACTTGTTTGTTTCGCATGCAGTTGAAGTAAAATCACGTTTATCACAAGTATCTGAATCTAACCCATCTGTTTCGCAAGACTATGAAGCTATGAAGCTAAACCATGTATTTCGCATGAATTTGAAACTAAATGATGTGTTTCGCTTGGTTTTGAAGCTAACTCATTTGTTTCGCCTGCATTTGAAGCTGAATCATGTATATCACAAGTATTTGAAGCTAAACCATTTATTTCGCATGAATTTGAAGCTAAGCCTTCTACTTCGCATTGATTTGAATCTAAATCATGTGTTTCGCTTGGTTTTGAAGCTAACTCGTTTGTTTCGCATGCAGTTGAAGCTGATTCATGTATATCACAATTATTTGAAGCTAAACCATTTCTTTCGCATGAATTTGAAGCTAAGCCTTCTACTTCGCATTGATTTGAAGCTAAATCATGTGTTTCGCTTGGTTTTGAAGCTAACTCGTTTGCTTCGCATGCAGTTGAAGCTGAATCATGTATATCACAAGTATTTGAAGCTAAACCATTTCTTTCGCATGAATTTGAAGCTAAGCCTTCTACTTCGCATTGATTTGAAGCTAAATCATGTGTGTCGCTTGGTTTTGAAGCTAACTCGTTTGTTTCGCATGCAGTTGAAGCTAAATCATGTATATCACAAGAATTTGAAGCTAAACCATTTGTTTCGCATGGATTTGAAGATAAGCCTCGTACTTCGCATTAATTTGAAGCTAACTCGATTGATTCGACTGCATTTGAAACTATATCACTTATATCGCAATTATCTGAAGATAAATCATTTGCTTGTCATGTATTTGAAGCTAAGCCGTCCATTTCGCACTGATTTGAAGCTAAATCAAATGTTTCGCATGGATTTGAAGCTAACTCTTTTGTTTCGCCTCCATTTGAAGATAAATCATGTATATCACAAGTATTTGAAGCTAAATCGTTTGATTCGCATGGATTTGAAGCTAAGCCTTCTACTTCGCATTGATTTGAAGCTAAATCATGTGTTTCGCTTGGTTTTGAAGCTAACTCGTTTGTTTCGCATGCAGTTGAAGCTAAATCATGTATATCACAAGAATTTGAAGCTAAACCATTTGTTTCGCATAGATTTGAAGATAAGCCTCCTACTTCGCATTAATTTGCAGCTAACTCGATTGATTCGACGGCATTTGAATCTATATCACTTATATCGCAATTATCTGAAGATAAATCATTTGCTTCTCATGTATTTGAAGCTAAGCCGTCTATTTCGCACTGATTTGAAGCTAAATCATATGTTTCGCATGGATTTGAAGCTAACTCTTTTGTTTCGCCTGCATTTGAAGTTAAATCATGTTTGTCAAAAGTATTTGAAGCTGAAGCATTTGTTTCGCGTGGATTTGAAGCTAATTCTTCTACTTCGCATTTATTTGAAGTTAAATCATGTGTTTCTCTTGGATTTGAAGCTAACTCGTTTGTTTCGCATGCAGCTGAAGCTAAATCATGTATATCACAAGTATTTTAAGCTAAACCATTTGTTTCTCATGTATTTGATGCTAAGACTTCCACTTCGCATTGATTTGAAGCTATCTCGATTGTTTCGTTTGCAGTTGAAGCTAAATCATGTTTATCACAAGTATCTGAATATAAACCATCTGTGTCGCATGACTATTGAGCTAAACCATGTGTTTCGCATGAATTTGAAGCTAAATGATGTGTTTCGCATGGATATGAAGCTAACTCTTTTGTTTCGCCTGCATTTGAAGATAACTAATGTATATCACAAGTCCTTGAAGCTCAACCGTTTGATTCGCATGGATTTGAAGCTAAGCCTTCTACTTCGCATTGATATGCAGCTAAATCATGTGTTACGCTTGGTTTTGAAGCTAACTCGTTTTCTTCGCCTGTATTTGAAGATAAATCATGTGTATCACAAGTATTTGAAACTAAACCATTCGCTTCGCATGGATTTGAAGCAAAGACTTCAACTTCGCATTGATTCGAAGCTAAATCATGTGTTTCTCTTTGATTTTAAGCAAACTTGTTTGTTTCGCATGCAGTTGAAGCTAAATCATGATTATCACAATATCTGAATCTAAAAGATCTGTTTCGCAAGACTATGAAGCTATGAAGCTAAACCATGTATTTCGCATGAATTTGAAACTAAATGATGTGTTTCACATGGATTTGAAGCTAACTCTTTTGTTTCATCGGCATTTGAAGATAAATCATGTATATCACAAGTATTTGAAGCTAAACCGTGTGATTCGCATGGATTTGAAGCTAAGCCTTCTACTTCGCATTGATTTGCAGCTAAATCATGTGTTTCGCTTGGTTTTGAAGCTATCTCGTTTGTTTCGCATGCAGTTGAAGCTAAATCATGTATATCACAAGTATTTTAAGCAAAACCATTTGTTTCTCATGTATTTGATGCTAAGCCTTCCACTTCGCATTGATTTGAAGCTAACTCGATTGTTTTGCCTGCATATGAATCTATATCACTTATATCGCAATTATCTGAAGATAAATCATTTGTTTCTCATATATTTGAAGATAAGCCTTGTACTTCGCATTGATTTGTAGCTAAATCATGAGTTTCGCTTGGTTTTGAAGCCAACTCGTTTGTATCGTTTGCAGTTAAAGCTAAATCATGTTCATCACAAGTATTTGAATATAAACCATCTGTGTCGCATGACTATTGAGCTAAACCATGTGTTTCGCATGAATTTGCAGCTAAATGATGTGTTTCGCATGGATATGAAGCTAACTCTTTTGTTTCGCCTGCATTTGAAGATAAAACATGTATGTCACAAGTACTTGAAGCTCAACCGTTTGATTCGCATGGATTTGAAGCTAAGCCTTCTTCTTCGCATTGATTGGAAGTTAAGCCATGTGTTTCTCTTGGATTTGAAACTAACTTGTTTGTTTCGCATGCAGTTGAAGTTAAATCCTGTTTATCACAAGTATCTGAATCTAACCCATCTGTTTCGCAAGAATATGAAGCTATGAAGCTAAACCATGTGTTTCGCATGAATTTGAAGCTAAACGATGTGTTTAGCATGGATTTGAAGCTAAGCCTTCTACTTCGCATTGATTTGCAGCTAAATCATATGTAGCGCATGGATTTGAAGCTAAATCATATGTAGCGCATGGATTTGAAGCTAACTCGTTTGTTTCGCCAGCATTTGAATCTAAATCATGTATATCACAAGTATTTGAAGATAAACTATAAGTTTCGCATGGATTTGAAGCTAAGCCTTCTACTTCGCATTGATTTGCAGCTAAATCATATGTAGCGCATGGATTTGAAGCTAAATCATATGTAGCGCATGGATTTGAAGCTAACTCGTTTGTTTCGCCAGCATTTGAATCTAAATCATGTATATCACAAGTATTTGAAGATAAACTATAAGTTTCGCATGGTTTTGAAGCTAAGCCTTCTACTTCGCATTGATTTGAAGTTAAATCATGTGTTTCTCTTTGATTAGAAGCATACTTGTTTGTTTCGCATGCAGTTGAAGCTAATTCATGTTTATCACAAGTATCTGAATCTAAACCATCTTCTTCGCAAGACTATGAAGCTACGAAGATAAACCATGTGTTCCGCATGAATTTGAAACTAAATGATGTGTTTCGCATGGATTTGAAGCTAATTCTTTTGTTTCGCCTGCATTTGAAGATAAATCATGTATTTCACAAGTATTTGAAGCTACACCGTTTGATTCGCATGGGTTTGAATCTAAGCCTCCTACGTCGCATGAATTTGAATCTAAATCATGTGTTTCGCTTGGATTTGAAGCTAACTCGTTTGTTTCGCATGCAGTTAAAGCTAAATCATGTATATCACAAGTATTTGAAGCTAAACCATTCGTTTCGCATGGATTTGAATCTAAGCCTCCTACGTCGCATGAATTTGAATCTAAATCATGTGTTTCGCTTGGATTTGAAGCTAACTCGTTTGTTTCGCATGCAGTTGAAGCTAAATCATGTATATCACAAGTATTCGAAGCTAAACCATTTGTATCGCATGGATTTGAAGCTGAGCCTTCTAATGCGCAATGATTCGAAGCTAAATCATGTGTTTTGCTTGGATTTGAAGCTAACGCGATTGTTTCGCATTCCTTCTACTTCGCATTGATTTGAAGTTTGGATTAGAAGCTAACTCGATTGTTTCGCAATGCAGTTTATGCTAAATCATGTATAAAACATGTATTTGAAGCTAAACCATTTATTTCGCATGTATTTGAAGCTAAGACTTATACTTGCATGAAATTGAAGCTAAATCATGTGTTTCGCTTGGATTTGAAGCTAACTCGTTTGTTTCGCATGCAGTTGAAGCTAAATCATGTATATCACAAGTATTTGAAGCTAAACCATTCGTTTCGCATGGATTTGAATCTAAGCCTCCTACTTCGCATGAATTTGAATCTAAATCATGTGTTTCGCTTGCATTTGAAGCTAATTCGTTTGTTTCGCATGCAGTTGAAGCTAAATCATGTATATCACAAGTATTCGAAGCTAAACCATTTGTATCGCATGGATGTGAAGCTAAGCCTTCTAATGCGCAATGATTCGAAGCTAAATCATGTGTTTTGCTTGGATTTGAAGCTCACTCGATTGTTTCGCATTCCTTCTACTTCGAATTCATTTGAAGTTTGGATTAGAAGCTAACTCGATTGTTTCGCAATGCACTTTATGCTAAATCATGTACAAAACATGAATTTGAAGCTAAACCATTTATTTCGCATGTATTTGAAGCTAAGACTTATACTTTGCATGAAATTGAAGCTAAATCATGTGTTTCGCTTGGATTTGAAGCTAACTCGTTAGTTTCGCATGCAGTTGAAGCTATATCGCTTATATTCGCAAGTATTTGAAGCCAAATCATTCGTTTCGCATAAATTTGAAACTAAGGCAACTACTTCGCATTGATTTGAAGCTAAATCATGTGTTTCGCTTGGATTTGAAGCTAACTCGTTTGTTTCGCATGCAGTTGAAGCTAAATCATGTATATCACAAGTATTTGAAGCTAAACCATTCGTTTCGCATGGATTTGAATCTAAGCCTCCTACATCGCATGAATTTGAATCTAAATCATGTGTTTCGCTTGCATTTGAAGCTAATTCGTTTGTTTCGCATGCAGTTGAAGCTAAATTATGTATAAACAAGTATTTGAAGCTAAACCATTTGCATCGCAAGGATTTGAAGCTAAACCATGTGATTCGCAAGAATTTGAAGCTAAATCATGTGTTTCGCTTGGATTTGAAGCTAACTCGTTTGTTTCGCATGCAGTTGAAGCTATATCGCTTATATTCGCAAGTATTTGAAACCAAATCATTCGATTCGCATGAATTTGAAACTAGGGCTTCTACTTCGCATTGATTTCAAGCTAAATCATGTGTTTCGCTTGGATTTGAAGCTAACTCGTTTGTTTCGCATGCAGTTGAAGCTAAATCATGTATATCACAAGTTTTTGAAGCTAAACCGTTCGTTTCGCATGGAATTGAATCTAAGCCTCCTACGTCGCATGAATTTGAATCTAAATCATGTGTTTCGCTTGGATTTTAAGCTAACTCGATTGTTTCGCATGCAGTTAAAGCTAAATCATGTATATCACAAGTATTTGAAGCTATACCATTCGTTTTGCATGGATTTGAAGCTAAGCCTTCTACTTCGCATGAATTTGAATCTAAATCATGTGTATCGCTTGGTTTTGAAGCCTACTGGTTCGTTTCGCCTGCATTTGAAGCTAACTCATGTATATCACAAGTATTTGTAGCTAAACCATGTGTTTCGCAGGGATTTGAAGCTAACTCGTTATTTTCGCCTGCATTTGAAGATAAATCATGTATATCACAAGTATCTGAAGTTAAACCATTTGTTTCGCATGGATTTGAAGCTAAGCCTTCTACTTCGCATTGATTTGAAGCTAAATCATGTGTTACGCCTGGATTTTAAGCTAACTTTCTTGTTTCGCCTGCATTTGAATCTATATCAGTTATATCGCAAGTATATGAAGCTAAATCAATTGTATCGCATGGATTTGAAGCTAAGCCTTCTACTTCGCATTGATTTGAAGCTAAATCTTGTGTTTCTCTTGGATTTGAAGCTAACTCGTTTGTTTCGCATACAGCTCAAACTAAGTCATGTATATCACAAGTATGTAAAGCTAAACCATTTGTTTCGCATGGATATGAAGCTAAGCCTTCTAATGCGCAATGATTCGAAGCTAAATCATGTGTTTTGCTTGGATTTGAAGCTAACTCGATTGTTTCGCATTCCTTCTACTTCGAATTCATTTGAAGTTTGGATTAGAAGCTAACTCGATTGTTTCGCAATGCACTTTATGATAAATCATGTACAAAACATGTATTTGAAGCTAAACCATTTATTTCGCATGTATTTGAAGTTAAGACTTATACTTTGCATGAAATTGAAGCTAAATCATGTGTTTCGCTTGGATTTGAAGCTAACTCGTTAGTTTCGCATGCAGTTGAAGCTATATCGCTTATATTCGCAAGTATTTGAAGCCAAATCATTCGTTTCGCATAAATTTGAAACTAAGGCAACTACTTCGCATTGATTTGAAGCTAAATCATGTGTTTCGCTTGGATTTGAAGCTAACTCGTTTGTTTCGCATGCAGTTGAAGCTAAATCATGTATATCACAAGTATTTGAAGCTAAACCATTCGTTTCGCATGGATTTGAGTCTAAGCCTCCTACTTCGCATGAATTTGAATCTAAGTCATGTGTTTCGCTTGCATTTGAAGCTAATTCGTTCGTTTCGCATGCAGTAGAAGCTAAATCATGTATATCACAAGTATTTGAAGCTAAACCATTTGCATCGCAAGGATTTGAAGCTAAACCATGTGACTCGCAAGAATTTGAAGCTAAATCATGTGTTTCGCTTGGATTTGTAGCTAACTCGTTTGTTTCGCATGCAGTTGAAGCTATATCGCTTATATTCGCAACTATTTGAAACCAAATCATTCGATTCGCATGAATTTGAAACTAGGGCTACTAGTTCGCATTGATTTCAAGCTAAATCATGTGTTTCGCTTGGATTTGAAGCTAACTCGTTTGTTTCGCATGCAGTTGAAGCTAAATCATGTATATCACAAGTATTTGAAGCTAAACCGTTCGTTTCGCATGGATTTGAATCTAATCCTCCTACGTCGCATGAATTTGAATCTAAATCATGTGTTTCGCTTGGATTTGAAGCTAACTCGTTTGTTTCGCATGCAGTTAAAGCTAAATCATGTATATCACAAGTATTTGAAGCTAAACCGTTCGTTTCGCATGGATTTGAATCTAAGCCTCCTACGTCGCATGAATTTGAATCTAAATCATGTGTTTCGCTTGGATTTGAAGCTAACTCGATTGTTTCGCATTCCTTCTACTTCGAATTGATTTGAAGTTTGGATTAGAAGCTAACTCGATTGTTTCGCAATGCAGTTTATGCTAAATCATGTATAAAACATGTATTTGAAGCTAAACCATTTATTTCGCATGTATTTGAAGCTAAGACTTATACTTTGCATGAAATTGAAGCTAAATCATGTGTTTCGCTTGGATTTGAAGCTAACTCGTTAGTTTCGCATGCAGTTGAAGCTATATCGCTTATATTCGCAAGTATTTGAAGCCAAATCATTCGTTTCGCATAAATTTGAAACTAAGGCTACTACTTCGCATTGATTTGAAGCTAAATCATGTGTTTCGCTTGGATTTGAAGCTAACTCGTTTGTTCCGCATGCAGTTGAAGCTAAATCATGTATATCACAAGTATTTGAAGCTAAACCATTCGTTTCGCATGGATTTGAATCTAATCCTCCTACTTCGCATGAATTTGAATCTAAATCATGTGTTTCGCTTGCATTTGAAGCTAATTCGTTTGTTTCGCATGCAGTTGAAGCTAAATTATGTATAAACAAGTATTTGAAGCTAAACCATTTGCATCGCAAGGATTTGAAGCTAAACCATGTGATTCGCAAGAATTTGAAGCTAAATCATGTGTTTCGCTTTGATTTGAAACTAACTTGTTTGTTTCGCATGCAGTTGAAGCTATATCGCTTATATTCACAAGTATATGAAACCAAATCATTCGATTCGCATGAATTTGAAACTAGGGCTTCTCCTTCGCATTGATTTCAAGCTAAATCATGTGTTTCGCTTGGATTTGAAACTAACTCGCTTGTTTCGCATGCAGTTGAAGCTAAATCATGTATATCACAAGTATTTGAAGCCAAATCATTCGTTTCGCATAAATTTGAAACTAAGGCAACTACTTCGCATTGATTTGAAGCTAAATCATGTGTTTCGCTTCGATTTGAAGCTAACTCGTTTGTTTCGCATGCAGTTGAAGCTAAAACATGTACATCACAAGTATCTGAATCTAATCCATCTGTTTCGCAAGAATATGAAGCTATGAATCTAGTCCATGTGATTCGCATGAATTTGAAGCTAAATCATGTGATTCGCATGGATTTGAAGCTATATCACATATATCGCAATTATCTGAAGATAGATCATTTGTTTCTCATGTATTTAAAGCTAAGCCTTCTACTTCGGAGGAATTTGAAGCTAAATCATGTGTTTCGATTGGATTTGAAGCTAACTCTTTTGTTTCGCCTCCATTTGAAGATAAATCATGTATATCACAAGTATTTGAAGCTAAATCGTTTGATTCGCATGGATTTGAAGCTAAGCCTTCTACTTCGCATTGATTTGAAGCTAAATCATGTGTTTCGCTTGGTTTTGAAGCTAACTCGTTTGTTTCGCATGCAGTTGAAGCTAAATCATGTATATCACAAGAATTTGAAGCTAAACCATTTGTTTCGCATAGATTTGAAGATAAGCCTCCTACTTCGCATTAATTTGCAGCTAACTCGATTGATTCGACGGCATTTGAATCTATATCACTTATATCGCAATTATCTGAAGATAAATCATTTGCTTCTCATGTATTTGAAGCTAAGCCGTCTATTTCGCACTGATTTGAAGCTAAATCATATGTTTTGCATGGATTTGAAGCTAACTCTTTTGTTTCGCCTGCATTTGAAGATAAATCATGTATATCACAAGTATTTGAAGCTAAACCGTTTGATTCGCATGTATTTGAAGCTAAGCCTTCTACTTCGCATTGAATTGCAGCTAAATCATGTGTTTCGCTTGGTTTTGAAGCTAACTCGTTGGTTTCGCATGCAGTTGAAGTTAAATCATGTTTGTCAAAAGTATTTGAAGCTGAAGCATTTGTTTCGCGTGGATTTGAAGCTAATTCTTCTACTTCGCATTTATTTGAAGTTAAATCATGTGTTTCTCTTGGATTTGAAGCTAACTCGTTTGATTCGCATGCAGCTGAAGCTAAATCATGTATATCACAAGTATTTTAAGCTAAACCATTTGTTTCTCATGTATTTGATGCTAAGACTTCCACTTCGCATTGATTTGAAGCTATCTCGATTGTTTCGTTTGCAGTTGAAGCTAAATCATGTTTATCACAAGTATCTGAATATAAACCATCTGTGTCGCATGACTATTGAGCTAAACCATGTGTTTCGCATGAATTTGAAGCTAAATGATGTGTTTCGCATGGATATGAAGCTAACTCTTTTGTTTCGCCTGCATTTGAAGATAACTAATGTATATCACAAGTCCTTGAAGCTCAACCGTTTGATTCGCATGGATTTGAAGCTAAGCCTTCTACTTCGCATTGATATGCAGCTAAATCATGTGTTACGCTTGGTTTTGAAGCTAACTCGTTTTCTTCGCCTGTATTTGAAGATAAATCATGTGTATCACAAGTATTTGAAACTAAACCATTCGCTTCGCATGGATTTGAAGCAAAGACTTCAACTTCGCATTGATTCGAAGCTAAATCATGTGTTTCTCTTTGATTTTAAGCAAACTTGTTTGTTTCGCATGCAGTTGAAGCTAAATCATGATTATCACAATATCTGAATCTAAAAGATCTGTTTCGCAAGACTATGAAGCTATGAAGCTAAACCATGTATTTCGCATGAATTTGAAACTAAATGATGTGTTTCACATGGATTTGAAGCTAACTCTTTTGTTTCGCCGGCATTTGAAGATAAATCATGTATATCACAAGTATTTGAAGCTAAACCGTTTGATTCGCATGGATTTGAAGCTAAGCCTTCTACTTCGCATTGATTTGCAGCTAAATCATGTGTTTCGCTTGGTTTTGAAGCTATCTCGTTTGTTTCGCATGCAGTTGAAGCTAAATCATGTATATCACAAGTATTTTAAGCAAAACCATTTGTTTCTCATGTATTTGATGCTAAGCCTTCCACTTCGCATTGATTTGAAGCTAACTCGATTGTTTTGCCTGCATATGAATCTATATCACTTATATCGCAATTATCTGAAGATAAATCATTTGTTTCTCATATATTTGAAGATAAGCCTTGTACTTCGCATTGATTTGTAGCTAAATCATGAGTTTCGCTTGGTTTTGAAGCCAACTCGTTTGTATCGTTTGCAGTTAAAGCTAAATCATGTTCATCACAAGTATCTGAATATAAACCATCTGTGTCGCATGACTATTGAGCTAAACCATGTGTTTCGCATGAATTTGCAGCTAAATGATGTGTTTCGCATGGATATGAAGCTAACTCTTTTGTTTCGCCTGCATTTGAAGATAAAACATGTATGTCACAAGTACTTGAAGCTCAACCGTTTGATTCGCATGGATTTGAAGCTAAGCCTTCTTCTTCGCATTGATTGGAAGTTAAGCCATGTGTTTCTCTTGGATTTGAAACTAACTTGTTTGTTTCGCATGCAGTTGAAGTTAAATCCTGTTTATCACAAGTATCTGAATCTAACCCATCTGTTTCGCAAGAATATGAAGCTATGAAGCTAAACCATGTGTTTCGCATGAATTTGAAGCTAAACGATGTGTTTAGCATGGATTTGAAGCTAAGCCTTCTACTTCGCATTGATTTGCAGCTAAATCATATGTAGCGCATGGATTTGAAGCTAAATCATATGTAGCGCATGGATTTGAAGCTAACTCGTTTGTTTCGCCAGCATTTGAATCTAAATCATGTATATCACAAGTATTTGAAGATAAACTATAAGTTTCGCATGGATTTGTAGCTAAGCCTTCTACTTCGCATTGATTTGCAGCTAAATCATATGTAGCGCATGGATTTGAAGCTAAATCATATGTAGCGCATGGATTTGAAGCTAACTCGTTTGTTTCGCCAGCATTTGAATCTAAATCATGTATATCACAAGTATTTGAAGATAAACTATAAGTTTCGCATGGTTTTGAAGCTAAGCCTTCTACTTCGCATTGATTTGAAGTTAAATCATGTGTTTCTCTTTGATTAGAAGCATACTTGTTTGTTTCGCATGCAGTTGAAGCTAATTCATGTTTATCACAAGTATCTGAATCTAAACCATCTGCTTCGCAAGACTATGAAGCTACGAAGATAAACCATGTGTTCCGCATGAATTTGAAACTAAATGATGTGTTTCGCATGGATTTGAAGCTAATTCTTTTGTTTCGCCTGCATTTGAAGATAAATCATGTATATCACAAGTATTTGAAGCTACACCGTTTGATTCGCATGGGTTTGAATCTAAGCCTCCTACGTCGCATGAATTTGAATCTAAATCATGTGTTTCGCTTGGATTTGAAGCTAACTCGTTTGTTTCGCATGCAGTTAAAGCTAAATCATGTATATCACAAGTATTTGAAGCTAAACCGTTCGTTTCGCATGGATTTGAATCTAAGCCTCCTACGTCGCATGAATTTGAATCTAAATCATGTGTTTCGCTTGGATTTGAAGCTAACTCGTTTGTTTCGCATGCAGTTGAATCTAAATCATGTATATCACAAGTATTCGAAGCTAAACCATTTGTATCGCATGGATTTGAAGCTGAGCCTTCTAATGCGCAATGATTCGAAGCTAAATCATGTGTTTTGCTTGGATTTGAAGCTAACGCGATTGTTTCGCATTCCTTCTACTTCGCATTGATTTGAAGTTTGGATTAGAAGCTAATTCGTTTGTTTCGCATGCAGTTGAAGCTAAATTATGTATAAACAAGTATTTGAAGCTAAACCATTTGCATCGCAAGGATTTGAAGCTAAACCATGTGATTCGCAAGAATTTGAAGCTAAATCATGTGTTTCGCTTTGATTTGAAACTAACTCGTTTGTTTCGCATGCAGTTGAAGCTATATCGCTTATATTCACAAGTATATGAAACCAAATCATTCGATTCGCATGAATTTGAAACTAGGGCTTCTACTTCGCATTGATTTCAAGCTAAATCATGTGTTTCGCTTGGATTTGAAACTAACTCGCTTGTTTCGCATGCAGTTGAAGCTAAATCATGTATATCACAAGTATTTGAAGCCAAATCATTCGTTTCGCATAAATTTGAAACTAAGGCAACTACTTCGCATTGATTTGAAGCTAAATCATGTGTTTCGCTTCGATTTGAAGCTAACTCGTTTGTTTCGCATGCAGTTGAAGCTAAAACATGTACATCACAAGTATCTGAATCTAATCCATCTGTTTCGCAAGAATATGATGCTATGAATCTAGTCCATGTGATTCGCATGAATTTGAAGCTAAATCATGTGATTCGCATGGATTTGAAGCTATATCACATATATCGCAATTATCTGAAGATAGATCATTTGTTTCTCATGTATTTAAAGCTAAGCCTTCTACTTCGGAGGAATTTGAAGCTAAATCATGTGTTTCGCTTGGATTTGAAGCTAACTCGTTTGTTTCGCATGCAGTTGAAGCTAAATCATGTATATCACAAGTATTTGAAGCTAAACCATTCGTTTCGCATGGATTTGAATCTAAGCCTCCTACTTCGCATGAATTTGAATCTAAATCATGTGTTTCGCTTGCATTTGAAGCTAATTCGTTTGTTTCGCATGCAGT
Organism: Megalopta genalis; assembly: GCF_051020955.1. NCBI lineage: Eukaryota > Metazoa > Arthropoda > Insecta > Hymenoptera > Halictidae > Megalopta > Megalopta genalis. The sequence goes on from NW_027476132.1 coordinate 549,678, forward strand.
TGAAGCTAAATCATGTATATCACAAGTATTCGAAGCTAAACCATTTGTATCGCATGGATGTGAAGCTAAGCCTTCTAATGCGCAATGATTCGAAGCTAAATCATGTGTTTTGCTTGGATTTGAAGCTAACTCGATTGTTTCGCATTCCTTCTACTTCGAATTCATTTGAAGTTTGGATTAGAAGCTAACTCGATTGTTTCGCAATGCACTTTATGCTAAATCATGTACAAAACATGTATTTGAAGCTAAACCATTTATTTCGCATGTATTTGAAGCTAAGACTTATACCTTGCATGAAATTGAAGCTAAATCATGTGTTTCGCTTGGATTTGAAGCTAACTCGTTAGTTTCGCATGCAGTTGAAGCTATATCGCTTATATTCGCAAGTATTTGAAGCCAAATCATTCGTTTCGCATAAATTTGAAACTAAGGCAACTACTTCGCATTGATTTGAAGCTAAATCATGTGTTTCGCTTGGATTTGAAGCTAACTCGTTTGTTTCGCATGCAGTTGAAGCTAAATCATGTATATCACAAGTATTTGAAGCTAAACCATTCGTTTCGCATGGATTTGAATCTAAGCCTCCTACATCGCATGAATTTGAATCTAAATCATGTGTTTCGCTTGCATTTGACGCTAATTCGTTTGTTTCGCATGCAGTTGAAGCTAAATTATGTATAAACAAGTATTTGAAGCTAAACCATTTGCATCGCAAGGATTTGAAGCTAAACCATGTGATTCGCAAGAATTTGAAGCTAAATCATGTGTTTCGCTTGGATTTGAAGCTAACTCGTTTGTTTCGCATGCAGTTGAAGCTATATCGCTTATATTCGCAAGTATTTGAAACCAAATCATTCGATTCGCATGAATTTGAAACTAGGGCTTCTACTTCGCATTGATTTCAAGCTAAATCATGTGTTTCGCTTGGATTTGAAGCTAACTCGTTTGTTTCGCATGCAGTTGAAGCTAAATCATGTATATCACAAGTTTTTGAAGCTAAACCGTTCGTTTCGCATGGAATTGAATCTAAGCCTCCTACGTCGCATGAATTTGGATCTAAATCATGTGTTTCGCTTGGATTTTAAGCTAACTCGTTTGTTTCGCATGCAGTTAAAGCTAAATCATGTATATCACAAGTATTTGAAGCTATACCATTCGTTTTGTATGGATTTGAAGCTAAGACTTCTACTTCGCATGAATTTGAATCTAAATCATGTGTATCGCTTGGTTTTGAAGCCTACTGGTTCGTTTCGCCTGCATTTGAAGCTAACTCATGTATATCACAAGTATTTGTAGCTAAACCATGTGTTTCGCAGGGATTTGAAGCTAACTCGTTATTTTCGCCTGCATTTGAAGATAAATCATGTATATCACAAGTATCTGAAGTTAAACCATTTGTTTCGCATGGATTTGAAGCTAAGCCTTCTACTTCGCATTGATTTGAAGCTAAATCATGTGTTACGCCTGGATTTTAAGCTAACTTTCTTGTTTCGCCTGCATTTGAATCTATATCAGTTATATCGCAAGTATATGAAGCTAAATCAATTGTATCGCATGGATTTGGTGCTAAGACTTCTACTTCGCATTGATTTGAAGCTAAATCTTGTGTTTCTCTTGGATTTGAAGCTAACTCGTTTGTTTCGCATACAGCTCAAACTAAGTCATGTATATCACAAGTATGTAAAGCTAAACCATTTGTTTCGCATGGATATGAAGCTAAGCCTTCTAATGCGCAATGATTCGAAGCTAAATCATGTGTTTTGCTTGGATTTGAAGCTAACTCGATTGTTTCGCATTCCTTCTACTTCGAATTCATTTGAAGTTTGGATTAGAAGCTAACTCGATTGTTTCGAAATGCACTTTATGCTAAATCATGTACAAAACATGTATTTGAAGCTAAACCATTTATTTCGCATGTATTTGAAGCTAAGACTTATACTTTGCATGAAATTGAAGCTAAATCATGTGTTTCGCTTGGATTTGAAGCTAACTCGTTAGTTTCGCATGCAGTTGAAGCTATATCGCTTATATTCGCAAGTATTTGAAGCCAAATCATTCGTTTCGCATAAATTTGAAATTAAGGCAACTACTTCGCATTGATTTGAAGCTAAATCATGTGTTTCGCTTGGATTTGAAGCTAACTCGTTTGTTTCGCATGCAGTTGAAGCTAAATCATGTATATCACAAGTATTTGAAGCTAAACCATTCGTTTCGCGTGGATTTGAGTCTAAGCCTCCTACTTCGCATGAATTTGAATCTAAGTCATATGTTTCGCTTGCATTTGAAGCTAATTCGTTCGTTTCGCATGCAGTAGAAGCTAAATCATGTATATCACAAGTATTTGAAGCTAAACCATTTGCATCGCAAGGATTTGAAGCTAAACCATGTGATTCGCAAGAATTTGAAGCTAAATCATGTGTTTCGCTTTGATTTGAAACTAACTCGTTTGTTTCGCATGCAGTTGAAGCTATATCGCTTATATTCACAAGTATATGAAACCAAATCATTCGATTCGCATGAATTTGAAACTAGGGCTTCTACTTCGCATTGATTTCAAGCTAAATCATGTGTTTCGCTTGGATTTGAAACTAACTCGCTTGTTTCGCATGCAGTTGAAGCTAAATCATGTATATCACAAGTATTTGAAGCCAAATCATTCGTTTCGCATAAATTTGAAACTAAGGCAACTACTTCGCATTGATTTGAAGCTAAATCATGTGTTTCGCTTCGATTTGAAGCTAACTGGTTTGTTTCGCATGCAGTTGAAGCTAAAACATGTACATCACAAGTATCTGAATCTAATCCATCTGTTTCGCAAGAATATGATGCTATGAATCTAGTCCATGTGATTCGCATGAATTTGAAGCTAAATCATGTGATTCGCATGGATTTGAAGCTATATCACATATATCGCAATTATCTGAAGATAGATCATTTGTTTCTCATGTATTTAAAGCTAAGCCTTCTACTTCGGAGGAATTTGAAGCTAAATCATGTGTTTCGATTGGATTTGAAGCTAACTCGTTTGTTTCGCATGCAGTTGAAGCTATATCGCTTATATTCGCAAGTATTTGAAACCAAATCATTCGATTCGCATGAATTTGAAACTAGGGCTTCTACCTCGCATTGATTTCAAGCAAAATCATGTGTTTCGCTTGGATTTGAAGCTAACTCGTTTGTTTCGCATGCAGTTGAAGCTAAATCATGTATATCACAAGTATTTGAAGCTAAACCAATCGTTTCGCATGGATTTGAATCTAAGCCTCCTACTTCGCATGAATTTGAATCTAAATCATGTGTTTCGCTTGCATTTGAAGCTGATTCGTTTGTTTCGCATGCAGTTGAAGCTAAATCATGTAAATCACAAGTATTCGAAGCTAAACCATTTGTATCGCATGGATTTGAAGCTAAGCCTTCTAATGCGCAATGATTCGAAGCTAAATCATGTGTTTTGCTTGGATTTGAAGCTAACTCGATTGTTTCGCATTCCTTCTACCTCGCATTGATTTGAAGTTTGGATTAGAAGGTAACTCGTTTGTTTCGCAATGCAGTTTATGCTAAATCATGTATAAAACATGTATTTGAAGCTAAATCATTTATTTCGCATGTATTTGAAGCTAAGACTTATACTTTGCATGAAATTGAAGCTAAACATGTGTTTCGCTTGGATTTGAAGCTAACTCGTTAGTTTCGCATGCAGTTGAAGCTATATCGCTTATATTCGCAAGTATTTGAAGCCAAATCATTCGTTTCGCATAAATTTGAAACTAAGGCTACTACTTCGCATTGATTTGAAGCTAAATCATGTGTTTCGCTTGGATTTGAAGCTGACTCGTTTGTTTCGCATGCAGTTGAAGCTAAATCATGTATGTCACAAGTATTTGAAGCTAAACCATTCGTTTCGCATGGATTTGAGTCTAAGCCTCCTACTTCGCATGAATTTGAATCTAAATCATGTGTTTCGCTTGCATTTGAAGCTAATTCGTTCGTTTCGCATGCAGTAGAAGCTAAATCATGTATATCACAAGTATTTGAAGCTAAACCATTTGCATCGCAAGGATTTGAAGCTAAACCATGTGATTCGCAAGAATTTGAAGCTAAATCATGTGTTTCGCTTGGATTTGAAGCTAACTCGTTTGTTTCGCATGCAGTTGAAGCTATATCGCTTATATTCGCAACTATTTGAAACCAAATCATTCGATTCGCATGAATTTGAAACTAGGGCTACTACTTCGGATTGATTTCAAGCTAAATCATGTGTTTCGCTTGAATTTAAAGCTAATTCGTATGTCTCGCATGCTGTTGAAGCTAAATCTAGTATATCACAAGTATTTGAAGCTAAACCATTTGTTTCGCATGGATTCGAAAATCAGCCTTCTATTTCGCATTGATTTAAAGCTAAATCACGAGTTTCGCATGCATTAGAAGCTAACTCGTTTGTTTCGCATGCAGTTGAAGCTCAATCATATATCTCACAAGTATTTGAAGCTAAACCATTTGTTTCGCATGGATTTGTAGCTAAGCCTTCTCCTTCGCATTGATTTGAAGCTAAGTCATGTCTTACGCTTGGATTTGAAGCTCACTCCTTTGTTTCTCCTGCATTTGAAGCTATATCACTTATATCGCAAGTATTTGAAGCTAAATCATTTGTGTCGCATGAATTTGATTCTAAGCCTTCTACTTCGCTTTGATTTGGAGCTAAATCGTGTGTTTCGCATGGATTTGAAGCTCCCTCGTTTGTTTCGCCTGCATTTGAAGCTCAATCATGTATATCGCTAATATTTGAAGCTAATCCATTTGTTTGCATGGATTCGAAGATAAACCTTCTACTTGGTATTGATTTTAAGTTAAATTATGTGTTTCGCATGGATTTAAAGATAACTCGTTTGTTTCGCATGCAGCCGTTATTTTACCCATGAGTTCGGACTTGCATTTCTCGCTAGTCTGTTTGGCATCCTTCGCCAACTTTTCGTTAGCCGTTATTTTACCCACGAGTTCGGACTTGCATTTTACACCGGCCAGTTCGACACCCTCCGTCACTTTTTCGTTAGCTGTTATTTTTCTACGAAGCTCGTCGTCTCCTCTTTTCGATACATCGTCAACGTACGATCTAGTGGCCGCGTCATCGTTTCGAAGCGGTTCCGCCAAATGTTTGATCCTCTTATTTCGAGCCGTGTACGATTCCGTTGAGAAGCACATCGCATTATTCTGCATGTACTCGTGAAGCGATGACGTTACAGTATCATCGCCTATCTTTGGAACGCGATCGACGTACAGTTTGGTTGCCGCGTCATCGTTCGTCGTAGGATTTGCGACACGAGCGATCTTAGCGCCTCGCGCGTCGTAGAAATTGCCGATCGAGCATATGGCATTGTCGTGTACATAATTTTTACATATCGAATAAAAAGTTGAAATATCTGCCAATATTTTCGACTCGGGCGTACTATGTTTATACAACGTACCAAAGTTATTAATAGACATTTTTTTTCGTTTGTTGGTTCAGTTGTTTTCTTCTCCTTTCTTCTTCTTCTTCTTCTTTAACACCAACAACTCGAGTAGATCTTGCTGTTGCCCGATCTGTTGTATTTGCCGACAAATGTCGTCGAGTCTGAACTCAATATTTTTAAATCTGACCTCCCAACTTTCGTCTACGAATAACGTTTGATTGGTTTCGCAGCAATTCCAACGGATACTCGTTTTATCGAACCATTTGATAAATTTACCAACAGGCATTTCATTCGTCACTAACGTAATAAATATTCGAACAATTTAATTTATAATCAATCCAGCTTCGCGAAGTTCTACCAGCTCATTTGGGTCATCCCGATGCACATAATCGACCGGATTGTTGGTTACACGCATCATCGTCGTTGGAATATTTATACCTTTTCCACGTAACGCTGAGAACATTGGTCCTATAATAGTTTTGTACTTGTAGCCCTTATTTCCCATTATCTGATTACCACGTCGGTGCGCATGCGTGGCGATGAGAATGTTTCTATAAATTTCTTTATCGTTCTCGGTGTACAGGTTCTCGTTGGGTATTCTTTTGAATATCAATTCGTAGAGACCTGGAGTTCCCCTGTACCTAATTTTATTAATAACAATATCATCGTTGCTTTCCACGTCGAACGCAACGTTTCCAAGCATCTGTTTGTTATTATGAAAATACACTCCGTACACATTGTCCTGACTTTTCGGCTGCCCGCTAAAGAAATTTCTCAAGTATTCGCTCGCTAAAGGTCTAAGATTACTGAACAAATGCTCGTATTCGTGGCGATGCTTTTCAGGACTTCTCAAAATATTTCGCATCGATGATTCCAACGATGTTGCAGCCGTTGGAGATGATTCGAAAGCTCCCTCCTTCTCCGGATGCATTGAAGGTGTTGGTTCGAGCACCATATTGCTGTCCGCATCGTGGTCGTCGTCGTCATCGTCAACGTCAACATAGTCAACGTCATCGCTGACACCGATGGGGGAATATACTTTATTCTTCTTCTTTTTCAAATGCATCCTTGGAGTTAATGTCGCTTCATCGTGTTTCCTCTTTTTCTTAATAAATTATCACCCCACTTTCTTCTTCTTCACAGAGAACAGCGGCTGCTGCTGCTGCTGTGTTTGCTTGCAAATCCAACGGTCGATCAGCACTTGATGTATTATCTTTCGCTTCCGTAGCTGTATTTTGAACCAGCTGTTTCAACGGTTCCACAATCGGACGTAAATTCGTCTCAATGTTGGACTGTACATCCATTTTCCCAACTTTCAAGGCTAAACTCTTTTTACGTATGACGTCACTGGTCTTAGCTATTTCCTTAACGATGGCAGCTCGCAGGTTTTTCTTTGACGGACGCATATCGAGTGGGGAGCACGATGTGACATCGACACCTCTTACCGTCCAAATGAGCCGGATCACAGCACGACGAATTCGTTAAATCCGCGTCTGTAACTTCCTCGGTTCTCAGGACTGTCTTTGTCGATTACAAGGAATTCATACTTGTTTCGCCAACACCTTGAACAAACTGCGTTGAAACTTTCGAACGACATATCGGTATTCACATGATCCTGATGAACGTGTCGCAGATTCGTGGCATCTTCATTGAATAGAATCAATAGATTGGCATTGTCCCGAATCAAATGGTTGGGTATTCTCGCATACGATTGCGACAGATAGAAACAATCGACGTGCGAATGTCTGCCCATCGCGAAATATTCTCTCATAACGTCCTGTTCGTCACAAGCAACGTCGTCGAAGATAAATATCGAATTCGGTCGAGCATCCGCCGGGGGAATCACGTCCGCGTTGTCCGAATAGGCAAAATAACCTACGTCCTTGCCCACGTGCGAGAACAAGTTGTTGAAGTATTGATATTTTGGCTGACGTAACGATTTCGAATACACGTACACATTTGCGAATCGCAGTCCATTCGGACTTTCCAACAGGCTAATCATGACGTTCGTTTTACCACATCCTGACGGGTCGCTTATCACGCATCGTATAGTACTCGGTAGCAATGACCCATGCTTCCGAATTATCTCATCATGGTCGTCGAATGTGTGGCAGGTCGGAACCTGGATATTCAAGGACTGTCGTACGAAACGCATGCTCTCTCTCTCTCGACTGTTATTGTTATGCTACATTTTCTTTTCGAACGATAAGGTATTTATACGAGAACTCAAGCATCATAGATATCAGTCTTCTCGTATTCTAATAATAGAGCACATCTCCGTGTAACTAACGCACGTGCAGTTTTTTTGTTCATTATCAATCAAAAAACCTTTGACACAACAGCTTCATATACCGCTACAGATTGGAAAGAAACAGCTTTGTATACCGCTACAGACTGGTAAGAAACAGCTCTGTATACCGCTCCAGACTGGTATAAACAGCTCTGTATACCGCTACAGACTGGTATAAACAGCTCTGTATACCGCTACAGACTGGTATAAACAGCTCTGTATACCGCTACAGACTGGTAAGAAACAGCACTGTATACCGCTACAGACAGGTAAGAAACAGCTCTGTATGCTGCTACAGACTGGTATGAACAGCTCTGTATAACGCTACAGACTGGTAAGAAACAGCTCCGTATACCGCTATAGACTGGTAAAAGACATTCCCTCAAGATTAGGTGTGGGTCAGATAAGGAAGAAGGGTCGACGAGCGGTCAAGGGGAAGAAGAAGAAGAACTACAGTAGCTACAATACTGGTAGAATTCTACTAATTGCCAAACGAGGTGGTTTTTTACCGCTGCTGTTTCCTGCTTTAGGAGCTTTGGGGGCATTGTCAGGCGGCGCTGCTGCAGTGGCTAAAACGATAAACCAGGCGAAAGCTGAGAAGAAACAATTGAAAGAAATGGAACGACACACAAATTAATGCGATGTAGAAGATTTAGCTTCAAATTCGTGCGAAACAAATGATTTAGCTTCAAATACTTCCGAATATAAGTAATATAGCATCAAATGCAGGCGAAGCAAACGAGTAAGATTCAAATCCATTAGAAACGCATGATTTAGCTTCACATCAATACGAAGTAGAAGTTTTTGCTTCAAATATATGAGAAACAAATGATTTAGCATCAGATACTTGCGATATAAGTGATATAGCTTCAAATGCAGGCGAATCAAACGAGTTTGCTTCAAATCCATGAGAAACACGTGATTTACCTTGAAATCAATGCGACGTAGAAGGCGTAGCTACAAATACATGAGAAACAAATGATTTATCTTCAGATATTGGGATATAAGTGATATAGCTTCAAATGCACGCGAAACAATCGAGTTAGCTTCAAATCCATGATAACACATGATTTAGCTTCAAATCAATGCGAAGTAGAAAGCTCAACTTCGAACCATGCGAAACAAATCGTTTAGATTCAAATACTTGTGATATACATGATTTAGCTTCAACAGCTTGCGAAACAAACGAGTTAGCTTCAAATCCAAGCGAAAGACATGATTCAGCTACAAATCAATGCGAAGTAGAAGGCTTAGCTTCAAATCCAAGCGAAACACATGATTTAGATTCAAATACTTGCGATATAAATGAAATAGATTCAAATGCAGACGAAACAAACGAGTGAGCTTCAAATCTAAGCGAAACACATGATTTCGCTTTAAATTCATGCAAAACACTTGTAATAGCTTCAAATCCATGCGAAACACATGATTTACCTACAAATGCTTGCGATATAAATGATGTAGCTTCAAATGCAGGAGAAACAATCGAGTTATCTTCAAACCCATGCGAAACAAATGGTTTAACTTCAAATACTTGTGATATACATGATTTAGCTTCAACTGCATGAGAAACAATTGAGTGAGCTTCAAATCCACGCGAAACACATGATTTCGCTTTAAATTCATGCAAAACACTTGTAATAGCTTCAAATCCATGCGAAACACATGATTTAGATTCAAATACTTGCGATTTAAATGAAATAGATTCAAACGCAGACGAAAAATACGAGTTATCTTCACATCCATGCGAAACACATGATTTAGCTTCAAATCAATGCGACGTAGGAGGTTTAGCTTCAAATCAATGCGAAACGAATGATTTGTCTTCAAATACTTGCGAATATAACTGATATAGCTTCAACTGCATGCGAAACAAACGAGTTAGCTTCACATCCATGCGACACGCATGATACAGGTTCAAATCCATGCGAAACGCATAATTTAGCTTCAAATCATGCAGGCGAAACAATCGAGTTAGCTTCAAATCCAAGCGAAACACATGAATTAGTTTCAAATTCATTCGAAACACATGGTTTAGCTTAATATTTATGCGACACAAATGCTTCAGCTTCAAATACTTGTGATATACATGATTTAGCTTCAACTGCATGTGAAACAAACGTGTTAGATTCAAATTCAATCGAAACATATGATTCAGTTTCAAATCAATGCGAAGTAGAAGGCATAGCTACCAATCCATGCGAATCAACTGATTTAGCTTCAAATACTTCTGATATACATGATTTAACTTCAATTGCATGCCAAACAAACGAGTTAGCTTCAAATCCTAACGAAACACATGATTAAGATTCAAATCAGTGTGAAGTAGAAGGCTTAGCTTCAAATCCATGCGAAATGAATGAATGAGCTTCAAATACTTGCGAATATAAGTGAAATAGCTTCGAATGTAGGCAAAACAAACGAATTAGATTCAGATCCATGCGACACAAATTATTTAGCTTCATATAATTGTGATATACATGATTAAGATTCAGCTGCATGCGAAACAATCGATTTAGCTTCACACCCAAGGGAGACACATGATTTAACTTCAAATCAATGCGAAGTAGAAGCCTTAGCTTCAAATCAAAGCGAAAGAAATGGTTTAGCATCAAATACTTGTGATATACATGATTTAGCTTCAACTGCATGTGAAACAAACGAGTTATCTTGAAATACATGTGGATCACATGATTTAGCTATTAAATCAATGCGAAGTAGAAAGCTTAGCTTCAATTCCATGCGACAAAAATGAATTAGCTTCAAATGCTTGCGATATAAATGATGTACCTTCAAATGCAGGCGAATCAAACGAGTTAGCTTCAAATCCATGCGAAACACATGATTTGGTTTCAAATTCATGCGAAACACATGGTTTAGCTTCATATTCTAGCGAAACAGATGGCTTTGATCCAGATACTTGTGATAAAGATGATTTAGCTTCAACTGCATGCGAATCAAACGAGTTAGCTTCAAATCCAATCGAAACACATGATTTAGATTCAAATTCATGCGAAGTAGAAGGATTAGCTTCAAATCCATGCGAAAAGAATGGTTAAGCTTCAAATACTTGTGATATACGTGATTTAGCTTTAACTGCATGCGAAACAAACGAGCTGGCTTCAAATCCAAGTGAAACACATAATTTAGCTTCAAATCAATGCGAAGTTGATGGCTTATCTTCGAATCCATGCGACAAAAATGAATTAGCTTCAAATGCTTGCAACATAAATGATGTACCTTCAAATGCAGGCGAAACAAACGGGTTTGCTTCAAATCCATGCGAAACACATGATTTAGCTTCAAATTCACGCGAAGTAGAAGGCTTATCTTCGAAACCATGCGAAACAAATGGTTTAGATTCATATACTTTTGAAATACACGATTTAGCTTCAAATTCATGCGAAACACATGGTTTAGATAAATATTCATACGAAACACATGGTTTAGCTTAATATTCATGCGAAACAAATGGTTCAGCTTCAAATACTTGCGATATAAATGAAATAGCTTCAAATGCAGACGGAACAAACGAGTTAGCTTCAAAAACATGCGAAACACACGATTTAGCATCAAATCAATGCGAAGTAGAAGGATTAGCTTTAAATCCATGCGACAAAAATGAATTAGATTCAAATGCAAGCGATATAAATGATGTACCTTCAAATGCAGGCAAAACAAACGGGTTAGCTTCAAATCCATGCGTAACACGTGATTTAGCTTCAAATCAATGCGAAGTAGAAGGCTTAGTTTCAAATACATGAGGAACAAATGATTTATGTTCAGATAATTGCGATATAAGTGATATGGCTTCAAACGCAGGTTAAACAATCGAGTTAGCTTCAAATCCATGCGAAGTTGATGGCTTATCTTCGAATCCATGCGACAAAAATGAATTAGCTTCAAATGCTTGCAACATAAATGATGTACCTTCAAATGCAGGCGAATCAAACGAGTTAGCTTCAAATCCATGCGAAACACATGATTTGGTTTCAAATTCATGCGAAACACATGGTTTAGCTTCATATTCTAGCGAAACAGATGGCTTTGATCCAGATACTTGTGATAAAGATGATTTAGCTTCAACTGCATGCGAATCAAACGAGTTAGCTTCAAATCCAATCGAAACACATGATTTAGATTCAAATTCATGCGAAGTAGAAGGATTAGCTTCAAATCCATGCGAAAAGAATGGTTAAGCTTCAAATACTTGTGATATACGTGATTTAGCTTTAACTGCATGCGAAACAAACGAGCTGGCTTCAAATCCAAGTGAAACACATAATTTAGCTTCAAATCAATGCGAAGTTGATGGCTTATCTTCGAATCCATGCGACAAAAATGAATTAGCTTCAAATGCTTGCAACATAAATGATGTACCTTCAAATGCAGGCGAAACAAACGGGTTTGCTTCAAATCCATGCGAAACACATGATTTAGCTTCAAATTCACGCGAAGTAGAAGGCTTATCTTCGAAACCATGCGAAACAAATGGTTTAGATTCATATACTTTTGAAATACACGATTTAGCTTCAAATTCATGCGAAACACATGGTTTAGATAAATATTCATACGAAACACATGGTTTAGCTTAATATTCATACGAAACAAATGGTTCAGCTTCAAATACTTGCGATATAAATGAAATAGCTTCAAATGCAGACGGAACAAACGAGTTAGCTTCAAAAACATGCGAAACACACGATTTAGCATCAAATCAATGCGAAGTAGAAGGATTAGCTTTAAATCCATGCGACAAAAATGAATTAGATTCAAATGCAAGCGATATAAATGATGTACCTTCAAATGCAGGCAAAACAAACGGGTTAGCTTCAAATCCATGCGTAACACGTGATTTAGCTTCAAATCAATGCGAAGTAGAAGGCTTAGTTTCAAATACATGAGGAACAAATGATTTATGTTCAGATAATTGCGATATAAGTGATATGGCTTCAAACGCAGGTTAAACAATCGAGTTAGCTTCAAATCCATGCGAAGTTGATGGCTTATCTTCGAATCCATGCGACAAAAATGAATTAGCTTCAAATGCTTGCAACATAAATGATGTACCTTCAAATGCAGGCGAATCAAACGAGTTAGCTTCAAATCCATGCGAAACACATGATTTGGTTTCAAATTCATGCGAAACACATGGTTTAGCTTCATATTCTAGCGAAACAGATGGCTTTGATCCAGATACTTGTGATAAAGATGATTTAGCTTCAACTGCATGCGAATCAAACGAGTTAGCTTCAAATCCAATCGAAACACATGATTTAGATTCAAATTCATGCGAAGTAGAAGGATTAGCTTCAAATCCATGCGAAAAGAATGGTTAAGCTTCAAATACTTGTGATATACGTGATTTAGCTTTAACTGCATGCGAAACAAACGAGCTGGCTTCAAATCCAAGTGAAACACATAATTTAGCTTCAAATCAATGCGAAGTTGATGGCTTATCTTCGAATCCATGCGACAAAAATGAATTAGCTTCAAATGCTTGCAACATAAATGATGTACCTTCAAATGCAGGCGAAACAAACGGGTTTGCTTCAAATCCATGCGAAACACATGATTTAGCTTCAAATTCACGCGAAGTAGAAGGCTTATCTTCGAAACCATGCGAAACAAATGGTTTAGATTCATATACTTTTGAAATACACGATTTAGCTTCAAATTCATGCGAAACACATGGTTTAGATAAATATTCATACGAAACACATGGTTTAGCTTAATATTCATACGAAACAAATGGTTCAGCTTCAAATACTTGCGATATAAATGAAATAGCTTCAAATGCAGACGGAACAAACGAGTTAGCTTCAAAAACATGCGAAACACACGATTTAGCATCAAATCAATGCGAAGTAGAAGGATTAGCTTTAAATCCATGCGACAAAAATGAATTAGATTCAAATGCAAGCGATATAAATGATGTACCTTCAAATGCAGGCAAAACAAACGGGTTAGCTTCAAATCCATGCGTAACACGTGATTTAGCTTCAAATCAATGCGAAGTAGAAGGCTTAGTTTCAAATACATGAGGAACAAATGATTTATGTTCAGATAATTGCGATATAAGTGATATGGCTTCAAACGCAGGTTAAACAATCGAGTTAGCTTCAAATCCATGCGAAACAGATGATTTAGCTTCAAATTCATGCGAAGTAGAAGACTTAGCTTCAAATCCATGCGACACAAATGGTTTAGCATCAAATACTTGTGATATACATGATTTAGCTTCAACTGCATGCGAAAGAAACGAGTTAGCTTCAGATCCAAGGGATGCCCATGATTTGGTTTCAAATCAAATCGAAGTAGAAGTTTTAGCTTCAAATCCTAGCGAAACACATGATTTAGCTTCAACTTAATTCGAAGTAGAAGGCTTAGTTTCAAATCCATGCGAATCAAATGGTTGAGCTACAAATACCTGTGATATACATAATTTAGCTTCAACTGCATGCGAAACAAACGAGTCAACGTCAAATCCATGCGAAACACATGATTTAGTTTCAAAACAATGCGAAGTAGAAGGGTTAGCTACAAATCCGAGCAAAACATATGATTTAGCTTCAAATTCATGCGAAGTAGAATGCTTAGTTTCAGATCGATGCGATACGAATGATTTATCTTCAAATACTTGTGCTATACATGATTTATCTTCAACTGAATGCGAAACAAACGAGGTAGCTTCAAATTCAAGCGAAACACATGATTTAACTTCAAATCAATGCGAAATAGAAGTCTTATCTTCGAATCCATGCGAAATGAATGATTGAGCTTCAAATACTTGCGAATACATGTGATATAGCTTCAAATACAGGCGAAACAAACGAGTTAGCTTCAAATCCATGCGAAACACATGATTTAGCTACAACTTCAGTCGATACACATTGTTTAGCTTAATATTCATGCCAAACAAGTGGTACAGCTTCGAATACTTGTGATATACATGATTTAGCTTCAACTGCATGCGAAACAAACGAGTTGGCTTCAAATCCAAGAGAAACACAAGATTTAGCTTCAAATCAATGCGAAGTAGAAGGCTTAGCATCAAATCCATGCGATACAAATGATTTAGCTTCATATACTTGCGATATAACTGATATAGATTCAAATGCAGGCGAAACAAGAGAGTTAGCTTCAAATCCAAGCGTAACACATGATTTAGCTTCAAATCAATGCGAAGTAGAAGGCTTAGCTTCAAATCCATGCGAAACAAATGGTTTAACTTCAGATACTTGTGATATACATGATTTATCTTCAAATGCAGGCGAAAAAAACGGTGTTAGCTTCAAATACTTATGATTTACATGATTTAGCTTCAACTGCATGCGAAACAAACGAATTAGCTACAAATGCAAGCGAAACACATGATTTAGATTCAAATTCATGCGAAGTAGGAGGCTTAGATTCAAATCCATGCGAAACGAATGGTTTAGCTTCAAATCAATGCGGAGTGGAAGGCTTATCTTCGAAACCATGCGAAACAGATGGTTTAGATTCACATACTTGTGATAAAAGTGATTTAAATTCAACTGCATGCGGAACAAACGAGAGAGCATCAAATTCAAGCGTAACACACGACTTACCTTCAAATCAATGCGAAGTAGAAGAGGTAACATCATATCCATGCGACACATATGATTTAGCTTCAAATAATTGCGATATAAGTGATGTAGCTTCAAATGCAGGAGAAACAAAAGCGTGAGCTTCAAATCCAAGCGCAACTCATGATTTAGCTTCAGATCAATCCGATGTAGAAGGCTTAGCTTCAAATCCGTGCGAAACAAATGATTTAGTTATAAATACTTGTGATATAGATGATTTAGCTTCAAATGCAGGCGAAACAAACGAGTTAGCTTCAAATCCATGCAAAACACATGATTTAGCTACAAATTCATTCGATGCACATTGTTTAGCTTAATATTCATGCCAAACAAAGTGGTACAGCTTCAAATACTTGTGATATACATGATTTAGTTTCAACTGCATGCGCAGCAAACGAGTTTGCTTCAACTCCATTCGAAACACACGATTTAGCTTCAAATCAATGCGAAATAGACATCTTATCTTCGAATACATGCGAAACAAATAGTTTAGCTTCAAATACTTGGGATACACATGATTTGTGATCAAATGCAGGCGAAAAAAAACGAGTTAGCTTCAGATCCATGCGAAACACATATTTTAGTTTCAAATTCATTCGAAGTAGAACGCTTAGCTTCAAATCCATGCGAAACACATGGTTTAGCTTCAAATACTTGTGATTTACATGATTTAGCTTCAACTGCATGCGAAACAAACGAATTAGCTTCAAATGCAAGCGAAACACATGATTTAGATTCAAATTCATGCGAAGTAGGAGGCTTAGATTCAAATTCATGCGAAGTAGGAGGCTTAGATTCAAATCCATGCGAAACGAATGGTATAGCTTCAAATACTTGTGATATCCATGATTTAGCTTTAACTGCATGCGAAACAAACGAGTTAGCTTCAAATCCAAGCGAAACACATGATTTAGCTTCAAATCAATGCGAAGTAGTAGCCTTAGTTTCAAATTTATGCGAAACGAATGATTTGGATTCAAATACTTGCGAATATAAGCGATATAGCTTCAACTGCATGCGAAACTAACGAGTTAGCTTCAAATCCAAGCGAAACACATGATTTAGCTTCAATTTCATGCAAAGTATAAGTCTTAGCTTCAAATACATGCGAAATAAATGGTTTAGCTTCAAATACATGCTTTATACATGATTTAGCATAAACTGCATTGCGAAACAATCGAGTTAGCTTCTAATCCAAACTTCAAATCAATGCGAAGTAGAAGGAATGCGAAACAATCGAGTTAGCTTCAAATCCAAGCAAAACACATGATTTAGCTTCGAATCATTGCGCATTAGAAGGTTTAGCTTCAAATCCATGCGATACAAATGGTTTAACTTCGAATACTTGTGATATACATGATTTAGCTTCAACTGCATGCGAAACATACGAGTTAGCTGCAAATCCAAGCGAATCACATGATTTAGATCCAAATCAATGCGAAGTTGGCGGCTTAGCCTCAAATCCATGCGAAACGAATTATTTACTTTCAAATAGTTGCGAATATAAGTGATATAGCTTCAAATGCAGGCGAAACAAACGAGTTAACTTCAAATCCATGCGAAACACATGATTTAGCTCCAAGCCAATGCGAAGTGGAAGGCTTCGCTCCAAATCCATGTGAATCAAATGGTTTCGCTTCAAATACTTGTGATATACATGATTTAGCTTCAACTGCATGCGAAACAAACGAGTTAGCTTCAAATCCAAGCGAAACACATGCTTTAGCTGCAAATCAATGCGAAGTAGTGGGCTTAGCTTCAAATCCATGCGAATCAAATGGTTTAGCTACAAATACTTGTGATATACATGATTTAGCTTCAGCTGCATGCGAAACAAACGATTTTGCTTCACACCCACGGGAAACACATGATTTAACATCAATTCAATGCGAAGTAGAAGGCGTAGCTTCAAATCAATGCGCAACAAATGGTTTAGCATCAAATACTTGTGATATACATGATTTAGCTTCAACTGCATGCGAAACAAACGAGGTAGCTTCAAATTCAAGCGAAACACATGATTTAGCTTCAAATCAATGCGAAATAGAAGTCTTAACTTCGAATCCATGTGAAATGAATGATTGAGCTTCAAATACTTGCGAATATAAGTGATATAGCTTCAAATACAGGCGAAACAAACGAATTAGCTTCAAATCCATGCGAAACATATGATTATTCTCCAAATTAAGGCGAAGTGGAAGGCATAGATTCAAATCCATGCGAATCAAATGGTTTAGCTTCAAATACTTGTGATATACATGACTTAGCTTCAGCTGTATGCGAAACAAACGAGTTGGCTTCAAATCCAAGAGAAACACAAGATTTAGCTTCAAATCAATGCGAAGTAGAAGGCTTAGCATCAAATCCATGCGATACAAATGATTTAGCTTCATATACTTGCGATATAACTGATATAGATTCAAATGCAGGCGAAACAAGAGAGTTAGCTTCAAATCCAAGCGTAACACATGATTTAGCTTCAAATCAATGCGGAGTAGAAGGCTTAGCTTCAAATCCATGCGAAACAAATGGTTTAACTTCAGATACTTGTGATATACATGATTTATCTTCAAATGCAGGCGCAAAAAACGAGTTAGCTTCAAATCCATGCGAAACACATGGTTTAGCTTCAAATACTTATGATTTACATGATTTAGCTTCAACTGCATGCGAAACGAGCGAATTAGCTTCAAATCCATGCGAAACACATGGTTTAGCTTCAAATACTTGTGATTTACATGTTTTTGCTTCAACTGCATGCGAAACAAACGAATTATCTTCAAATGCAAGCGAAACACATGATTTAGATTCAAATTCATGCGAAGTAGGAGGCTTAGATTCAAATCCATGCGAAACGAATGGTTTAGCTTCAAATCAATGCGGAGTGGAAGGCTTATCTTCGAAACCATGCGAAACAGATGGTTTAGATTCACATACTTGTGATAAAAGTGATTTAAATTCAACTGCATGCGGAACAAACGAGAGAGCATCAAATTCAAGCGTAACACACGACTTACCTTCAAATCAATGCGAAGTAGAAGAGGTAGCATCATATCCATGCGACACATATGATTTAGCTTCAACTGCATGCGAAACCAACGAGATAGATTCAAATCCAAGCGAAACACATGATTTAGTTTCAAATCAATGCGAAGTGGAAGGCTTAGCTACAAATCCGAGCGAAACATATGATTTAGCTTCAAATTCATGCGAAGTAGAATGCTTAGTTTCAGATCGATGCGATACGAATGATTTATCTTCAAATACTTGTGATATACATGATTTATCTTCAACTGAATGCGAAACAAACGAGGTAGCTTCAAATTCAAGCGAAACACATGATTTAGCTTCAAATCAATGCGAAATAGAAGTCTTATCTTCGAATCCATGTGAAATGAATGATTGAGCTTCAAATACTTGCGAATATAGGTGATATAGCTTCAAATACAGGCGAAACAAACGAATTAGCTTCAAATCCATGCGAAACATATGATTATTCTCCAAATTAAGGCGAAGTGGAAGGCATAGATTCAAATCCATGCGAATCAAATGGTTTAGCTTCAAATACTTGTGATATACATGACTTAGCTTCAGCTGTATGCGAAACAAACGAGTTGGCTTCAAATCCAAGAGAAACACAAGATTTAGCTTCAAATCAATGCGAAGTAGAAGGCTTAGCATCAAATCCATGCGATACAAATGATTTAGCTTCATATACTTGCGATATAACTGATATAGATTCAAATGCAGGCGAAACAAGAGAGTTAGCTTCAAATCCAAGCGTAACACATGATTTAGCTTCAAATCAATGCGATGTAGAAGGCTTAGCTTCAAATCCATACGAAACAAATGGTTTAACTTCAGATACTTGTGACATACATGATTTATCTTCAAATGCAGGCGAAAAAAACGAGTTAGCTTCAAATACTTATGATTTACATGATTTAGAGCTTCAACTGCATGCGAAACGAACGAATTAGCTTCAAATCCATGCGAAACACATGGTTTAGCTTCAAATACTTGTGATTTACATGATTTAGCTTCAACTGCATGCGAAACAAACGAATTAGCTTCAAATGCAAGCGAAACACATGATTTAGATTCAAATTCATGCGAAGTAGGAGGCTTAGATTCAAATCCATGCGAAACGAATGGTTTAGCTTCAAATCAATGCGGAGTGGAAGGCTTATCTTCGAAACCATGCGAAACAGTTGGTTTAGATTCACATACTTGTGATAAAAGTGATTTAAATTCAACTGCATGCGGAACAAACGAGAGAACATCAAATTCAAGCGTAACACACGACTTACCTTCAAATCAATGCGAAGTAGAAGAGGTAGCATCATATCCATGCGACACATATGATTTAGCTTCAAGTACTTGCGATATAAGTAGGCTTACCATACGTCCCGGTTTGACCGGGATAGTCCCGGTTTGAGATCCCAGTCCCGGCGTCCCGGTAGGCTTACCATACGTCCCGGTTTGAGATCCCAGTCCCGGCGTCCCGGTCAAACTTGAACAGCACCGACACCCCAACCAATCGTTCCCCCGCGCCCCACCGCGCCGCCCGTGCCACCCGCGCCAAAGACGAAACAAAAGCGAGCGAGAACGAGTGATACCGACTGCGTGCGTGAGTGTGAAAGTTTATTACCTCAGTCAGTTGTGCACATGCAAGCTTGTCTACTGCACGTGTCCACTATTAAACCGTGTTGCGTTCAGTTTTTTTTTTTACGTCGTCGTCGCCCGCCTGTGTTGTATTTAGTGTCTATTGTATTGACTTTTTTTCGTCGAAACAGATATTTATCGTACGATTTTTCCTGGCCCAGCATGCCAAAACGAAATTGTACATTCACAAAAGAACTTGAAAATGACTATCCGTTTCATAAAAAGCTCTGCGGTCATAACGACAGAGTGAAATGTCAACAGTGTTTATCAGAGTTTTCAATAGCACACGGTGGAAGAGCGGACATCAAGGATCATCTAAAGTGCTCGAAACACAAGGTCAGCGTACGTGTCATTGCAAGCTCATCTACCATAACATCGTTTTTCAAAAATGTCGAACCCGCAGAAAATGAACTTTCCATTGCTTCTAAAGAAGCTACTTTTGCATTCCATACAGCAATGCACGATATAAGTTTTAAAACATCTGATTGCTTCTCAAAATTAATATCGAAGCTATTTGAGCCCAAATTCGGGTCTGCGCGTACCAAGTGCGAAGCGATCATCACGGGAGTGATTGCACCGATGGCAAGAGATGAACTACACGATGAGCTAAAAGAATGCAATTTTTTGAGCATTTCAACAGATACATCAAACAGACATGATGTTAAATTGGCACCAATAGTTGTGAGGTACTTTGTACCTGTGAGAGGTATATCTGTAAAGTTACTCGATTTTCGATCTGTCGTCGGAGAAACGTCTGAAATCTTGGCAAATCACATAATGTCGATAATCAAAAGACACGAAATAGAAAACAAGGTGGCTGCTTTCTGTGGTGATAACTGTAATACGAATTTCGGAGGGGTAAACAGGCGGGGCACCAACAACGTCTATTCCAGGCTCAAGGAAGGTCTCGGCGTTAACATAAAAGGCATTGGTTGCAGCGCACACATCATTCACAATACAATTCAACATGCAGTTGATGGTCTGCCTGTCGAAATAGAGGCTATCGTTGTTAAAATATACAAATATTTTTGTATATATACTGTACGCGTCACAAACTTAAAAGAGTTTTGTGAGACAGCTGACATCGAGTACAAAAAATTAGTGAAACATGGAAATACAAGATTTCTGTCTTTATTACCAGCTGTGGAAAGGATCCTGCAGCTATACGAAGGCTTGAAATCTTATTTTCTTGCTCAAGTAAACTGTCCGCTCGCATTGCGACAGTTCTTCACAACAGAAATTGGAGCACTTTATTTTTGGTTTGTGCTCGGACAGTTAAATGTATTCAACAAGACCATTGAGTCTATGGAGAAGACTAACTCAACGGCGACAGATGTAGGTATGGAGTTGGCAAAGTTAAAAACCAATCTTCAAAACAGGATGGAAAACAAATTTCTTCCACAAGCAGCTAAACAACTCTTAAATAAATTGAAAGAGTCCATAAATGTCGAAAACTTCATGAGTGACGTTCACGCTTTTTATGAGCGCTGCATATCGTATTTAACATTGTGGGAAAAGAGCTTCGACGGAGCTGAAGATTTTGAGTGGATCTGCTTGAAAAATGAGCTCAACTGGAGTGAAATCGAAAAAGCAGCAGAAAATATAAATAAAATGCAAAAACCTCAATCGAAAACCCAAATAATGATTGATGAGCTGTTTGATGAGGTGTTATTGGCAAAAAGCTTCTTCCAAAATTCTAATGAAGCTAATTACTCCGAGAAATGGGTCCAGCTATTCACCCATTTTCACAAGCAGCATATTGAGGTGCCAAATTTAAAAAAAATTGTGGAGTTTGCTATGTGTCTACCCGGTACTTCAGCGCCAGTGGAAAGAATTTTTTCACAGATAAAAAAAATGTGGTCTGACGATCGGGGGAGGATGGAAGAATGCGTTGTGGAAGCCTTGCTTACGTGCAAACTCAACTTGAACATGTCATGCAGTGAATTTTATGACAAAATTAAGCACGACAAAACGATTCTGAAGAAAGTGCACTCTAGTGAAAAATATAAAGCAAGCGTGGGTGAACAATAAAACCGGGCAAATTT
The DNA here is from genome assembly GCF_051020955.1 of Megalopta genalis. Lineage (NCBI taxonomy): Eukaryota > Metazoa > Arthropoda > Insecta > Hymenoptera > Halictidae > Megalopta > Megalopta genalis. The sequence continues at coordinate 571,735 of NW_027476132.1, forward strand.
TTTGTGTTGTTTGTATTAATTGTACTTTGTCTCTTTTTCTTTTTAATAAAAAATATATTCACATTTATTAATATGTCTTCAATTCATAATAATTTTGATTGCATTTCAAATATGAAAAACACAAATTAAGCGAAAAGCAAAATGAAAATGAGCCTCTTTCTCTTCTGCGTCCCGGTTTGGCTCTTCGTAATTATGGTAAGCCTAGATATAAGTGATATAGCTTCAAATGCAGGAGAAACAAAAGCGTGAGCTTCAAATCCAAGCGTAACTCATGATTTAGCTTCAGATCAATCCGATGTAGAAGGCTTAGCTTCAAATCCATGCGAAACGAATGGTATAGCTTCAAATACTTGTGATATCCATGATTTAGCTTTAACTGCATGCGAAACAAACGAGTTAGCTTCAAATCCAAGCGAAACACATGATTTAGCTTCAAATCAATGCGAAGTAGTAGCCTTAGTTTCAAATTTATGCGAAACGAATGATTTGGCTTCAAATACTTGCGAATATAAGCGATATAGCTTCAACTGCATGCGAAACTAACGAGTTAGCTTCAAATCCAAGCGAAACACATGATTTAGCTTCAATTTCATGCAAAGTATAAGTCTTAGCTTCAAATACATGCGAAATAAATGGTTTAGCTTCAAATACATGCTTTATACATGATTTAGCATAAACTGCATTGCGAAACAATCGAGTTAGCTTCTAATCCAAACTTCAAATCAGTGCGAAGTAGAAGGAATGCGAAACAATCGAGTTAGCTTCAAATCCAAGCAAAACACATGATTTAGCTTCGAATCATTGCGCATTAGAAGGCTTAGCTTCAAATCCATGCGATACAAATGGTTTAACTTCGAATACTTGTGATATACACGATTTAGCTTCAACTGCATGCGAAACATACGAGTTAGCTGCAAATCCAAGCGAATCACATGATTTAGATCCAAATCAATGCGAAGTTGACGGCTTAGGCTCAAATCCATGCGAAACGAATTATTTACTTTCAAATACTTGCGAATATAAGTGATATAGCTTCAAATGCAGGCGAAACTAACGAGTTAACTTCAAATCCATGCGAAACACATGATTTAGCTCCAAGCCAATGCGAAGTGGAAGGCTTAGCTGCAAATCCATATGAATCAAATGGTTTCGCTTCAAATACTTGTGATATACATGATTTAGCTTCAACTGCATGCGAAACAAACGAGTTAGCTTCAAATCCAAGCGAAACACATGCTTTAGCTGCAAATCAATGCGAAGTAGTGGGCTTAGCTTCAAATCCATGCGAATCAAATGGTTTAGCTACAAATACTTGTGATATACATGATTTAGCTTCAGCTGCATGCGAAACAAACGATTTTGCTTCACACCCAAGGGAAACACATGATTTAACATCAATTCAATGCGAAGTAGAAGGCGTAGCTTCAAATCAATGCGCAACAAATGGTTTAGCATCAAATACTTGTGATATACATGATTTAGCTTCAACTGCATGCGAAACCAACGAGATAGATTCAAATCCAAGCGAAACACATGATTTAGTTTCAAATCAATGCGAAGTAGAAGGCTTAGCTACAAATCCGAGCGAAACATATGATTTAGCTTCAAATTCATGCGAAGTAGAATGCTTAGTTTCAGATCGATGCGATACGAATGATTTATCTTCAAATACTTGTGATATACATGATTTATCTTCAACTGAATGCGAAACAAACGAGGTAGCTTCAAATTCAAGCGAAACACATGATTTAGCTTCAAATCAATGCGAAATAGAAGTCTTATCTTCGAATCCATGTGAAATTAATGATTGAGCTTCAAATACTTGCGAATATAAGTGATATAGCTTCAAATACAGGCGAAACAAACGAATTAGCTTTAAATCCATGCGAAACATATGATTATTCTCCAAATTAAGGCGAAGTGGAAGGCATAGATTCAAATCCATGCGAATCAAATGGTTTAGCTTCAAATACTTGTGATATACATGACTTAGCTTCAGCTGTATGCGAAACAAACGAGTTGGCTTCAAATCCAAGAGAAACACAAGATTTAGCTTCAAATCAATGCGAAGTAGAAGGATTAGCATCAAATCCATGCGATACAAATGATTTAGCTTCATATACTTGCGATATAACTGATATAGATTCAAATGCAGGCGAAACAAGAGAGTTAGCTTCAAATCCAAGCGTAACACATGATTTAGCTTCAAATCAATGCGAAGTAGAAGGCTTAGCTTCAAATCCATGCGAAACAAATGGTTTAACTTCAGATACTTGTGATATACATGATTTGTCTTCAAATGCAGGCGCAAAAAACGAGTTAGCTTCAAATCCATGCGAAACACATGGTTTAGCTTCAAATACTTATGATTTACATGATTTAGCTTCAACTGCATGCGAAACGAACGAATTAGCTTCAAATCCATGCGAAACACATGGTTTAGCTTCAAATACTTGTGATTTACATGATTTAGCTTCAACTGCATGCGAAACAAACGAATTATCTTCAAATGCAAGCGAAACACATGATTTAGATTCAAATTCATGCGAAGTAGGAGGCTTAGATTCAAATCCATGCGAAACGAATGGTTTAGGTTCAAATCAATGCGGAGTGGAAGGCTTATCTTCGAAACCATGCGAAACAGATGGTTTAGATTCACATACTTGTGATAAAAGTGATTTAAATTCAACTGCATGCGGAACAAACGAGAGAGCATCAAATTCAAGCGTAACACACGACTTACCTACAAATCAAAGCGAAGTAGAAGAGGTAGCATCATATCCATGCGACACATATGATTTAGCTTCAAATACTTGCGATATAAGTGATATAGCTTCAAATGCAGGAGAAACAAAAGCGTGAGCTTCGAATCCAAGCGTAACTCATGATTTAGCTTCAGATCAATCCGATGTAGAAGGCTTAGCTTCAAATCCATGCGAAACGAATGGTATAGCTTCAAATACTTGTGATATCCATGATTTAGCTTTAACTGCATGCGAAACAAACGAGTTAGCTTCAAATCCAAGCGAAACACATGATTTAGCTTCAAATCAATGCGAAGTAGTAGCCTTAGTTTCAAATTTATGCGAAACGAATGATTTGGCTTCAAATACTTGCGAATATAAGCGATATAGCTTCAACTGCATGCGAAACTAAGGAGTTAGCTTCAAATCCAAGCGAAACACATGATTTAGCTTCAATTTCATGCAAAGTATAAGTCTTAGCTTCAAATACATGCGAAATAAATGGTTTAGCTTCAAATACATGCTTTATACATGATTTAGCATAAACTGCATTGCGAAACAATCGAGTTAGCTTCTAATCCAAACTTCAAATCAATGCGAAGTAGAAGGAATGCGAAACAATCGGGTTAGCTTCAAATCCAAGCAAAACACATGATTTAGCTTCGAATCATTGCGCATTAGAAGGCTTAGCTTCAAATCCATGCGATACAAATGGTTTAACTTCGAATACTTGTGATATACATGATTTAGCTTCAACTGCATGCGAAACATACGAGTTAGCGGAAAATCCAAGCGAATCACATGATTTAGATCCAAATCAATGCGAAGTTGACGGCTTAGCCTCAAATCCATGCGAAACGAATTATTTACTTTCAAATACTTGCGAATATAAGTGATATAGCTTCAAATGCAGGCGAAACAAACGAGTTAACTTCAAATCCATGCGAAACACATGATTTAGCTCCAAGCCAATGCGAAGTGGAAGGCTTAGCTCCAAATCCATGTGAATCAAATGGTTTCGCTTCAAATACTTGTGATATACATGATTTAGCTTCAACTGCATGCGAAACAAACGAGTTAGCTTCAAATCCAAGCGAAACACATGCTTTAGCTGCAAATCAATGCGAAGTAGTGGGCTTAGCTTCAAATCCATGCGAATCAAATGGTTTAGCTACAAATACTTGTGATATACATGATTTAGCTTCAGCTGCATGCGAAACAAACGATTTTGCTTCACACCCAAGGGAAACACATGATTTAACATCAATTCAATGCGAAGTAGAAGGCGTAGCTTCAAATCAATGCGCAACAAATGGTTTAGCATCAAATACTTGTGATATACATGATTTCGCTTCAACTGCATGCGAAACCAACGAGATAGATTCAAATCCAAGCGAAACACATGATTTAGTTTCAAATCAATGCGAAGTGGAAGGCTTAGCTACAAATCCGAGCGAAACATATGATTTAGCTTCAAATTCATGCGAAGTAGAATGCTTAGTTTCAGATCGATGCGATACGAATGATTTATCTTCAAATACTTGTGATATACATGATTTATCTTCAACTGAATGCGAAACAAACGAGGTAGCTTCAAATTCAAGCGAAACACATGATTTAGCTTCAAATCAATGCGAAATAGAAGTCTTATCTTCGAATCCATGTGAAATGAATGATTGAGCTTCAAATACTTGCGAATATAAGTGATATAGCTTCAAATACAGGCGAAACAAACGAATTAGCTTCAAATCCATGCGAAACATATGATTATTCTCCAAATTAAGGCGAAGTGGAAGGCATAGATTCAAATCCATGCGAATCAAATGGTTTAGCTTCAAATACTTGTGATATACATGACTTAGCTTCAGCTGTATGCGAAACAAACGAGTTGGCTTCAAATCCAAGAGAAACACAAGATTTAGCTTCAAATCAATGCGAAGTAGAAGGCTTAGCATCAAATCCATGCGATACAAATGATTTAGCTTCATATACTTGCGATATAACTGATATAGATTCAAATGCAGGCGAAACAAGAGAGTTAGCTTCAAATCCAAGCGTAACACATGATTTAGCTTCAAATCAATGCGATGTAGAAGGCTTAGCTTCAAATCCATACGAAACAAATGGTTTAACTTCAGATACTTGTGACATACATGATTTATCTTCAAATGCAGGCGAAAAAAACGAGTTAGCTTCAAATACTTATGATTTACATGATTTAGAGCTTCAACTGCATGCGAAACGAACGAATTAGCTTCAAATCCATGCGAAACACATGGTTTAGCTTCAAATACTTGTGATTTACATGATTTAGCTTCAACTGCATGCGAAACAAACGAATTAGCTTCAAATGCAAGCGAAACACATGATTTAGATTCAAATTCATGCGAAGTAGGAGGCTTAGATTCAAATCCATGCGAAACGAATGGTTTAGCTTCAAATCAATGCGGAGTGGAAGGCTTATCTTCGAAACCATGCGAAACAGATGGTTTAGATTCACATACTTGTGATAAAAGTGATTTAAATTCAACTGCATGCGGAACAAACGAGAGAACATCAAATTCAAGCGTAACACACGACTTACCTTCAAATCAATGCGAAGTAGAAGAGGTAGCATCATATCCATGCGACACATATGATTTAGCTTCAAGTACTTGCGATATAAGTGATATAGCTTCAAATGCAGGAGAAACAAAAGCGTGAGCTTCAAATCCAAGCGTAACTCATGATTTAGCTTCAGATCAATCCGATGTAGAAGGCTTAGCTTCAAATCCATGCGAAACGAATGGTATAGCTTCAAATACTTGTGATATCCATGATTTAGCTTTAACTGCATGCGAAACAAACGAGTTAGCTTCAAATCCAAGCGAAACACATGATTTAGCTTCAAATCAATGCGAAGTAGTAGCCTTAGTTTTAAATTTATGCGAAACGAATGATTTGGCTTCAAATACTTGCGAATATAAGCGATATAGCTTCAACTGCATGCGAAACTAACGAGTTAGCTTCAAATCCAAGCGAAACACATGATTTAGCTTCAATTTCATGCAAAGTATAAGTCTTAGCTTCAAATACATGCGAAATAAATGGTTTAGCTTCAAATACATGCTTTATACATGATTTAGCATAAACTGCATTGCGAAACAATCGAGTTAGCTTCTAATCCAAACTTCAAATCAGTGCGAAGTAGAAGGAATGCGAAACAATCGAGTTAGCTTCAAATCCAAGCAAAACACATGATTTAGCTTCGAATCATTGCGCATTAGAAGGCTTAGCTTCAAATCCATGCGATACAAATGGTTTAACTTCGAATACTTGTGATATACACGATTTAGCTTCAACTGCATGCGAAACATACGAGTTAGCTGCAAATCCAAGCGAATCACATGATTTAGATCCAAATCAATGCGAAGTTGACGGCTTAGGCTCAAATCCATGCGAAACGAATTATTTACTTTCAAATACTTGCGAATATAAGTGATATAGCTTCAAATGCAGGCGAAACTAACGAGTTAACTTCAAATCCATGCGAAACACATGATTTAGCTCCAAGCCAATGCGAAGTGGAAGGCTTAGCTCCAAATCCATATGAATCAAATGGTTTCGCTTCAAATACTTGTGATATACATGATTTAGCTTCAACTGCATGCGAAACAAACGAGTTAGCTTCAAATCCAAGCGAAACACATGCTTTAGCTGCAAATCAATGCGAAGTAGTGGGCTTAGCTTCAAATCCATGCGAATCAAATGGTTTAGCTACAAATACTTGTGATATACATGATTTAGCTTCAGCTGCATGCGAAACAAACGATTTTGCTTCACACCCAAGGGAAACACATGATTTAACATCAATTCAATGCGAAGTAGAAGGCGTAGCTTCAAATCAATGCGCAACAAATGGTTTAGCATCAAATACTTGTGATATACATGATTTAGCTTCAACTGCATGCGAAACCAACGAGATAGATTCAAATCCAAGCGAAACACATGATTTAGTTTCAAATCAATGCGATGTAGAAGGCTTAGCTACAAATCCGAGCGAAACATATGATTTAGCTTCAAATTCATGCGAAGTAGAATGCTTAGTTTCAGATCGATGCGATACGAATGATTTATCTTCAAATACTTGTGATATACATGATTTATCTTCAACTGAATGCGAAACAAACGAGGTAGCTTCAAATTCAAGCGAAACACATGATTTAGCTTCAAATCAATGCGAAATAGAAGTCTTATCTTCGAATCCATGTGAAATTAATGATTGAGCTTCAAATACTTGCGAATATAAGTGATATAGCTTCAAATACAGGCGAAACAAACGAATTAGCTTTAAATCCATGCGAAACATATGATTATTCTCCAAATTAAGGCGAAGTGGAAGGCATAGATTCAAATCCATGCGAATCAAATGGTTTAGCTTCAAATACTTGTGATATACATGACTTAGCTTCAGCTGTATGCGAAACAAACGAGTTGGCTTCAAATCCAAGAGAAACACAAGATTTAGCTTCAAATCAATGCGAAGTAGAAGGATTAGCATCAAATCCATGCGATACAAATGATTTAGCTTCATATACTTGCGATATAACTGATATAGATTCAAATGCAGGCGAAACAAGAGAGTTAGCTTCAAATCCAAGCGTAACACATGATTTAGCTTCAAATCAATGCGAAGTAGAAGGCTTAGCTTCAAATCCATGCGAAACAAATGGTTTAACTTCAGATACTTGTGATATACATGATTTGTCTTCAAATGCAGGCGCAAAAAACGAGTTAGCTTCAAATCCATGCGAAACACATGGTTTAGCTTCAAATACTTATGATTTACATGATTTAGCTTCAACTGCATGCGAAACGAACGAATTAGCTTCAAATCCATGCGAAACACATGGTTTAGCTTCAAATACTTGTGATTTACATGATTTAGCTTCAACTGCATGCGAAACAAACGAATTATCTTCAAATGCAAGCGAAACACATGATTTAGATTCAAATTCATGCGAAGTAGGAGGCTTAGATTCAAATCCATGCGAAACGAATGGTTTAGGTTCAAATCAATGCGGAGTGGAAGGCTTATCTTCGAAACCATGCGAAACAGATGGTTTAGATTCACATACTTGTGATAAAAGTGATTTAAATTCAACTGCATGCGGAACAAACGAGAGAGCATCAAATTCAAGCGTAACACACGACTTATCTACAAATCAAAGCGAAGTAGAAGAGGTAGCATCATATCCATGCGACACATATGATTTAGCTTCAAATACTTGCGATATAAGTGATATAGCTTCAAATGCAGGAGAAACAAAAGCGTGAGCTTCGAATCCAAGCGTAACTCATGATTTAGCTTCAGATCAATCCGATGTAGAAGGCTTAGCTTCAAATCCATGCGAAACGAATGGTATAGCTTCAAATACTTGTGATATCCATGATTTAGCTTTAACTGCATGCGAAACAAACGAGTTAGCTTCAAATCCAAGCGAAACACATGATTTAGCTTCAAATCAATGCGAAGTAGTAGCCTTAGTTTCAAATTTATGCGAAACGAATGATTTGGCTTCAAATACTTGCGAATATAAGCGATATAGCTTCAACTGCATGCGAAACTAAGGAGTTAGCTTCAAATCCAAGCGAAACACATGATTTAGCTTCAATTTCATGCAAAGTATAAGTCTTAGCTTCAAATACATGCGAAATAAATGGTTTAGCTTCAAATACATGCTTTATACATGATTTAGCATAAACTGCATTGCGAAACAATCGAGTTAGCTTCTAATCCAAACTTCAAATCAATGCGAAGTAGAAGGAATGCGAAACAATCGGGTTAGCTTCAAATCCAAGCAAAACACATGATTTAGCTTCGAATCATTGCGCATTAGAAGGCTTAGCTTCAAATCCATGCGATACAAATGGTTTAACTTCGAATACTTGTGATATACATGATTTAGCTTCAACTGCATGCGAAACATACGAGTTAGCGGAAAATCCAAGCGAATCACATGATTTAGATCCAAATCAATGCGAAGTTGACGGCTTAGCCTCAAATCCATGCGAAACGAATTATTTACTTTCAAATACTTGCGAATATAAATGATATAGCTTCAAATGCAGGCGAAACAAACGAGTTAACTTCAAATCCATGCGAAACACATGATTTAGCTCCAAGCCAATGCGAAGTGGAAGGCTTAGCTCCAAATCCATGTGAATCAAATGGTTTCGCTTCAAATACTTGTGATATACATGATTTAGCTTCAACTGCATGCGAAACAAACGAGTTAGCTTCAAATCCAAGCGAAACACATGCTTTAGCTGCAAATCAATGCGAAGTAGTGGGCTTAGCTTCAAATCCATGCGAATCAAATGGTTTAGCTACAAATACTTGTGATATACATGATTTAGCTTCAGCTGCATGCGAAACAAACGATTTTGCTTCACACCCAAGGGAAACACATGATTTAACATCAATTCAATGCGAAGTAGAAGGCGTAGCTTCAAATCAATGCGCAACAAATGGTTTAGCATCAAATACTTGTGATATACATGATTTCGCTTCAACTGCATGCGAAACCAACGAGATAGATTCAAATCCAAGCGAAACACATGATTTAGTTTCAAATCAATGCGAAGTAGAAGGCTTAGCTACAAATCCGAGCGCAACATATGATTTACCTTCAAATTCATGCGAAGTAGAATGCTTAGTTTCAGATCGATGCGATACGAATGATTTATCTTCAAATACTTGTGATATACATGATTTATCTTCAACTGAATGCGAAACAAACGAGGTAGCTTCAAATTCAAGCGAAACACATGATTTAGCTTCAAATCAATGCGAAATAGAAGTCTTATCTTCGAATCCATGTGAAATGAATGATTGAGCTTCAAATACTTGCGAATATAAGTGATATAGCTTCAAATACAGGCGAAACAAACGAATTAGCTTCAAATCCATGCGAAACATATGATTATTCTCCAAATTAAGGCGAAGTGGAAGGCATAGATTCAAATCCATGCGAATCAAATGGTTTAGCTTCAAATACTTGTGATATACATGACATAGCTTCAGCTGTATGCGAAACAAACGAGTTGGCTTCAAATCCATGAGAAACACAAGATTTAGCTTCAAATCAATGCGAAGTAGAAGGCTTAGCATCAAATCCATGCGATACAACTGATTTAGCTTCATATACTTGCGATATAACTGATATAGATTCAAATGCAGGCGAAACAAGAGAGTTAGCTTCAAATCCAAGCGTAACACATGATTTAGCTTCAAATCAATGCGAAGTAGAAGGCTTAGCTTCAAATCCATGCGAAACAAATGGTTTAACTTCAGATACTTGTGATATACATGATTTATCTTCAAATGCAGGCGCAAAAAACGAGTTAGCTTCAAATCCATGCGAAACACATGGTTTAGCTTCAAATACTTATGATTTACATGATTTAGCTTCAACTGCATGCGAAACGAGCGAATTAGCTTCAAATCCATGCGAAACACATGGTTTAGCTTCAAATACTTGTGATTTACATGATTTAGCTTCAACTGCATGCGAAACAAACGAATTATCTTCAAATGCAAGCGAAACACATGATTTAGATTCAAATTCATGCGAAGTAGGAGGCTTAGATTCAAATCCATGCGAAACGAATGGTTTAGCTTCAAATCAATGCGGAGTGGAAGGCTTATCTTCGAAACCATGCGAAACAGATGCTTTAGATTCACATACTTGTGATAAAAGTGATTTAAATTCAACTGCATGCGGAACAAACGAGAGAGCATCAAATTCAAGCGTAACACACGACTTACCTTCAAATCAATGCGAAGTAGAAGAGGTAGCATCATATCCATGCGACACATATGATTTAGCTTCAAATACTTGCGATATAAGTGATATAGCTTCAAATGCAGGAGAAACAAAAGCGTGAGCTTCGAATCCAAGCGTAACTCATGATTTAGCTTCAGATCAATCCGATGTAGAAGGCTTAGCTTCAAATCCATGCGAAACGAATGGTATAGCTTCAAATACTTGCGAATATAAGCGATATAGCTTCAACTGCATGCGAAACTAACGAGTTAGCTTCAAATCCAAGCGAAACACATGATTTAGCTTCAATTTCATGCAAAGTATAAGTCTTAGCTTCAAATACATGCGAAATAAATGGTTTAGCTTCAAATACATGCTTTATACATGATTTAGCATAAACTGCATTGCGAAACAATCGAGCTAGCTTCTAATCCAAACTTCAAATCAATGCGAAGTAGAAGGAATGCGAAACAATCGAGTTAGCTTCAAATCCAAGCAAAACACATGATTTAGCTTCGAATCATTGCGCATTAGATGGCTTAGCTTCAAATCCATGCGATACAAATGGTTTAGCTTCGAATACTTGTGATATACATGATTTAGCTTCAACTGCATGCGAAACATACGAGTTAGCTGCAAATCCAAGCGAATCACATGATTTAGATCCAAATCAATGCGAAGTTGACGGCTTAGCCTCAAATCCATGCGAAACGAATTATTTACTTTCAAATACTTGCGAATATAAGTGATATAGCTTCAAATGCAGGCGAAACAAACGAGTTAACTTCAAATCCATGCGAAACACATGATTTAGCTCCAAGCCAATGCGAAGTGGAAGGCTTAGCTCCAAATCCATGTGAATCAAATGGTTTCGCTTCAAATACTTGTGATATACATGATTTAGCTTCAACTGCATGCGAAACAAACGAGTTAGCTTCAAATCCAAGCGAAACACATGCTTTAGCTGCAAATCAATGCGAAGAAGTGGGCTTAGCTTCAAATCCATGCGAATCAAATGGTTTAGCTACAAATACTTGTGATATACATGATTTAGCTTCAGCTGCATGCGAAACAAACGATTTTGCTTCACACCCAAGGGAAACACATGATTTAACATCAATTCAATGCGAAGTAGAAGGCGTAGCTTCAAATCAATGCGCAACAAATGGTTTAGCATCAAATACTTGTGATATACATGATTTAGCTTCAACTGCATGCGAAACCAACGAGATAGATTCAAATCCAAGCGAAACACATGATTTAGTTTCAAATCAATGCGAAGTAGAAGGCTTAGCTACAAATCCGAGCGAAACATATGATTTAGCTTCAAATTCATGCGAAGTAGAATGCTTAGTTTCAGATCGATGCGATACGAATGATTTATCTTCAAATACTTGTGATATACATGATTTATCTTCAACTGAATGCGAAACAAACGAGGTAGCTTCAAATTCAAGCGAAACACATGATTTAGCTTCAAATCAATGCGAAATAGAAGTCTTATCTTCGAATCCATGTGAAATGAATGATTGAGCTTCAAATACTTGCGAATATAAGTGATATAGCTTCAAATACAGGCGAAACAAACGAATTAGCTTCAAATCCATACGAAACATATGATTATTCTCCAAATTAAGGCGAAGTGGAAGGCATAGATTCAAATCCATGCGAATCAAATGGTTTAGCTTCAAATACTTGTGATATACATGACTTAGCTTCAGCTGTATGCGAAACAAACGAGTTGGCTTCAAATCCAAGAGAAACACAAGATTTAGCTTCAAATCAATGCGAAGTAGAAGGCTTAGCATCAAATCCATGCGATACAAATGATTTAGCTTCATATACTTGCGATATAACTGATATAGATTCAAATGCAGGCGAAACAAGAGAGTTAGCTTCAAATCCATGCGTAACACATGATTTAGCTTCAAATCAATGCGAAGTAGAAGGCTTAGCTTCAAATCCATGCGAAACAAATGGTTTAACTTCAGATACTTGTGATATACATGATTTATCTTCAAATGCAGGCGCAAAAAACGAGTTAGCTTCAAATCCATGCGAAACACATGGTTTAGCTTCAAATACTTATGATTTACATGATTTAGCTTCAACTGCATGCGAAACGAGCGAATTAGCTTCAAATCCATGCGAAACACATGGTTTAGCTTCAAATACTTGTGATTTACATGATTTAGCTTCAACTGCATGCGAAACAAACGAATTATCTTCAAATGCAAGCGAAACACATGATTTAGATTCAAATTCATGCGAAGTAGGAGGCTTAGATTCAAATCCATGCGAAACGAATGGTTTAGCTTCAAATCAATGCGGAGTGGAAGGCTTATCTTCGAAACCATGCGAAACAGATGTTTTAGATTCACATACTTGTGATAAAAGTGATTTAAATTCAACTGCATGCGGAACAAACGAGAGAGCATCAAATTCAAGCGTAACACACGACTTACCTTCAAATCAATGCGAAGTAGAAGAGGTAGCATCATATCCATGCGACACATATGATTTAGCTTCAAATACTTGCGATATAAGTGATATAGCTTCAAATGCAGGAGAAACAAAAGCGTGAGCTTCAAATGCAAGCGTAACTCATGATTTAGCTTCAGATCAATCCGATGTAGAAGGCTTAGCTTCAAATCCATGCGAAACGAATGGTATAGCTTCAAATACTTGTGATATCCATGATTTAGCTTTAACTGCATGCGAAACAAACGAGTTAGCTTCAAATCCAAGCGAAACACATGATTTAGCTTCAAATCAATGCGAAGTAGTAGCCTTAGTTTCAAATTTATGCGAAACGAATGATTTGGCTTCAAATACTTGCGAATATAAGCGATATAGCTTCAACTGCATGCGAAACTAACGAGTTAGCTTCAAATCCAAGCGAAATACATGATTTAGCTTCAATTTCATGCAAAGTATAAGTCTTAGCTTCAAATACATGCGAAATAAATGGTTTAGCTTCAAATACATGCTTTATACATGATTTAGCATAAACTGCATTGCGAAACAATCGAGTTAGCTTCTAATCCAAACTTCAAATCAATGCGAAGTAGAAGGAATGCGAAACAATCGAGTTAGCTTCAAATCCAAGCAAAACACATGATTTAGCTTCGAATCATTGCGCATTAGAAGGCTTAGCTTCAAATCCATGCGATACAAATGGTTTAACTTCGAATACTTGTGATATACATGATTTAGCTTCAACTGCATGCGAAACATACGAGTTAGCTGCAAATCCAAGCGAATCACATGATTTAGATCCAAATCAATGCGAAGTTGACGGCTTAGCCTCAAATCCATGCGAAACGAATTATTTACTTTCAAATACTTGCGAATATAAGTGATATAGCTTCAAATGCAGGCGAAACAAACGAGTTAACTTCAAATCCATGCGAAACACATGATTTAGCTCCAAGCCAATGCGAAGTGGAAGGCTTAGCTCCAAATCCATGTGAATCAAATGGTTTCGCTTCAAATACTTGTGATATACATGATTTAGCTTCAACTGCATGCGAAACAAACGAGTTAGCTTCAAATCCAAGCGAAACACATGCTTTAGCTGCAAATCAATGCGAAGTAGTGGGCTTAGCTTCAAATCCATGCGAATCAAATGGTTTAGCTACAAATACTTGTGATATACATGATTTAGCTTCAGCTGCATGCGAAACAAACGATTTTGCTTCACACCCAAGGGAAACACATGATTTAACATCAATTCAATGCGAAGTAGAAGGCGTAGCTTCAAATCAATGCGCAACAAATGGTTTAGCATCAAATACTTGTGATATACATGATTTAGCTTCAACTGCATGCGAAACCAACGAGATAGATTCAAATCCAAGCGAAACACATGATTTAGTTTCAAATCAATGCGAAGTAGGAGGCTTGGCTTCAAATACATGAGAAACAAATGGTTTAGCTCCAAATACTTGTGATATACATGATTTAGCTTCAACTGCATGCGAAACAAACGTGTCAACATCAAATCCAAGCGAAACACATGATTTAGTTTCAAATCAATGCGAAGTAGAAAGCTTAGCTTCAAATCCATGCGAATCAAATGGTTTAGCTACAAATACCTGTGATATACATGATTTAGCTTCAACTGCATGCGAAACAAACGAGTTAACATCAAATCCAAGAGAAACACATGATTTAGTTTCAAATCAATGCGAAGTAGAAGGGTTTTTTTTTTTTTTTTTTTTTTTTTTTTTTCAGGAGGAGGGGAATGCTTTGCGCACGCCGCCCTATGGTGTTAGTGGGCGGGAGTGTGGGACTCCCTGGCGAAAGGTGCAATACCAAGTATACCCACTAAACCCCTCCTCAGGCGTCAGCCTTTGCGCAGAACACCCACCGCGGCGTCCCCTCTCGGGATTCCTGCACGGTGGGTGTCTGGATCATGAGTCAATAACCGTTTAACTAAGGCCACGGTAAGCCTATACTACACCTAGAGTCAAAAAACAGGGACAAGAGTTAAACCTAAAATAAAAATAAGCAATTAAAAATAAAAATAAAATAAACGCCTAGCCTAAAGGCTGAGGCCTGCGTCTCGGTCTGGTACTTCGCACCCTGCGGTGCCGTCGTTTCTCGGTCCTGTCAAAATCCTCTCTCTGTTTAATCACGTCGTTGACGTAACATGCGAGAGTCGTCCTGGTATCCTCGTCCTTGAGCAGGGACATAAAGCTGTCGAGACTTAAGGCGGCTCCCATCGCCCTTTCGGCGGCGCCCCTCTCGGCGGCGAAACGCCCACACTCCATGAGCTCGTGAACGGGGCCATCAGGCCCCCCCCCCCCGCATGCCAGGCAGAGATTACTGTCCGTGAAGCCCATCCTCGACAGGTACTCAGCGAAGCATCCGTGCCCGGAGATAAACTGAGCTAGGCGAAAGCTGAGTACTTTAGGGCCCCACTGGATCCACTCGCTGATATTGGGAATCAAGCGGTGGGTCCAGCGTCCATGCCTTGCAGCATCCCATCTAACTTGCCAACGCTGCAGCGTGACAAGTTTCTCCTCAGCCTTCACCCGCCCAGCCTCCGACACGAAGCGCTCCGAGCCCCTGTCGAGGGTGGACAGCCTGCGGAAAATACGCAGCCTTTCCTCCGCCACCAACACCAGGGGCGGCACGCCTGCCAGAACGCAAACGGCGTCGAGGGACACGGTCCTGTACGTCCTGGCTACTCGAGCCAGGATCGCACGCTGGACCGCGTTAATGGCCTTGTCATTGCCACACCTCGACGCCACGTGCGCCCAGACAGGGGCCGCGTAGAGGACCACCGACTCGACCACCCTATAATAGAGCAGCCGAGCCCAGTAGCCCCCGCCCCGGATGTTGGGGAGGATTCGGGCTAGCAGGCCCGCGTATTTGGCTGCCTTCTCGCAGCTACGCCTGACATGCGCGCGGAAGCACTGATTGCCCTCAATCAACAGCCCAAGGTAGCGCACGCATCCGCCGCCACGAAGGGACGCCGTGCCGAGGGCAAGTTGGAGGGCCTCCGGCGCCTTCCTACTGGTCAGGTGCAGGACCTCGGTCTTCTCCTCCGCCAGCTCAAGGTGTTGTTCCCGGAACCACGCGTGGATGCGGGCGAGCGTTTGCTCGGCCAACGCAACCACGCGTTCGGCACTACGCGCGCCAACGAGAAGCGCGACGTCGTCGGCAAACCCTAAGACACTACAGTGCCTAGGGAGAGGCATCTCGAGGAGACCATCATATTGAGCGTTCCAGAGCCAGGGGCCGAGAACGGAGCCCTGAGGCACCCCGGCATGCACTGCAAAACGCTCAGGTCCTGTCGGGGTCGTCGCCTCCACCACGCGCCCGCTGAGATAGCTACTCAACACGCGCAGCAGCGGAGCCGAGACCCCTTTCCCCGCCAAAGCGCCCAGAACACCGTCCCACCGTACGGTGTTAAAGGCATTCCTGACGTCCAAGGCCACCATCACGCAATGCAAACCTGTACGCTTGGCAGCGTCCCATGTGTCGATGAGACGACACATGGCATCGACCGTGCTTTTGCGCTTGACAAAGCCAAATTGGTTGCTTGCGAAGGTAACCCCGGACGCGAGGCGCTCCTTAAGACAATATTCGAACGCCTTGGAGAAGTTTGAGAGGAGGCAAAGCGGGCGCCACGACACCACGCCCCCGGGTCCAGACTTCTTGGGAATCAGCACAAGCCTGCCCACCTTCCATGCCTCCGGGAAATATCCCAGAGTGATACATGTATTAAAAAGGTGGGCAATATGGCTAAGTGCCTCTCCCCCGAGAGCCCAGACCACGCAGGACGCGATACCGTCGACGCCGGCCGCCTTCCTCTTGACCCTTTTGATGGCCGCCTCGACCTCTTCCTCTGTAAAAAACTGCCTAGAAGAGGCAGGGCACTCTGAACAAAATTCCTCAATTCGCGGGAACGGAGCCCCACTAGGAGGCTCCGTTACAAAAAGCTTGCGAACGACGCCCGCCACCTCGTCGGCGCTAAGGGATGCTGGCGGAGAGCGTCCCTTGACCCTACCCCTGACCCAGAGGTATGGCCGGCCCCAAACGTCCGCCTCCACACTGTCCGTAAAGGACTTCCACGAGGAGGACTTGGCCTTCGCAATTATGCGGGCCAGGTCCTTTTTTAATACTTTATAGGCCGCGGCCCTGACCTCCAGGGCACAGGCGTCATGGCCGCGCCTGGCCCTCTGGAGGCTCCGTCTTGCTTTACATAATAATCTTCTGGCCGTCGCAATCTCGCTACTCCACCACCACACGGGGCGCTTATTGCGCAACCCGGGGTGGAGAGTGCGAGACGCGCGTCCGGCCAGATCGACAACCATGTCTATGTACGCGTCCACGTCCTCAACAGTAACAATACTGAGAGGGTTAGCTTCATGCGCAAACTTGTGATAGTATCTCAGAAAACATTTGATATCTACGCTCCGGCGCGGAGGGCCATTGAACGGCCCCCGCCCGGCGGCGCAGTCTACAAATTTGTGTAATATATACCGATGATCGGAGGCAGTCTCAACGTCGAGAATTCTGCTCTCCGTCAACCTCGCATAGGCGCCCCCGCCACAAAGCATGAAATCGATGAGGGAGCGTTGGCTCCCCCGCTCAAAAGTAAACGCCCCGGTGCTTCTCACCGGGACGAGTCCGATCCTATTAACAAGCTCGAGGACGGCGTGCCCCCTTGCGTCGGAGCAGACCGATCCCCAGGCCGGGGACTTCGCATTGAAGTCCCCGCCCACCGCAATCTGGCCCAAAGGAACTTTTCCAATTAGGGCCTCAAGCCCACCGAGAAGGGCACCGAACTCGGTGAGCGGGATATTCGGGGAGAAATAGCAGCCAACGAGGGTGAGATCACCCACGCCGACCGCCACCGCCCCCCGAACGGCACCAACAGGCCTAGCTCCCGCCCCCGCGGCGCCCCTCCCCGTGACCCAGACAGCCGCCTTTCCGGTTTCGTCCCTGTGCCAGTCACCTGGAACGGTCCAGGGCTCCGACACGAGGACAACGTCGACCTCGAGCTCGTGCACGGCCTGCTGGAGCAGGTCGTGGGCTAGCCGACACCCATGCAAGTTGATCTGGAGAACGTTCAGACCCCCCAGTCGGGTTCTCTGCGTATTGGCCGTGCTGGCCATCGCAGTACACTGGTATAAACGATAAAGTAAAATACACTAAAATAAAATAAAATATACTTAGCTTGGCTAGTAGTAGTACCCCTGACAAGGCGCCTGTACAGAGCCAAGAGTGCGGATGCAGCCGGATAAAATTCCAATGCAGCCGGGTAAATCCAATGCAGCCGGATATATTCCGATGTCAATCAGTGCGGCACTTAAAATCCAACAAAATCAAGCACGGCACCCACTAAATCGGCGTATCCGTCGCGTACACCTAACTGCACTTTTGCTTGCTTAAATTAAATTAAATTAAATTTCAAGCTTACCGGTTATTGACCGATAAGCTGTCGATATCTAAAATTAATCGAAAAAGAACGGAAAAAGAAAAAGAAAAGAAACGAAAGGAGGCGAAAAAGATCGGCAAAAAGGCCTACAAGAAACTCCGCTCCGGTAAAAACGGGCAGAAAAACTGGCCGAGTCGGTCGCTTGTTGTCACGAACGTTGCGTGACGTCAGCCTCGTCTTTCGAAATTTGACGAAGAGGGCCGGCCCCCTCCGCACGTCCCTGTTCCGTATTGCCTGTCGAGCCGTTCGACTCCGGTCGTGTTCCGCCGCCTCGCTCGGCCGCGCCTGCGCCGCCGCCTGCGCGTCCCGAGTTGCGCGGTCTTAGCGCGACGTCATCCTGACCGTCTAACCCGTCTCCCCCCGCTCGTCCCTGGGCCGGCGCTCGCCGCAGCCTGAGCTTCGGCTCGCCTCGGCCCGCGTCGCGACGGGAGGCCGAGTCTGCGCACCGGTCTGCGCAGACATCGCTGCGCGTCGACGTCGCGCTCGTTGGCGCGGAGGACTCCCCCCCGGCCGATGCACCGCGCGGTGCAGGCCGCGGAGCGCCACCCGCACGAACGATGCCACCCCTAGCACCGCTAATAGCCTGCCCCTGTAGGGGAGCTGTCTCCGTGGGTTCCTTACCCCCGGTGGACGAGCGAACCCCCTTCTCGACCGAAGGGGGAGAAGGCCGCGCGCGCGGGGTTACCCTAGGGCGCCGCTCGCCAGAGGGGGGCTTCCCCCCTTTATTCTTCGCATCCTCGAGGGCCTTGCGATAGGCAGGGCACCGCAGACCCCCGTCCCGGTGCCCGTCCTGATCACAGACCACACACCTCTCCCGACCCTTGCAATCGCCAGCCCGGTGGTCATCGGCACCGCATTTACGGCAGACCTTAGTACGGTCTGGCCCTTCACACTCGGCAGCCCGATGCCCGTAACCCCGGCACCTGAAGCACTGGAGGATTTCCTCGCGCTCAGTTACCAGACAGCAACTCCAGCCCACCCGTAGTGGGCTGAGAGCGATGATACGCGCCGCCACCGACGCGGGAGCCAGAATTGAAGCATTCTGTCTCCCGGCAAATGCCGGCCGGAGTGCGCGTATCCTATAGCTGTCAGTCGGAACATCAGGCAGCCTCCTGTGAATGGCCGCCTTTATATCGTCGGCGGTCGCATCGCCTTCGACACGGCGAAGATGCAGGGTGCGGAGAGGGCCCCTCCCCACACCGACCGACGCCCTAAGCCCCTGAACCTTTTCGTTGACTAGAGTGCTGAGGGCCCTAGCCTTAGCCCCGTCGCCCCTCACTTGAATGAGCATGTGGCCCTCCCTGCTGGTCCTGACGTCGGAGACGAGAATCCCCGCGCCGTCGATGTCCACCTTGTCTTTAACGGCTCGGAGCATCTGAGCGTACGAGAGATTCTCGCCCCTCACCAGGACCGTGTCGGAGGGCGGCTCGGGAGGACGACGCACTAGGCCGGCCGGGATCCCCCAGATCTTAATTAAAATACCGGTACCCGAAAATACCGCCTCAAGCATTTTCCGGAAAGGCTCCGGCGGAATGTTGGGGTGGGAGGCCATGGCTATGCACTTGCATGCCATTTTGACTCCCAACTCCCTAAGATGCACCAGAGCCTTGAATGCATTTTCGACCACAAAAACACTCGTCCCATTAACCCTATCGGCTGCGAAAAATATTTTTTTCTCGCGAATTCTAGGGGGGGCATCGCGGCGCGGAATGGACGTCCTTAAAGTTAAGAATGTGGACTCACCCACCGGTGGAGGGTCCGCCCTCAAATCGGCGATCCCCGGAATGCGGTCCATGAGGAAGTGGGCAGGACCACCTCCCACCTCAAGGTCGGCCGGGGCGAAGCAGGCCACGTCGTCGTCGGGGCAGCTAACAAGTGGGTTGCCCTCCACGATGGTTGTAGCCGTAAAAGCGGTTTCCGCCCACCTTCTGTCCACCAGGGCTCTAAGCGACAGCCAGTCCCTGGACCCGCGCGTCCACTCCACGACGTCGTGATCGTCGACTTCCTGCGGGTCGCAGGTCTGGGTGCCGCAGGATCTAGACTTCGGCGAGACAGAGCCACTAGAATCCATCACCTCGTGTACCTCCGTCTGGGTGCCGACCGTGACCGAAGCCGGAGAGCTCCGTGAAGAATGCCGGGGAGTCGATGTCGGTATTGCGGAGGCTCGATCATTTCTCCTCATCGCCTTGACCGCGTGCTGCACTTCGTTGAGGCTTCTTATAATTGAATTAAACAATTTCCTCGTGTCTTCCTCCATTTCCGTGGAGGCGCCTAGCCTCTTGCAGAGCGCTCGTGTGCCCGCGACCGCCTTTTTGACCTGCGTTTCCAGGCCAGGCAGGGGGCTCACGCAGCCGCTCGTCGTGGCAGACTCGTCCGAGGTACCGCCGATCGCTTCCTCGGGAGACGAAACCGCGGTCCTCTTTCTCTTCGTCTTACTTTTACTCTTACCACCCCCCGAACTCTTGGCGGAGCCGAGGGTAGGTGAAGGGGGAAAGGAAAATAGAGAGGAAGGAGGGAGAGGGGAGAAGAAGGGAGGAGAGGGGGGATTGGGCACCGGAGAGGAGGCCGTAACGGCCGCCGTCCGGGGATTCTCCTGGTCCTCGGCCTCACGTGCAGGATCGCGAGATCCCGACGGCGGAGACCGTGCCAGACTCTTTCTCGGCAGGAAGGGCGAGCCCTCCTGCACGAGGTCGAAGCGCTGACTTCCAGTAGCCAGCACATCCAAGTCGGCCTGGTTGCCTACCGACTTGGCGGAATTGCGGGTGCCGGGAAGCACCCTTACCTCGGATAAACCGAGGGACGCAGGCGGCACTGTAAAAACCTGCTTATTTTCGTTGTCTCTGTTCATTTTAAAGAAGAAGAGTTAGACATAAAGGGACAAAAACAGTGTAAGAGAGTGTAAATGTGTGATATGGTCAGGAGGATCGCCGGGAGAAGGGGCACCGGCAGCCCGTCCTGGACCCCCCCGATGTCCGAGCGTCCCTACAATCCGGTGGCCTCGTCGGTTCCCCCCCCCCCGCTCCCCGCAGCAGGGTACCCGTCCGGACGCCACTCGGCACTACTACGAGAAGCGGGATTTAGCATAATCGCCCTACCACTGTGCAGGGCTGCCTCCCAACTGGCTGGGCTGGGTTCGGGCCCCCCTACTAATGGCGGCCCGGCAGTGCCCACCGGTGTTAACCGCTGTACCCTCCAGATAGGGGGCGCACACGGACACGAGGAAGTCCCCTCAGGACCCCCGATCATTCCCTCCCCCGACGATCACTGCACCGTACTCCCAGACAGCGACCCCTCGAACTCGGAGACTCATTCATATTCCGGTGTACCTATTAACCAGGTACCCGGACCATTCATAACCCGCCAGGGCATTCCCGTTTATAGGTAGGCCCCCTTCATTCACGAGTGAACCCGTTTATAGGGTTACTCAATTCATCCACTGGCTCCCCGGAAAAAGGGGAAGGCCTCTCTTACACTCTCCCCGAGACAAAGGGTGCCCGGAAGCACGCGTAGAAACGTGTGTGTATATGAAAGTGAGTGGTTGTGCCCGTCGACAGCTACCACTGTTGCTGCGTCATTCGAGAGCCTGAACCCCTTCGGCGAGAACAGCCGGTACCACGTGAAGGTGGGGAAGACTTGGACTGCAGAGGCTATGGCCAGAAGGCCTTAGTTACGCATGACAGTCCCTTATCCGACCTAGAAGGGTTAGCTACAAATCCGAGCGAAACATATGATTTAGCTTCAAATTCATGCGAAGTAGAATGCTTAGTTTCAGATCGATGCGATACGAATGATTTATCTTCAAATACTTGTGATATACATGACTTATCTTCAACTGAATGCGAAACAAACGAGGTAGCTTCAAATTCAAGCGAAACACATGATTTTTCTCCAAATTAAGGCTAAGTGGAAGGCATAGATTCAAATCCATGCGAATCAAATGGTTTAGCTTCAAATACTTGTGATATACATGACTTAGCTTCAGCTGTATGCGAAACAAACGAGTTGGCTTCAAATCCAAGAGAAACAGATGATTTACCTTCAAATCCATGCGAAACATGTGATTTAACCTCAAATCTCTGCGAAGTAGAAGGCTTCGCTTCAAATCCAAGCGAAACACACGATTTAGCTTCATATACTTGCGATATAACTGATATAGATTCAAATGCAGGCGAAACAAGAGAGTTAGCTTCAAATCCAAGCGTAACACATGAATTAGCTTCAAATCAATGCGAAGTAGAAGGCTTAGCTTCAAATCCATGCGAAACAAATGGTTTAACTTCAGATACTTGTGATATACTTGATTTATCTTCAAATGCAGGCGAAAAAAACGAGTTAGCTTCAAATCCATGCGAAACACATAGTTTAGCTTCAAATACTTATGATTTACATGATTTAGCTTCAACTGCATGCGAAACGAACGAATTAGCTTCAAATCCATGCGAAACACATGGTTCAGCTTCAAATACTTGTGATTTACATGATTTAGCTTCAACTGCATGCGAAACAAACGAATTAGCTTCAAATGCAAGCGAAACACATGATTTAGCTACAAATTCATTCGATACACATTGTTTAGCTTAATATTCATGCCAAACAAGTGGTACAGCTTCAAATACTTGTGATATACATGATTTAGTTTCAACTGCATGCGAAGCAAACGAGTTTGCTTCAACTCTATTCGAAACACACGATTTAGCTTCAAATGAATGCGAAATAGACATCTTATCTTCGAATACATGCGAAACAAATAGTTTAGCTTCAAATACTTGCGATACACATGATTTATCTTCAAATGCAGGCGAAAAAAAACGAGTTAGCTTCAGATCCATGCGAAACACATGGTTTAGCTTCAAATAAATGCGCAGTAGAAGCCTTAACTTCAAATACATGACAAACAAATGATCTATATTCAGATAATTGCGATATAAGTGATATAGCTTCAAATGCAGGCGAAACAATCGAGTTAGCTTCAAAACCATGCGAATCACACGATTTAGTTTCAAATCAATGCGAAGTAGAAGGCTTAGCTTTAAATACATGAGAAGCAAATGATTTATCTTCAGATAATTCCGATATATGTGATATAGCTTCAAATACTTGCGGAACACATGATTTAGCTTCAAATCAATGCGAAATAGAAGGCTGATTTTCGAATCCATGCGAAACAAATGGTTTAGCTTCAAATACTTGTGATATACATGATTTAGCTTCAAATCCATGCGAAATAGAAGGCTGATTTTCGAATCCATGAGAAACAAATAGTTTAGCTTCAAATACTTGTGATATACATGATTTAGCTTCAACTGCATGCGAAACAAACAAGTTATCTTGAAATCCAAGCGAAGCACATGATTTAGCTTCAAATCAATGCGTAGTAGAAGAATTAGCTTCAAATCCATGCGAATCAAATGGATTATCTTCAAATACTTGTGATATTCATGATTTAGCTTCAACTGCATGCGAAACAGACGTGTTACTTTCAAATCCAAGCGAAACATATGATTTAGCTTCAAATTCATGCGAAGTAGAAGGTTTATCTTCGAAACCATGAGAAACAAACGGTTTAGTTTCAAATAATTTTGATATAAATGATATAACTTTAAATTCATGCGAAACACATCGTTTAGATTCATATTCATGCGAAGCACATGGTTTAACATAATATTCATGCGAAACAAATTGTTCAGCTTCAAATACTTGTGATATACATGATTGAGCTTCAACTGTATGTGAAACAAACGTGTTAACTACAAATCCAAGCGAAACTCATGATTTAGCTTCACATCAATGCGAAGCAGAAGGCATAGCTTGAAGTACATGAGAAACATATGAATTACCTTCAGATAATTGCAATATAAGTGATATAGCTTAAAATGCAGGCGAAATGCGCGAGTTAGCTTCAAATCAATGCGAAGTAGAAGGTTTATCTTCAAATGCATGCGAAACAAATGGTTTAGCTTCAAATACTTGTGATATACATGATTAAGCTTCAAATGCAGGCGAAACAAACGACTTAGCTTCAAATCCATGCGAATCACATGAATTAGATTCAAATCAATGCGAAGTAAAAGGCTTTCCTTATAATCAATGCGAAACAAATGGTTTAGCTTCAAATACGTGTCTTATACATGGTTTAGTTTCAACTGCATGAGAAACAAACGCGTTAGCTTCAAATACAAGAGAAACACATGATTTAGCTTCAAATCAATGCGAAGTAGGACGCTTAGCATCAAATCCATGCGACACAAATTATTTAGCTTCAAATACCTGTGATATACATGATTTAGCTTCAACTGCATGCGAAACAAACGAGTTAGCTCCAAATCCAAGCAAAACACATGACTTAGCTTCAAACCAATGGGAAGTAGAAAGCTTAGCTTCAAAACCATGCGAAACAAATGGTTTTGCTACAAATACTTGTGATATACATGATTTAGCTTCAACTGCATCCGAAACAAACGAATTAGCTTCAAATCCAAGCGAAACACATGATTTAGCTTCAAATCAATGCGAACTAGACGCCTTAGGTTCAAATCCATGCGAAACGAATGATTGAACTTCAAATACTTGCGAATATAAGAGATATAGCTTCGAATTCAAGCAAAACAAACGAATTAGATTCAAATTCATGCGAAGCACATGATTTAGCTTCAAATCAATGCGAAGAAGAAGGCTTAGTTTCAAATCCAAGCGAAAAACATGATTTAGCTTCAAATCAATACGAAGTAGAAGGCTTTGTTTCAAATCCATGCGAATCAAATGGTTTTGCTTCAAATACTTGTGATATACATGATTTAGCTTCAAATACATGCGGAACAAACGAGTTAGCTCCAAATCCAAGCGAAACACATGACTTAGCTTCAAATCAATGCGAAGTAGAAGGCTTAGCTTCAAATCCATGCGAAACAAATGGTTTTGCTATAAATACTTGTGATATACATGACTTAGCTTCAAATGCATGCGAAACAAACGAGTTATCTTCAAACCCATGCGAAACACATGATTTAGCTTCAAATCAATGCGAAGTAGGAGGCTTAGCATCAAATCCATGCGACACATATTATTTAGCTTCATATACTTGCGATATGAGTGATATAGCTTCAAATGCAGGCGAAACAAACGAGTGAGCTTCAAATCCAAGCGTAACACATTATTTAACTTCAAATCAATGTGAAGTAGAAGGCTTAGATTCAAATACATGAGAAACAAATGGTCTTGCTTCAAATACTTGTGATATACATGATTTAGATTCAACTGCATGCGAAACAAACGAGTTAGCTTCAAATCCAAGCGAAACACATGATTTAGCTTCAAATCTATGCGAAGTTGAAGGCTTAGCTTCAAATCCATGCAAAACAAATGATATAACTTCAAATACTTGTAATACTCATTATATAGCTTCAACTGCATGCGAAACAAGCGAGTTAGCTTCAAATTCAAGCGAAACACATGGTTTGGCTTCAAATTCATGCAAAGTAGAAGACTTAGCTTCAAATCAATGCGAATCAAATGGTTTAGCTTCAAATACTTGTCATATACATGATTTAGCTTCAACTACATGCGAAACAAAAGAGTTACCTTCAAATCCATGCGAATCACATGATTTAGCTTCAAATTCATGCGAAGTAGAAGGCTTATCTTCGAAACCATGCGAAACAAATGGTTTAGCTTCAAATACTTTTGATATAAATGATTTAGTTTTAAATTCATGCGAAACACATCGATTAGATTCATATTCATGCGAAGCACATGGTTTAACTTAATATTCATGCGAAACAAATTGTTCAGCTTCAAATACTTGTGATATACATGATTGAGCTTCAACTGCACGTGAAACAAACGTGTTACCTTCAAAACCAAGCGAAACACATGATTTAGCTTCAAATCAATGCGAAGTAGAATGGTTAGCATCAAATCCAAGTGAATCACATGATTCAGATTCAAATCAATGCGAAACACATGATTTAGCTTCGAATCAATGCGACGTAGAAGGCATATCTTCGAAACCATGCGAAACAGATGGTTTAGCATCAAATACTTGTGATATACATGAGTTTGCTTCAACTGCATGCGAAACAATCGAGTTATCTTGAAATCCAGGCGGAACACATGATTTAGCTTCAAATCAATGCGAAGTAGTAGGCTTAGCTCCAAATCCATGGGAATCAAATAGTTTAGCTTCAAATAGTTGTGGTATACATAATTTAGCTTCATCTGCATGCGAAACAAACGAGTTAGCCTTAAATCCATCAGAAACCCATGATTTAGCTTAAAATCACTACGAGGTAGAAGGGTTACCTTCGAATCCATACGAAACAAATGGATTAGCTACAAATACTTGTGATATACTAGATTTAGCTTCTTCAGCATGCGAAACAAACGAGTGATCTTTAAATCCTTGCGATATAAACGAGTTAGCTTCAAATCCATGAGAAACACATGCTTTGGCTTCAAATCAATGCGAAATAGAACTCTGATTTTCGAATACATGTAAAACAAATGGTTTAGCTTCAAATACTTGTGATATACATGATTTAGCTTCAATTGCATGCGAAACAAACGAGTTAGCTTCAAATCCATGCGAAACAAATGAGTTAGCTTCAAATCCATGAGAAACACATGATTCAGCATCAAATCATTGCGAAATAGAAGACTGATTTTCGAATCCATGCGAAACAAATGGTTTAGCTTCAAATACTTGTGATATACATGATTTAGCTCAACTGCATCGAAACAAACGAACTAGCTTCTATTTCCAGCGAAACATATGATTTAGTTTCAAATCAATGCGAAGTAGAAGGCTTATTTTCAAATACATGCGAAAGAAAAGGTATAGCTTCAAATACTTGTGATTTACATGATTTAGCTTCAACTGCATCGAAACAAACAAATTAGCTTCAAATCCAAGCGAAACACATGATTTAGTTTCAAATCAAAGCGAAGTAGAAGGATTATCTTCAAATCCGTGCGAAACAAATGGTAACGTTTCAACTACTTGTGATATACATGATTTAGCTTCAACTGCATTCGAAATAAACCAGTTAGCTTCAAATACATGCCAAACAGATGATTTAGCTTCAAATCAATGCGAAGTGGAAGGCTTAGCTCCAAATCCATGCGAATCAAATGGTTTAGCTTCAAATACTTGTGATATACAAGATATATCTTCAACTGCATGAGAAACAAACGAGTTAGCTTCAAATTCAAGCGAAACACATGATTTAGCTTCAAATCAATGAGAAGTGGAAGGGTTAGCTTCCAATCCATGCGAATCAAATGGTTTAGCTTCAAATACTTGTGATATACATGATTTAGCTTCAACTGCATACGAAACTAACGAGTTAGCTTCAAATCTATGAGAAACTCATAATTTAGCTTCAAATCAATGCGAAATAGATGGCTGACTTTCGAATCCATGCGAAACAAATGGTTTAGCTTCAAATACTTATCATATACTAGATTTAGCTTCAGCAGCAAGCGAAACAAACGAGATAGCTTTAAATCCATGCGATAGAAACGAGTTAGCTTCAAATCCATGAGAAACACATGATTTAGCTTCAAATCAATGCGAAGTAGAAGACTGATCTTCGAATCCATGCGACACAAATGTTTTAGCTTCAAATACTTGCGATATAAGTGATATAGCTTCAAATGCAGGAGAAACAAAGGAGAGAGTTTCAAATCCAAGCGTAAGACATGATTTAGCTTCAAATAAATGCGAAGGAGAAGGCTTAGCTTCAAATCCATGCGAAACAAATGGTTTAGATTCAAATACTTGTGAGATACATGATTGAGCTTCAACTGCATGCGAAACAAACGAGTTAGCTTCAAATCCAGGCGAAATACTTGATTTTGCTTCAAATCAATGCGAAGTAGAAAGCTTATCATCAAATACATGCGAATCAAATGGTTTAGCTTCAAATTTATGTGATATACATGATTTAGCTTCACATGCAGGCGAAACAAACGAGTTAGCTTCAAATACATGCAAAACACATGATTTAGCTTCAAATCAATGCGATGTAGAAGGCTTAGCTTCAAATCCATGCGAAACGAGTGGTTAGCGTCAAAAACTTGTGATATACATGATTTTGCTTCATTGCATGCGAAACAAACGAGTTAGCTTCAAATCCATACGAATCTCATGGTTTAGCTTCAAATCAATGCGAAATAGAAGGCTTAGCTTCAAATCCATGCGAAACAAATGGTTTAGCTTCTAATACTTGTGATATACATGATTTTGCTTCAACTGCATGCGAAACAAGCGAGTTAGCTTCAAATCCATGCGAAACAAATGAGTTAGCTTCAAATCCATGAGAAACACATGATTCAGCATCAAATCATTGCGAAATAGAAGACTAATTTTCGAATCCATGCGAAACAAATGGTTTAGCTTCAAATACTTGTGATATACATGATTTAGCTTCAACTGCATGCGAAACAATCGTGTTATGTTTAAATCCATGTGAAACACATGAGTTAGCTCCAAATCAAAGCGAAGTAGAAGGCTTAGAATCAAATCCATGCGACACAAATGGATTAGCTTCAAATACTTGCGATATAAGTGATATAGCTTCAAATGCAGGAGAAACAAAGGAGAGAGCTTCAAATCCAAGCGTAAGACATGATTTAGCTTCAAATAAATGCGAAGGAGAAGGCTTAGCTTCAAATCCATGCGAATCAAATGGATTATCTTCAAATACTTGTGATATTCATGATTTAGCTTCAACTGCATGCGCAACAAACGTGTTAGCTTTAAATCCATGCGAAACACATGATTTAGCTTCAAATCTATGCGAAGTTGAAGGCTTAGCTTCAAATCCATGCAAAACAAATGATATAACTTCAAATACTTGTAATACTCATTATATAGCTTCAACTGCATGCGAAACAAGCGAGTTAGCTTCAAATTCAAGCGAAACACATGGTTTGGCTTCAAATTCATGCAAAGTAGAAGACTTAGCTTCAAATCAATGCGAATCAAATGGTTTAGCTTCAAATACTTGTCATATACATGATTTAGCTTCAACTACATGCGAAACAAAAGAGTTACCTTCAAATCCATGCGAATCACATGATTTAGCTTCAAATTCATGCGAAGTAGAAGGCTTATCTTCGAAACCATGCGAAACAAATGGTTTAGCTTCAAATACTTTTGATATAAATGATTTAGTTTTAAATTCATGCGAAACACATCGATTAGATTCATATTCATGCGAAGCACATGGTTTAACTTAATATTCATGCGAAACAAATTGTTCAGCTTCAAATACTTGTGATATACATGATTGAGCTTCAACTGCACGTGAAACAAACGTGTTACCTTCAAAACCAAGCGAAACACATGATTTAGCTTCAAATCAATGCGAAGTAGAATGGTTAGCATCAAATCCAAGTGAATCACATGATTCAGATTCAAATCAATGCGAAACACATGATTTAGCTTCGAATCAATGCGACGTAGAAGGCATATCTTCGAAACCATGCGAAACAGATGGTTTAGCATCAAATACTTGTGATATACATGAGTTTGCTTCAACTGCATGCGAAACAATCGAGTTATCTTGAAATCCAGGCGGAACACATGATTTAGCTTCAAATCAATGCGAAGTAGTAGGCTTAGCTCCAAATCCATGGGAATCAAATAGTTTAGCTTCAAATAGTTGTGGTATACATAATTTAGCTTCATCTGCATGCGAAACAAACGAGTTAGCCTTAAATCCATCAGAAACCCATGATTTAGCTTAAAATCACTACGAGGTAGAAGGGTTACCTTCGAATCCATACGAAACAAATGGATTAGCTACAAATACTTGTGATATACTAGATTTAGCTTCTTCAGCATGCGAAACAAACGAGTGATCTTTAAATCCTTGCGATATAAACGAGTTAGCTTCAAATCCATGAGAAACACATGCTTTGGCTTCAAATCAATGCGAAATAGAACTCTGATTTTCGAATACATGTAAAACAAATGGTTTAGCTTCAAATACTTGTGATATACATGATTTAGCTTCAATTGCATGCGAAACAAACGAGTTAGCTTCAAATCCATGCGAAACAAATGAGTTAGCTTCAAATCCATGAGAAACACATGATTCAGCATCAAATCATTGCGAAATAGAAGACTGATTTTCGAATCCATGCGAAACAAATGGTTTAGCTTCAAATACTTGTGATATACATGATTTAGCTCAACTGCATCGAAACAAACGAACTAGCTTCTATTTCCAGCGAAACATATGATTTAGTTTCAAATCAATGCGAAGTAGAAGGCTTATTTTCAAATACATGCGAAAGAAAAGGTATAGCTTCAAATACTTGTGATTTACATGATTTAGCTTCAACTGCATCGAAACAAACAAATTAGCTTCAAATCCAAGCGAAACACATGATTTAGTTTCAAATCAAAGCGAAGTAGAAGGATTATCTTCAAATCCGTGCGAAACAAATGGTAACGTTTCAACTACTTGTGATATACATGATTTAGCTTCAACTGCATTCGAAATAAACCAGTTAGCTTCAAATACATGCCAAACAGATGATTTAGCTTCAAATCAATGCGAAGTGGAAGGCTTAGCTCCAAATCCATGCGAATCAAATGGTTTAGCTTCAAATACTTGTGATATACAAGATATATCTTCAACTGCATGAGAAACAAACGAGTTAGCTTCAAATTCAAGCGAAACACATGATTTAGCTTCAAATCAATGAGAAGTGGAAGGGTTAGCTTCCAATCCATGCGAATCAAATGGTTTAGCTTCAAATACTTGTGATATACATGATTTAGCTTCAACTGCATACGAAACTAACGAGTTAGCTTCAAATCTATGAGAAACTCATAATTTAGCTTCAAATCAATGCGAAATAGATGGCTGACTTTCGAATCCATGCGAAACAAATGGTTTAGCTTCAAATACTTATCATATACTAGATTTAGCTTCAGCAGCAAGCGAAACAAACGAGATAGCTTTAAATCCATGCGATAGAAACGAGTTAGCTTCAAATCCATGAGAAACACATGATTTAGCTTCAAATCAATGCGAAGTAGAAGACTGATCTTCGAATCCATGCGACACAAATGTTTTAGCTTCAAATACTTGCGATATAAGTGATATAGCTTCAAATGCAGGAGAAACAAAGGAGAGAGTTTCAAATCCAAGCGTAAGACATGATTTAGCTTCAAATAAATGCGAAGGAGAAGGCTTAGCTTCAAATCCATGCGAAACAAATGGTTTAGATTCAAATACTTGTGAGATACATGATTGAGCTTCAACTGCATGCGAAACAAACGAGTTAGCTTCAAATCCAGGCGAAATACTTGATTTTGCTTCAAATCAATGCGAAGTAGAAAGCTTATCATCAAATACATGCGAATCAAATGGTTTAGCTTCAAATTTATGTGATATACATGATTTAGCTTCACATGCAGGCGAAACAAACGAGTTAGCTTCAAATACATGCAAAACACATGATTTAGCTTCAAATCAATGCGATGTAGAAGGCTTAGCTTCAAATCCATGCGAAACGAGTGGTTAGCGTCAAAAACTTGTGATATACATGATTTTGCTTCATTGCATGCGAAACAAACGAGTTAGCTTCAAATCCATACGAATCTCATGGTTTAGCTTCAAATCAATGCGAAATAGAAGGCTTAGCTTCAAATCCATGCGAAACAAATGGTTTAGCTTCTAATACTTGTGATATACATGATTTTGCTTCAACTGCATGCGAAACAAGCGAGTTAGCTTCAAATCCATGCGAAACAAATGAGTTAGCTTCAAATCCATGAGAAACACATGATTCAGCATCAAATCATTGCGAAATAGAAGACTAATTTTCGAATCCATGCGAAACAAATGGTTTAGCTTCAAATACTTGTGATATACATGATTTAGCTTCAACTGCATGCGAAACAATCGTGTTATGTTTAAATCCATGTGAAACACATGAGTTAGCTCCAAATCAAAGCGAAGTAGAAGGCTTAGAATCAAATCCATGCGACACAAATGGATTAGCTTCAAATACTTGCGATATAAGTGATATAGCTTCAAATGCAGGAGAAACAAAGGAGAGAGCTTCAAATCCAAGCGTAAGACATGATTTAGCTTCAAATAAATGCGAAGGAGAAGGCTTAGCTTCAAATCCATGCGAATCAAATGGATTATCTTCAAATACTTGTGATATTCATGATTTAGCTTCAACTGCATGCGCAACAAACGTGTTAGCTTTAAATCCATGCGAAACACATGATTTAGCTTCAAATCAATGCGAAATAGAAGGCTGATTTTCGAATCCATGCGAAACAAATGGTTTAGCTTCAAATACTTGTGATATACATGATTTAGCTTCAAATCCATGCGAAATAGAAGGCTGATTTTCGAATCCATGCGAAACAAATAGTTTAGCTTCAAATACTTGTGATATACATGATTTGGCTACAACTGCCTGAGAAACAAACGAGCTGATTTCAAATCCAAGCGAAACACATGATTTAGCTACAAATCAATGCGAAGTTGAAGGCTTATCTTCAAATTCATGCGAAGCGAATGTTTAGCTTCAAATACTTGCGAATGTAAGTGATATAGCATCAAATCCATGCGAAACAAATGACTTAGCTTCAAATTCATGCGAAACACATGGTTTAGCTTAATATTCATGGGAAGCAGATGGTTTAGATTCAGATACTTGTGATAAACATGATTTAGCTTCAACTGCATACGAAACAAACGAGTTAGATTCAAATCCAAGCGAAACACATGATTTAGCTTCAAAATCAAGCGAAGTAGAAGGCTTAGCTTCAAATCCAAGCGAAACACGTGATTTAGATTCAAAATCAAGCGAAGTAGAATGCTTAGCTTCAAATCCATGCGAAACGCATGATTTAGCTTCAAATACTTTTTTTATACACGATTTGGCGTCACCTGTATGAAACATCAAACAAGTTAGCTTCAAATCCAAGCGAAACACATGATTTAGCTTCAAATCATTGCGAAGTAGAAGGCTTAGCTTCAAATCCATGCGAGACACATGATTTAGCTTCAAATCGAAGCGAAATACATGATTAAGCTTCCAATCAATGCGAAGTAGAAGGCTTAGCTTCAAATCCATGCGAATCAAATGGTTTAGCTTCTAATACTTGTGATATACATGATTTTGCTTCAACTGCATGCGAAACAAGCGAGTTAGCTTCAAATCCATGCGAAACAAATGAGTTAGCTTCAAATCCATGAGAAACACATGATTCAGCATCAAATCATTGCGAAATAGAAGACTGATTTTCGAATACATGCGAAACAAATGGTTTAGCTTCAAATACTTGTGATATACATGATTAGCTTCAACTGCATGCGAAACAATCGTGTTATTGTTTAAATCCTTGTGAAACACATGATTTAGCGTCAAATCAATGCGAAGTAGGAGGCTTAGCTTCAAATCCATGCGAATCAAATGGATTATCTTCAAATACTTGTGCTATTCATGATTTAGCTTCAACTGCATGCGAAACAAACGTGTGAGCTTTAAATCCTTGCGAAACTCACGATTTAGCTCCAAATCAAAGCGAAGTAGAAGGCTTAGAACCAAATCCATGCCACACAAATGATTTAGCTTCAAATACTTGCGATATAAGTGATATAGCTTCAAATGCAGGAGAAACAAAGGAGAGAGCTTCAAATCCAAGCGTAACACATGATTTAGCTTCAAATCAATGCGAAGGAGAAGGCTTAGCTTCAAATCCATGCGAAACAAATGGTTTAGCTTCAAATACTTGTGAGATACATGATTGAGCTTCAACTGCATGCGAAACAAACGAGTTAGCTTCAAATCCAAGCGAAACACATGATTTAGCTTCAAATCAATGCGAAGTAGTAGGCTTAGCTCCAAATCCATGGGAATCAAATGGTTTAGCTTCAAATAGTTGTGGTATACATAATTTAGCTTCTCCAGCATGCGAAACAAACGAGTGAGCTTTAAATCCATGCGATAGAAACGAGTTAGCTTCAAATCCATGCGAAACACATGATTTAGCTCCAATTCATTGCGAAGTAGAAGGCTTACTTTCGAATCCATGCGAAACAAATGGCTTAGCTTCAAATATTTGTGATAAACATGATTTAGCTTCAAATGCAGGCGAGACAAACGAATTAGCTTTAAATCCATGCGAAACAAACGAGTTAGCTTTAAATCCATGAGAAACCCATGATTTAGCTTAAAATCAATACGAGGTAGAAGGGTTACATTCGAATCCATGCGAAACAAATGGTTTAGCTTCAAATACTTGTGATATACACGATTTAGGTTCAACTGCATGCGAAACAAACGTGTCAGCATTAAGTCCATACGAAACACATGATTTAGCTTCAAATCGAAGCGAAATACATGATTAAGCTTCCAATCAATGCGAAGTAGAAGGCTTAGCTTCAAATCCATGCAAATCAAATGGTTTAGCTTCTAATACTTGTGATATACATGATTTTGCTTCAACTGCATGCGAAACAAGCGAGTTAGCTTCAAATCCATGCGAAACAAATGGTTTAGCTTCAAATACTTGTGAGATACATGATTGAGCTTCAACTGCATGCGAAACAAACGAGTTAGCTGCAAATCCAAGCCAAACACATGATTTTCTTCAAATCAATGCGAACTAGGAGGCTTAGCTTCAAATCCAAGCGAAAATCATGATTTAGCTCCAAATTAATGCGAAGTAGAAGGCTTATTTTCAAATCGATGCGAAACGAATGATTTAGCTTCAAATACTTGCGAACATAAGTGATATATCTTCAACTGCATGCGACACAAACGAGTTTGCTTCATATCCAAACGAAACACTATATATAGCTTCAAATCAATGCGAAGTAGAAGGCTTAGCATCAAATCCATGCGAATCAAATGGTTTAGCTTCAAATACTTGAGATATACATGATTGAGCTTCAACTGCATGCGAAACAATCGAGTTATCTTGAAATCCAGGCGGAACATATGATTTAGCTACAAATGAATGCGAAGTCGAAGGCTTAACTTCAAATCCATGGGAAACAAATGGTTTAGCTTCAAATATTTGTGATATACATGATTTAGCTTCAAATGCAGGCGAGACAAAGGAGTTAGCTTTAAATCCATGCGATAGAAACGAGTTAGCTTCAAATCCATGAAAAACAAATGATTTAGCTTCAAATCAATGCGAAGTAGAAGGCTTAGCTTCAAATGCATGCGACACAAATGATTTAGCTTCAAATACTTGCGATATAAGTGATATAGCTTCAAATGCATGCGAAACAAACGAGTGAGATTCAATCCATGTGAACCACATCATTCAGCTTCAAATTCATGAGAATCAAATGGTTTGACTTACATTACTTGTGATATACATGATTTAGCTTCAACTGCATGCGAAAGAAACGAGTTAGCTTCAAATCCATGCGAAACACACGATTTAGCTTCAAATTCATTCCAAACACATCGTTTAGATTCATATCCATGCGAAGCACATGGTTTAACTTAATATTCATGCGAAACAAATTGTTCAGCTTCAAATACTTGTGATATACATGATTGAGCTTCAACTGTATGTGAAACAAACGTGTTAACTACAAATCCAAGCGAAATTCATGATTTAGCTTCAAATCAATGCGAAGTAGAAGGGTTAGCATCAAATCCAAGTGAATCACATGATTTACATTCAAATCAATGCGAAGTAGAAGGCTTAGCTTCAAATCCATGCGAAACGAATGATTTATCTTCAAATACTGGCGAATATAAGTGATACTGGTTCAAATGCAGGCGAAACAAACGAGTTATCTTCAAATCAATGCGAAACACGTGATTTAGCATCAAATGAATGCGAAGTAGAAGGCTTAGCTTCAAATCCATGCGACACAAATGGATTAGCTTCAAATACTTGCGATATAAGTGATATA
This sequence comes from Megalopta genalis, assembly GCF_051020955.1. NCBI lineage: Eukaryota > Metazoa > Arthropoda > Insecta > Hymenoptera > Halictidae > Megalopta > Megalopta genalis. Next base: position 608,159 of record NW_027476132.1, read on the forward strand.
GCTTCAAATGCAGGAGAAACAAAGGAGAGAGCTTCAAATCCAAGCGTAAGACATGATTTAGCTTCAAATAAATGCGAAGGAGAAGGCTTAGCTTCAAATCCATGCGAATCAAATGGATTATCTTCAAATACTTGTGATATTCATGATTTAGCTTCAACTGCATGCGCAACAAACGTGTTAGCTTTAAATCCATGCGAAACACATGATTTAGCTTCAAATCAATGCGAAATAGAAGGCTGATTTTCGAATCCATGCGAAACAAATGGTTTAGCTTCAAATACTTGTGATATACATGATTTAGCTTCAAATCCATGCGAAATAGAAGGCTGATTTTCGAATCCATGCGAAACAAATAGTTTAGCTTCAAATACTTGTGATATACATGATTTGGCTACAACTGCCTGAGAAACAAGCGAGCTGATTTCAAATCCAAGCGAAACACATGATTTAGCTACAAATCAATGCGAAGTTGAAGGCTTATCTTCAAATCCATGCGAAGCGAATGGTTTAGCTTCAAATACTTGCGAATATAAGTGATATAGCTTCAAATCCATGCGAAACAAATGACTTAGCTTCAAATTCATGCGAAACACATGGTTTAGCTTAATATTCATGGGAAGCAGATGGTTTAGATTCAGATACTTGTGATAAACATGATTTAGCTTCAACTGCATACGAAACAAACGAGTTAGATTCAAATCCAAGCGAAACACATGATTTAGCTTCAAAATCAAGCGAAGTAGAAGGCTTAGCTTCAAATCCAAGCGAAACACGTGATTTAGATTCAAAATCAAGCGAAGTAGAATGCTTAGCTTCAAATCCATGCGAAACGCATGATTTAGCTTCAAATACTTTTTTTATACACGATTTGGCGTCACCTGTATGAAACATCAAACAAGTTAGCTTCAAATCCAAGCGAAACACATGATTTAGCTTCAAATCATTGCGAAGTAGAAGGCTTAGCTTCAAATCCATGCGAGACACATGATTTAGCTTCAAATCGAAGCGAAATACATGATTAAGCTTCCAATCAATGCGAAGTAGAAGGCTTAGCTTCAAATCCATGCGAATCAAATGGTTTAGCTTCTAATACTTGTGATATACATGATTTTGCTTCAACTGCATGCGAAACAAGCGAGTTAGCTTCAAATCCATGCGAAACAAATGAGTTAGCTTCAAATCCATGAGAAACACATGATTCAGCATCAAATCATTGCGAAATAGAAGACTGATTTTCGAATACATGCGAAACAAATGGTTTAGCTTCAAATACTTGTGATATACATGATTTAGCTTCAACTGCATGCGAAACAATCGTGTTATGTTTAAATCCTTGTGAAACACATGATTTAGCGTCAAATCAATGCGAAGTAGGAGGCTTAGCTTCAAATCCATGCGAATCAAATGGATTATCTTCAAATACTTGTGCTATTCATGATTTAGCTTCAACTGCATGCGAAACAAACGTGTGAGCTTTAAATCCTTGCGAAACTCACGATTTAGCTCCAAATCAAAGCGAAGTAGAAGGCTTAGAATCAAATCCATGCCACACAAATGATTTAGCTTCAAATACTTGCGATATAAGTGATATAGCTTCAAATGCAGGAGAAACAAAGGAGAGAGCTTCAAATCCAAGCGTAACACATGATTTAGCTTCAAATCAATGCGAAGGAGAAGGCTTAGCTTCAAATCCATGCGAAACAAATGGTTTAGCTTCAAATACTTGTGAGATACATGATTGAGCTTCAACTGCATGCGAAACAAACGAGTTAGCTTCAAATCCAAGCGAAACACATGATTTAGCTTCAAATCAATGCGAAGTAGTAGGCTTAGCTCCAAATCCATGGGAATCAAATGGTTTAGCTTCAAATAGTTGTGGTATACATAATTTAGCTTCTCCAGCATGCGAAACAAACGAGTGAGCTTTAAATCCATGCGATAGAAACGAGTTAGCTTCAAATCCATGCGAAACACATGATTTAGCTCCAATTCATTGCGAAGTAGAAGGCTTACTTTCGAATCCATGCGAAACAAATGGTTTCGCTTCAAATACTTGTGATATACATGATTTAGCTTCAAATCCATGCGAAATAGAAGGCTGATTTTCGAATCCATGCGAAACAAATAGTTTAGCTTCAAATACTTGTGATATACATGATTTAGCTACAACTGCCTGAGAAATAAACGTGCTGATTTCAAATCCAAGCGAAACACATGATTTAGCTACAAATCAATGCGAAGTTGAAGGCTTATCTTCAAATTCATGCGAAGCGAATGGTTTAGCTTCAAATACTTGCGAATGTAAGTGATATAGCTTCAAATCCATGCGAAACAAATGACTTAGCTTCAAATTCATGCGAAACACATGGTTTAGCTTAATATTCATGGGAAGCAGATGGTTTAGATTCAGATACTTGTGATAAACATGATTTAGCTTCAACTGCATACGAAACAAACGAGTTAGATTCAAATCCAAGCGAAACACATGAATTAGCTTCAAAATCAAGCGAAGTAGAAGGCTTAGCTTCAAATCCAAGCGAAACACGTGATTTAGATTCAAAATCAAGCGAAGTAGAATGCCTAGCTTCAAATCCATGCGAAACGCATGATTTAGCTTCAAATACTTTTTTTATACACGATTTGGCGTCACCTGTATGAAACATCAAACAAGTTAGCTTCAAATCCAAGCGAAACACATGATTTAGCTTCAAATCATTGCGAAGTAGAAGGCTTAGCTTCAAATCCATGCGAAACACATGATTTAGCTTGAAATCAATGCGAACTAGAAGGCTTAGCATCAAATCCATGCGAATCAAATGGTTTAGCTTGAAATCAATGCGAACTAGAAGGCTTAGCATCAAATCCATGCGAATCAAATGGTTTAGCTTCAAATACTTGTGATATACATGATTTTGCTTCAACTGCATGCGAAACAATCGAGTTATCTTGAAATCCAGGCGGAACACATGATTTAGCTACAAATCAATGCGAAGTCGATGGCTTAACTTCAAATCCATGCGAAACAAATGGTTTAGCTTCAAATATTTGTGATAAACATGATTTAGCTTCAAATGCAGGCGAGACAAACGAATTAGCTTTAAATCCATGCGAAACAAACGAGTTAGCTTTAAATCCATGAGAAACCCATGATTTAGCTTAAAATCAATACGAGGTAGAAGGGTTACATTCGAATCCATGCGAAACAAATGGTTTAGCTTCAAATACTTGTGATATACACGATTTAGGTTCAACTGCATGCGAAACAAACGTGTCAGCATTAAGTCCATACGAAACACATGATTTAGCTTCAAATCGAAGCGAAATACATGATTAAGCTTCCAATCAATGCGAAGTAGAAGGCTTAGCTTCAAATCCATGCAAATCAAATGGTTTAGCTTCTAATACTTGTGATATACATGATTTTGCTTCAACTGCATGCGAAACAAGCGAGTTAGCTTCAAATCCATGCGAAACAAATGGTTTAGCTTCAAATACTTGTGAGATACATGATTGAGCTTCAACTGCATGCGAAACAAACGTGTTAACTAAAAATCCAAGCGAAACTCATGATTTAGCTTCACATCAATGCGAAGTAGAAGGGTTAGCATCAAATCCAAGTGAATCATATGATTTAGATTCAAATCAATGCGAAGTAGAAGGCTTAGCTTCAAATTCACGCGAAACGAATGATTGACCGTCAAATACTTGCGAATATAAGTGATATAGCTTCAAATGCAGGCGAAACAAACGAGTTAGCTTCGAATACTTGCGAAACACACGATTTAGCTTCAAATCAATGCGAAGTAGAAGGCTTAGCTTCAAATCCATGCAAATCAAACGGTTTAGCTTCAAATACTTGTGATATACATGATTTAGCTTCAAATAAATGCGAAGCAGAAGGCTTCGCTTGAAGTACATGAGAAACATATGATTTACCTTCAGATAATTGCAATATAAGTGATATAGCTTCAAATGCAGGCGAAATGCGCGAGTTAGCTTCAAATCAATGCGAAGTAGAAGGATTATCTTCAAATGCATGCGAAACAAATGGTTTAGCTTCAAATACTTGTGATATACATGATTAAGCTTCAAATGCAGGCGAAACAAACGACTTAGCTTCAAATCCATGCGAATCACATGACTTAGCTTCAAATCAATGCGAAGTAGAAGGCTTAGCTTCAAATCCATGCGAAACAAATGGTTTTGCTATAAATACTTGTGAAATACATGATTTAGCTTCAAATGCATGCGAAACAAACGAGTGAACTTCAAATCCAAGCGTAACACATTATTTAACTTCAAATCAATGTGAAGTAGAAGGCTTAGATTCAAATACATGAAAAACAAATGGTCTTGCATCAAATACTTGTGATATACATGATTTAGATTCAACTGCATGCGAAACAACGAGTTAGCTTCAAATCCAAGCGAAACACATGATTTAGCTTCAAATCTATGCGAAGTTGAAGGCTTAGCTTCAAATCCATGCAAAACAAATGATATAACTTCAAATACTTGTAATACTCATTATATAGCTTCAACTGCATGCGAAACAAGCGAGTTAGCTTCAAATTCAAGCGAAACACATGGTTTGGCTTTAAATTCATGCAAAGTAGAAGACTTAGCTTCAAATCAATGCGAATCAAATGGTTTAGCTTCAAATACTTGTCATATACATGATTTAGCTTCAACTACATGCGAAACAAAAGAGTTACCTTCAAATCCATGCGAATCACATGATTTAGCTTCAAATTCATGCGAAGTAGAAGGCTTATCTTCGAAACCATGCGAAACAAATGGTTAGGCTTCAAATACTTTTAATATAAATGATTTAGTTTTAAATTCATGCGAAACACATCGATTAGATTCATATTCATGCTAAGCACATGGTTTAACTTAATATTCATGAGAATCAAATGGTTCAGCTTCAAATACTTGTGATATGCATGATTTAGCTTCAACTGCATGCGAAAGAAACGAGTTAGCTTCAGATCCAAGGGAAGCACATGATTTGGTTTCAAATCAATGCGAAGTAGAAGGCTTAGCTTCAAATCCATGCGAAACAAATGGTTCAGCTTCAAATAATTGTGATATACATGATTTAACTTCAACTGCAGGCGAAACAAACGAGTTGGCTACAAATCCAAGCGAATACATGATTTAGCTTCAAATCAATACGAAGTAGGAGGCTTAGCTTCAAATCCATGCGACACAAATTATTTAGCTTCAAATACTTGCGATATAAGTGATATAGCTTCAAATGCATGCGAAACAAACGAGTCAGCTTCAATTCATGTGAACCACATCATTTAGTTTCAAATTCATGCGAATCAAATGGTTTTGCTTCCAATACATGTGATAAACATGATTCAGCTTCAACTGCATGCGAAACAATGAGTTAGCTTCAAATCCAAGAGAACACATGATTTAGTTTCAAATCAAAGCGAAGAAGAAGGCTTAGCTTCAAATTCATGCGAAACGAATGATTCACCGTCAAATACTTGCGAATATAAGTGATATAGCTTCAAATGCAGGAGAAACAAACGAGTTAGCTTCGAATACATGCGAAACACACGATTTAGTTTAAAATCAATGCGAAGAAGAAGCTTCAAATACATGTGATATACATTATTTAGATTCAACCTCATCAGAAACAAACGAGTTAGTTTCAAATCCATGCGAAACATATGATTTAGCTTCAAATCAATGCGAACTAGAAGCCTTAGCTTCAAATCCATGCGAAACGAATGATTAAACTTCAAATACTTGCGAATATAAGTGATATAGCTTCGAATTCAAGCAAAACAAACGAGTTATATTCAAATTCATGCGAAACACATGATTTAGCTTCAAGTCAATGCGAAGTAGAAGCCTTAGCTTCAAATCCATGCGAAACACATGATTTAGCTTGAAATCAATGCGAACTAGAAGGCTTAGCTTCAAATCTATGCGAAACAAATGGTTTAGCTTGAAATACTTGTGATATACATGATTTAGCTTCAACTGCATTCGAAACAAACGAGTTAGCTTCAAATCCATGCGAAACACATGATTTAGCTTCAAATTCATTCCAAACACATGGTTTAGCTTAATACACATGCGAAACACATGGTTTAACTTAATATTCATGCGAAACAAATTGTTCAGCTTCAATTACTTGTGATATACATGATTGAGCTTCAACTGCATGTGAAACAAACGTGTTACCTTCAAATCCAAGCGAAACATATGATTTAGCTTCAAATCAATGCGAAGTAGAAGGCTTAGCTTCAAATCCATGCGAAACGAATGACTGAACTTCAAATACTTGCGATTATACGTGATATAACTTCGAATGCAGGCGAAACAACCGAGTTAGTTTCAAATCCATACCAAACACAAGATTTAGATTCAAATCAATGCGAAGTAGAAGGCTTCGTTTCAAATCCAAGTGAAACACATGATTTAGCTTCAAATCAATGCGAAGTAGAAGGCTTAGTTTCAAATCCAAGCAAAACACATAATTTAGGTTCAAATCAATGCGAAGTACAAGGATTAGCTTCAAATCCATGCGAAACATATGATTTAGCTTCAAATTCATTCCAACCACATGGTTTAGCTTAATACTCATGCGAAACACATGGTTTAACTTAATATTCATGCGAAACAAATTGTTCAGCTTCAAATACTTGTGATATACATGATTCAGCTTCAACTGCATGAGAAACAAACGTGTTACCTTCAAATCCAAGCGAAACATATGATTTAGCTTCAAATTCATGCGAAGTAGAAGGCTTATCTTCGAAACCATGCGAAACAAATGGTTTAGTTTCAAATAATCTTGATATAAATGATTTAGCTTTAAATTCATGCGAAACACATCGTTTAGATTCATATTCATGCGAAGCACATGGTTTAACTTAATATTCATGCGAAACAAATTGTTCAGCTTCAAATACTTGTGACATACATGATTGAGCTTCAACTGTATGTGAAACAAACGTGTTAACTAAAAATCCAAGCGAAACTCATGATTTAGCTTCACATCAATGCGAAGTAGAAGGGTTAGCATCAAATCCAAGTGAATCAAATGATTTAGATTCAAATCAATGCGAAGTAGAAGGCTTAGCTTCAAATTCACGCGAAACGAATGATTGACCGTCAAATACTTGCGAATATAAGTGATATAGCTTCAAATGCAGGCGAATCAAACGAGTTAGCTTCGAATACTTGCGAAACACACGATTTAGCTTCAAATCAATGCGAAGTAGAAGGCTTAGCTTCAAATCCATGCAAATCAAATGGTTTAGCTTCAAATACTTGTGATATACATGATTTAGCTTCAAATAAATGCGAAGCAGAAGGCTTCGCTTGAAGTACATGAGAAACATATGATTTACCTTCAGATAATTGCAATATAAGTGATATAGCTTCAAATGCAGGCGAAATGCGCGAGTTAGCTTCAAATCAATGCGAAGTAGAAGGATTATCTTCAAATGCATGCGAAACAAATGGTTTAGCTTCAAATACTTGTGATATACATGATTAAGCTTCAAATGCAGGCGAAACAAACGACTTAGCTTCAAATCCATGCGAATCACATGAATTAGATTCAAATCAATGCGAAGTAAAAGGCTTTCCTTATAATCAATGCGAAACAGATGGTTTAGCTTCAAATACGTGTCTTATACATGGTTTAGCTTCAACTGCATGAGAAACAAACGCGTTAGCTTCAAATACAAGAGAAACACATGATTTAGCTTCAAATCAATGCGAAGTAGGACGCTTAGCATCAAATCCATGCGACACAAATTATTTAGCTTCAAATACCTGTGATATACATGATTTAGCTTCAACTGCATGCGAAACAAACGAGTTAGCTCCAAATCCAAGCAAAACACATGACTTAGCTTCAAACCAATGGGAAGTAGAAAGCTTAGCTTCAAATCCATGCGAAACAAATGGTTTTGCTACAAATACTTGTGATATACATGATTTAGCTTCAACTGCATCCGAAACAAACGAATTAGCTTCAAATCCAAGCGAAACGCATGATTTAGCTTCAAATCAATGCGAACTAGACGCCTTAGCATCAAATCCATGCGAAACGAATGATTGAACTTCAAATACTTGCGAATATAAGAGATTTAGCTTCGAATTCAAGCAAAACAAACGAGTTAGATTCAAATTCATGCGAAACACATGATTTAGCTTCAAATCAATGCGAAGTAGAAGGCTTAGTTTCAAATCCAAGCGAAACACATGACTTAGCTTCAAATCAATGCGAAGTAGAAGGCTTAGCTTCAAATCCATGCGAAACAAATGGTTTTGCTATAAATACTTGTGAAATACATGATTTAGCTTCAAATGCATGCGAAACAAACGAGTTATCTTCAAACCCATGCGAAACACATGATTTAGCTTCAAATCAATGCTAAGTAGGAGGCTTAGCATCAAATCCATGCGACACATATTATTTAGCTTCATATACTTGCGATATGAGTGATATAGCTTCAAATGCAGGCGAAACAAACGAGTGAACTTCAAATCCAAGCGTAACACATTATTTAACTTCAAATCAATGCGAAGTAGAAGGCTTAGATTCAAATACATGAAAAACAAATGGTCTTGCATCAAATACTTGTGATATACATGATTTAGATTCAACTGCATGCGAAACAAACGAGTTAGCTTCAAATCCAAGCGTAACACATTATTTAACTTCAAATCAATGTGAAGTAGAAGGCTTAGATTCAAATACATGAGAAACAAATGGTCTTGCTTCAAATACTTGTGATATACATGATTTAGATTCAACTGCATGCGAAACAAACGAGTTGGCTACAAATCCAAGCGAATACATGATTTAGCTTCAAATCAATACGAAGTAGGAGGCTTAGCTTCAAATCCATGCGACACAAATGATTTAGCTTCAAATACTTGCGATATAAGTGATATAGTTTCAAATGCATGCGAAACAAACGAGTCAGCTTCAATTCATGTGAACCACATCATTTAGTTTCAAATTCATGCGAATCAAATGGTTTTGCTTCCAATACATGTGATAAACATGATTCAGCTTCAACTGCATGCGAAACAATGAGTTAGCTTCAAATCCAAGAGAACACATGATTTAGTTTCAAATCAAAGCGAAGTAGAAGGCTTAGCTTCAAATTCATGCGAAACGAATGATTCACCGTCAAATACTTGCGAATATAAGTGATATAGCTTCAAATGCAGGAGAAACAAACGAGTTATATTCAAATTCATGCGAAACACATGATTTAGCTTCAAGTCAATGCGAAGTAGAAGCCTTAGCTTCAAATCCATGCGAAACACATGATTTAGCTTGAAATCAATGCGAACTAGAAGGCTTAGCTTCAAATCCAAGCAAAACACATAATTTAGGTTCAAATCAATAAGAAGTACAAGGATTAGCTTCAAATCCATGCGAAACATATGATTTAGCTTCAAATTCATTCCAACCACATGGTTTAGCTTAATACTCATGCGAAACACATGGTTTAACTTAATATTCATGCGAAACAAATTGTTCAGCTTCAAATACTTGTCATATACATGATTTAGCTTCAACTACATGCGAAACAAAAGAGTTACCTTCAAATCCATGCGAATCACATGATTTAGCTTCAAATTCATGCGAAGTAGAAGGCTTATCTTCGAAACCATGCGAAACAAATGGTTAGGCTTCAAATACTTTTGATATAAATGATTTAGTTTTAAATTCATGCGAAACACATCGATTAGATTCATATTCATGCTAAGCACATGGTTTAACTTAATATTCATGAGAATCAAATGGTTCAGCTTCAAATACTTGTGATATGCATGATTTAGCTTCAACTGCATGCGAAAGAAACGAGTTAGCTTCAGATCCAAGGGAAGCACGTGATATGGTTTCAAATCAATGCGAAGTAGAAGGCTTAGCTTCAAATCCATGCGAAACACATGATTTAGCTTCAACTTAATTCGAAGTAGAAGGCTTAGATTAAAATCCATGCGAATCAGATGGTTGAGCTACAAATACTTGTGATATACATGATTTAGCTGGCACTGCATGCGAAACAAACGAGTTAACTTCAAATCCAAGCGAAACACATGATTTAGCTTCAAATCAATGCGAAGTTGAAGGCTTAGCTGCTAATCCATGCGAAGCGAATGATTAAGTTACAAGTACTTGCGAATATAAGTGAAATAGCTTCAAATGCAGGCGAAACAAACGACTTAGCTTCAGATCCATGCGAATCACATGATTTAGCTTCAAATCAATGCGAAGTAGAATGGTCAGCTTCAAATCCATGCGAAACGTATGATTTGGCTTCAAATACTTGCGAATATAAGTGATATAGCCTCAACTGCATGCGAAACAAACGAGTTATCTTCAAATCCAAGCGAAACACATGATTCAGCTTCAAATCAGTGCGAAGTAGAAAGCTTAGCTTCAATTCCATGCGAAACAAATGGTTTAGCTTCAAATACTTGTAGTATACATTATTTAGCTTCAACTGCATCCGAATCAAACGAGTTTTCTTCAAATCCAAGCGAATCACATGATTAAGCTTCCAATTAATGCGAAGTAGAAGGCGTTGCTTCAAATTCATGCGAAACGAATGATTGACCTTCAAATACTTGCGAATATAAGTGATATAGCTGCAAATGCATGCCAAACAAACAAGTTAGCTTCAAATTCATGCGAAACGCATGATTTAACTTCAAATCAATGCGAAGTAGAAGGCTTAGTTTCAAATCCATGCGAATCAAATGGTTTAGCTAAAAATACTTGTGATATACATGATTTAGCTTCAAATGCATGCGAAACAATCATGTCGGCTTCAAATCCAAGTGAAACTCATGATTTATCACCGAATAATGCAGGCGAAACGATCGAGTTGTGAATGGAGTGAAGTATAAAAAGTTATTTATGCGATGCGGTTATTGCGTGGATCGGCGAGATTGTTCGTCGACTATGAAAAATGTTGTCGCAAATGGATCGAGATGAAGCGAGCATTGGAATCTGAATTTGCTAAAACTGCAGATAGGTACAAAATACATACAGAGTTGTCACGTAAAATTAAAAGATCGAACGAGTCGTATCAAGAATACATTTATCAAATGTTGGAGATTGCGAAGCAAGCGGACATGGAAGTATCAACAGTTATTAAGTATATTATTGACGGAGTTCAGGATTTCGAGACAAACAAAACGATATTGTACGGTGCTAGAAATATACGTGAGTTGAAAGAAAAATTCGAAATTTACGAAGACATGAAGGAAAAATCAGGAACGGAAAACAGGCGACCTGAGGAGAAGAAGAAGACGACCGTCCATGGAACCTCATCACAAGGTGAATCACATCAAGTGGCACAGCAAGAAATACGGCGATGTTTTTTGTGTGGAAACCGATACCATACGGCTGCAAACTGCCCGACGAAAGAAAGAGGACCCAAGTGTGTCTGAAGCGTCGAGAAAGAAGCGAGTTAAAGAGGTGCAAGTTGGAAATTGTAAGTTGACAGCGTTAATAGATTCTGGAAGCGAACTGAATTTGATGCGAGCGGATTATTATGTTAAAATTGGTGCTCCTAGATTGAATAATAAGATTTTGCAATATTGTGGTGTCGGAGCAGAGAGCAACCACACATTAGGGGAATTTTCAACAACTATTGCAATAGATCAGATAACATATCGAATAAATATACACGTTCTACCCAATACCTTGTAGTCCCATAGTTTAATAATCGGTACAGAATTTTTAGATTCCGTAGAACTAAGTACGAAAGGAGGAGAAATTTTTATTAAAAAAATAGATTTGCCGGAAATATTTAATGTCAATGTCGAGGCTATAGTTGACAATGTAGATTTATCACACATTGCGATTCCTGAACATAGAAAACTTATAGAAGATTGTGTTGCAAGTTATAAACCATCTAAAACGAAAGAAGTAGGGATTAAAATGAGCTTGATACTGCAAGACGAGATCCCAGTGTACGAGAGACCGCGAAGATTGTCTCCCGGGGATAAATCTGAAGTTGATAAACAAATAACGTCATGGTTGAAAGATGAAATAATTCGAGAGTCTTGTTCAGATTACGCAAATCGAATTGTACTAGTAAAGAAGAAGGATGGTTCAACTAGAATTTGTGTTGACTACAGATAGCTTAATAAAAATATTGTAAAAGATAGATATCCCCTACCTTTGATACGGGATCAATTGGATTTATTAGAAGGCGCGAAAGTATTTAGTAAGTTGGATCTCAGAAATGGATTTTTTCATGTTCCTATTGATGAGAGTAGCAGAAAATACACCGCCTTCGTGACTCCCACCGGTCATTATGAATTTCTAAAGGTACCGTTTGGGTTATGTAATTCGCCAGCCGTCTTTCAAAAGTTTATAAATGCAGTGTTCAAAGAGATAATTGCAACCGGGGTCGTTTTGACATACATGGACGATTTAATAGTACCTTCTTCTGATTTCTCACGCGGTATCGAGAATCTCAAATTAAAATTAAATGTTGCTAGTGAGAATATGCATTATTGATTAATTGGAGCAAGTGTTGTTTTTTGCAGACAACAGTAGAATATTTAGGTCACATTGTTGGAAACGGTAGCATTCGACCGTCAGAACGAAAGAGTAGTGATGTTACGAATTTTCCGAGACCTAGATGTGCTAGAGATGTTCAGAGTTTCCTTGGTTTAGCGGGAAATTTCAGAAAGTTTGTGTACCAATACTCTGTTATTGCGAGACCATCGTCGAATTTATTAAGAAAAGATATCAAGTTCAAGTTTGAAGCGAGTGAACAAGAAGCTTTCGATAGGCTAAGATTAGCTCTAAGCGGAAAATCTGTACTAAAGTTGTATTGTGTGGGTGCAGAGACAGAAGTACATACAGACGCATGTAGTATGGGATATGGTATGATATTGTTGCAGCGCGATAGCGAAGCGAGTGGTAAAACTACTCCAGCCGAAGAAAAGTATACAAGCTACGAGCTTGAAGTTTTGGCAATTGTAAAGGCGTTGATGAAATTTCGTGTTTATCTACTCGGCATTTCATTTAAAATTGTGACGGATTGTCAAACGTTTGCGTTAACGATGAGGAAAAAGGACTTATGTGAGCGTGTGGCCAGGTGGGCGCTTCTCTTAGAAGAGTTCGACTACAGCGTGGAGCATAGAACGGGAAGAAATATGGCACATGTTGACGCGCTATGCCGAAACCCACTACCTACAATTATGCTAGTGGGAGAAAACGAACTGGGGATTATCGCAAATTTGAGAAGAGCGCAGGTACAGGACGACAACTTGAGGAAAATTCGAGATAATATTGAGCGGTTCGAAGGCGATGCGTACCCGTTGCGAAATGATATTCTCTCTCTAGGTTGATGATACGCCGTTGGTAGTTGTGCTGAGGACAACGCACATCCAGATAGTTCGACAGGCGCACGAGCACGGTCATTTCGGTATTTCCAAAACAGAGGCGCTCGTAAAGAGAGATTACTGGTTTAAGGAGATACGGAAAAAGGAAGCAGCACGATATAGAGAGGGAGTGAAAAGGACACAGGCTCTCTGATCCGGGGTTAAAATTCTACCCGAAGTTTCTTGGACCATACCGTGTGACAAGAATACTGCGGAATGACCGCTACGAAGTGCAGAAGGTGGGTAATCATGAAGGGCCGCAGGAAACATCCACTGCAGCCGATTACATGAAGCTATGTGTGCCGACGAAGAGGACGATTTTTCCGGTGAAAGTGAAAGTTCGTACAGTGGCGATGAGAACATCTGTGGGCAGATGTCCGGTCAGGACGACCGAGTGTAGTATCGTAATTTAGTGGGTACGTTTAGGATGAGGAGGAGTGTTAGGCTTAGGAGACCGTAGTTTTAAGACTTTGTATTTATGGTAGGAAATAGAAGAGAAACGTTGGCGAAGGCCGGGTCAGATAGGAAAAACCCTTGGCGACGGAGTGCCGGCGGATGCGATTGTCACGTTTTCGGAAAAGGCAGGCGTTGTGTCGAAGGAGCGTGTTTGGAGTGGACAGGGTGTGTTCGAGAGTCGTCGAGTGAGGTGCGTTGCGAGTTGTAGAATTAACTGAAGTAGTTGTAATCCTAGTTGTAGATACGGTACGCGATATTTCCTGTTTTCATCACGTTTAGTTCTTTCCTAATCAATACATATTCTATATTGTTTAAATATTGAACAAATTTCTACATTTCAATATTTTCTTCTTCTGAGACCGGAAACGGCGTCTGCTCCGCACAGATTCAAGAAAATTCACGCGTTTTCACCGCCGGTTTCCCGCATCTGCATCGCAAATGCGGGTCGATGGACACTTTTCCGTGGCCGCGACACGGCGGTCGATGGAACTCCGATGGCGGCGCTAATTAGTTATCGCTCGAAATATTCGAAATAAGGAACGTCGCCGAGAATTCTCTATTTTCATCGGAAATTTTGTTGCGCTTTTATTTTATTCGCACGGTAGAATCTGGATTATCCGAAGCTGCAATATCTAATTATTCTAAATACGACTGCATATTCGAGCCTGCACTACGATTTCTTTCTGCACTGAATTAACACTTCTTCGTTTTCATAATTTGTCTGATACTAATAATCTGTCATTCGTAAACTTTGATCACAGATGAATCAAATTTTGTTTCGATTTGCAAGAAATGAATAGCACAGTAGAGACTCTCTTATCTGAAGGTTTCTGTTTGTAATATTTGCATTTATGACAAAAGCAACTAGGTCGAATACAGCACGTTGTAAATGCAATACAAAAATTCAACAGTATTTATAATAACGTTCTCGTTAATATCAACTGAATGGAACTGTTGAGAATGAAAATAAATTTTTATTTAACTCCTGCTCGCTGCGATCGAGGTGGAGAATTTCTATTTTGCATTAAGATCCGCGGTCTACTCGTAATACAACCGGTGAATTTCCTCTGCGAGCAATCTGTGAGTCTTGACAATAACATTTTCCAGCGTTGCAGAATCTAATTCTAAAGGACGGTATGCAGGTTGATAGCCATTTCTCCCGGTTTCCGTCGTGAACGCATTACAGTAAAATTTCCCCAATTTTTCATCAGCTTGTGAACAAATGTGAAGGATTTGGAAGAAGGAGATTCGATTATTCGAGCCTCGTGGCTCGTTTTTGTAACAATAATAATATTTACATAATTATAAAAACGAGGTACAAGGCTCGAATAATCGTATCTTGCCTTCCCAAATTGTCCATTTTTGTTTACAAGACGAAGGAAAATTAGGGAGAATTTACTGCAATAATCGGACGATCGTCCGCACTTGAATTACGGGAATCAATGAAACGTCATTGGGGCTTTTAATTGGGTGCCATAAAATAGCAAGTACGGGGACAGTATTGCAATATTTTCGTCGGATTTTTATCTGCGATATTTCGGCAAATTAGTCGTTACACTATCGGGCGTTCTGTTGCGCGTGATGAACGCGGAGACGGATAATGAAACGGGCAACGAACAGTTGCGCAACGTGCACGTTGCGCGATCGTTATCCGCGTTCCTACGAAAATAAAGAAAATTCAGATATGATAGAGCGATTGTTTGAAAAATTTCGCGGGATGTGCGCGTTAATGCTTGTCAGGACTTATGGACACGCGGACGCCGTTGGATCAGCATCGACGTATGCAAATTTATTATATACGGTGTAATTATAAACACGTCCACTTAACCATAACTGCACAGAGTATCGACACTTCTCAATGTCGTTTCGACAATGCTGAACTTTCCTGGCACGAATGTTTTACCGATAAATCAGCGATTGCATTGAACGCAATGCATTTCGTGCTGCTTGCATTTTGATAATTTATAGCATTGCTATCTACAGTGTTTACACTAGAAGTCAACTTCTACATAAGTCTCACTTCACTGCATAATTAAATCGCTGTATCTTCTTTACTAGATATCAGTTGTTATTAAATATATTAAGGTTTTAATTTCTGTCAAAAATATATAAGTTAAAATTTCTAATTGAACTTCTATTAAAAATTTATTATAATTTAAAATCTCTAATTATATTTCCATTGTAAATGTACCAAGATATTAAATTTCTATTAAATTCTATTACAATTTAAATCTATATTAAAAATTCGTTATAATTAAATTTTATATTCATAATTTATTGTAATTCGTATCACCCCTATTTAAAATTAATTATTCTGAATCTGTGTTAAGAAACTAATGAAGCTTAATTTGCGAATTTGATGTGTCTGTGATAAGTACACCGATTGTGTTATTTTACGTTGCCACGCTCGGTTACTACGGGAAGCAAGCGACCACAAATGCATTTGTCGCTCAACGCACTCCTCTTTTTTCAATTTCGAACCGCCCGTTGTAACATGTGACAACTCGTTTAGATGTTATGAGGATGCTTCCCGTTGTCCCACAGCAATTAAAGTATCGTGAATTTCCTTGCAATACGAGGATCGAAATTTACGGGCTTGTTTTTCCCGAACTGGGAGCACTATACCTGCGAATCGCCCTAACGTATTTACTGTGTATATGAGACTATGCATCATGTGTCTAGGCGTTGCCGGCCCGAGAATAACGCTCGCAGTTTCCCATTGATGTTTTCATGTTCGCACTTTATTTCCTTCTTTTCCATTGTGTGCTTAGCAGCGTCGGAGAACTGCATGTTGACGATTTCTCGAACTCACGGCAGATTTTTCATACCCACTAAATCACGTATACTGCTTCCGGTGCGGTCTTTTTGCATTTCACCGGTCACACAACTCCGTTCGAAATGTTACCCGGCGGATCTGACTTTTGTGAGTTTGTAGCTCGCGGTGCAGCATTATTATGATGCGGTTTTCAAGCAACTGTCACTCAAACACTAACAGCATTATCGAGACCTAAAAATTCGAGAATATAATTTGGACATTCTAGAACATTGTTTTCTTCGTTAAAATTTGATATCCGATATCCAAGTATATTAAATTAATTATTAATTTCTTTCATTAATATTTACCATTTCGATGGAATATTTCCTACCCTTGATTTATAATTATTGAACAGCGAATATTTGTGCATATTTTCATTATAATTATTTCATGAAAATCGGAAGAAGAAAATTTTCTTTGGGAAAACAGAGAGCACAGAATAATAGAACAGTGCGTGTTCGTTAATATGCCCGGATTGCGTCATAAATACATAAAGATTCGCCGGCTACCAATTAAATCTCACAGATACAACATAATTATATTTGAGCTTGATATATCTGTTGAGCCGTTGAAGATCGCCGAAAACGTCTGACGACAGCGATGAGTCCGTGCACCTCGAACCAATATTTGCTCCCTTTTACTGGTTTCGCCAGGTATCTTTGCCGAAATATTGGAAGTCGGGACGTGAGATCCAGGCCACCGATACAGACGATCTAGGTTTATTCGCGGATGTATTCCTACATTCGTATGCCGAATGCTGCATAAGTCTCGCGGTTGAAATTCCCGTGGGATGCCTTTTGGCTATTTTACCGATTTCCTAAAAATCGTGCAAGAATACAGTTTTCGCCGGGTGTAAGTAGACACCGGGCATGAGCATCGGCTGGTTGTCGTTCCAGTATGCAGAAATTGCAATTCGTTTGTGCGAAATCTAAAGCCGGATACCATCAATTTATTCATTTAGAACTGAAGTTTTTTGCGCATTTTTGTCACGTACCGTCGGCGTTGGCATTTTCAGATGATTGATAGGACATCAAGAAACAGTGTAGAAAATGATTGAAAACATTATATTTAGTTTTCATCCAATTTCCTACCCTGAGATATTTTTTATTTTGCACGTGATTTGATTTTGCACCTCTTTCCAGGAGTCTGACATATGGGGCTTGGTTACTTTAAAGTGCTGCAACTTCGCGAGAAAAAAATTAGAGATGAAAGATCAAACTTTACTCTACTCTAAACGGCATCCCCGGAAAAAATTTGACAAAGTCCGTGCACTTCGTCAAACTTGGCAATTTTCAATATGATAAACAGGGATTCAGATTTAAATAGTTACAGTGGCGAGAGTGCGTAGAATATAAAATTGAGAAATATCGTCTTAAACTAGAGGTTTCAAGCTTTAATTTGAAATAAAAATCAATGATTTTTCGCGAAGTTATCGTCAGTCAAAGTTGTCCAATTCTCATCCGATATGTGCCTATGCTGTAATCTTTCGGAGCAGTTTATTACCATAAATCTCAGTTATTAGTATCAAATTCTACAAGCCAAAATTCTTGCAATTAGCACAAGTACATAAATACTAATTTCAGAACCTAATATTTCAAGATTGCCCGCCATTATACACACATTATCGCATTTTGTTTCGTGTTTATTTCATCGGGACTTCGGAATCGGTTCTCCCAGCCAACGATTGAATATCGAGTCGGGCAATCGTGGTATCCTTTAAATTTAAATTTGACGCTTAAGATGGGGATCGGGGGTAATAGAGATGGAGTTCGGGTGAAGTATGTGTTATGGAGGGCGGGGGAAGGGAGAATTACGAGTAGGAAAACTGGCTGATTCATAATCGGGAATGGACTGCGGAACAGCTAATTCCGAAAAGTAGTTGCTCTCGGCGCGGCGGGAGCAATAAAGCTGTTGCGCGCAACTATTCCTCAGTTCTGCTTTACACAGTTGCCTATGCGATAACACGACCACGATAAATAAATGCTGGAATGATCGTTTCTGGGCTTTCGAATTCAGATATAATCGCGGTCTATAAATTCTCTAACTCGCCGCTTCGTTCCGCAATGCTTCTCGCGGCGACCTATCGCGATCATAAGCTGACTCCCTCGGTTGTCGCTACACGTGGAAACAAGTAGGCGCATGCACTGTCGTTCATACCTATTTGGATCCTTTTTATAAGCTTCGCTATTTTTGCCAGTGTTATTTGAATTTATTATACAAAAACTGTCGGTTAGAATGTAATGATTTACATAGACTTAGGATTAGCACAGGGTAATTCACGGCAACCCGAAAATTGGCATTTTCAGGAGAAATTACTGTAGTTATGACGACTGTTTAGCGGTTTTAGCATACTAACCTTGACAATTTAATGTTAATTAGTTTATCACCGCTAGATTACTGCTAAACGAAATTTGCAACCTCGAAACTCGAGTTTCCAGCACCAAAAACAGATTTCCGCTTCGCAATGCGACGTTTCGCGACTCGCGGCTCGCGCTGGTTATAATAAGTTCAGGGGCGTAAATTATGTCAAGTTGCGGGATCTCGGCAATCAGCCACAAAGCGTATTACAGGCGCGTTTATCTTCCGGATAAACTCGCGGATGTCAAGCGGGATCGGCGACGGTAAATATTGTTCGGCCGCGTTTTCGGTGGAGCGCGCAACGTCTAATTGCGAGCGCGAATGTTGGATAATGCCGCGGATCCGGCCTTTTTGTTTCGCATCGGCTCGTTCCCGCTTCAATTCACCTTCATCCGCATCGATGCGCCCGACACCGGGATTTACAGTTAAACTAGCGAGCAGCCCGTTGTCTATGGGGGAGAGAAAAATGGAAAGCCCCGTCCCCTCTCGCTGTCAACCCTTGGGCATCGTTGAATTTTGCTGTTATTTTTCACGCTCCCGTACGATTTCGGCCAAAGGTGAACTTATCCGTTAATACCTGCGGAATAATGCGTCGAGTTCGTGAGAAAATAATTGCGGTTTACGAACGGTTTTTATCGACTTCTGTTGGTTTTTGCCGGTTTTTATCGGGCTCCGTTTGTTTTCGCCTTTTTTTAGCGATTCGAACTCCTAGCGGTTATTTTGAAGCGACGTTTTATCTGATTACCTTCGTAGCACGTTGATTTAAAGCGCGAAAAGTTCTAGCCAGTAGCAGCGTTTTGCTTTTCGATTCGACTGTCGGTATTAGATTGTCCTTGTAATTCTAGTGAAAATGGTGGAAGAGTTTATTTTTGCACGAGTTTGTTACATCGGTTTGGATTGGGGTGAAAAGCTGCAGAAACTGCTGGAAGTAATAACAAAGCGTTTGTTCGGTAAAAAAATCAAAGACATTTTTGTATTATTCGTCTAACAAATGATGCTGTTGTAAATGTTGTGTCATACTTAAACGAAACCAAATTGTTTAGCGAAATTATATAGTAATTTGAGATGCCTTAATGAAGGGAATAATGTAAAAATGTAATGCGAAACTATTGTATATATTGCGTTATATGTAACCCTACACATATTATCCAATAAATGATCGCTAATTGCTATTAAGCAGATGCGACATTAAATTAAAAAACAATGATTCCGTTGATAGCAAATACGTGTCTCTACTTCGAACAATATCAACTTTTTATTCTGATAATTTTCGGAATGTACGGTGTTAGAATTGTATAGTGTTTTGCCTATTAGTGTTCGTTTAAATAAACCATCAATGCTTCGAATCTGTTAATTGTCTAGGAACCGTTTTTATTCAACGCTGATTTGATTTCCATCGTGGAGAGCATTGGCACCGTAGTTGGTTTAAAAATGTCTCTGATCATTCTTTTCCCCAATTCGCGTGGCCATTGCGATATGTGCGCGTGTCGGAGAAAAAACGGTGAAAGCTAAATTTGCGAGAGAAGTTCAGTTGTTCGAGGAGCTCGGGAGAAAATATGCTGGTCGTAGTCGCGATAAGTCTGAGACTCGAAATACAATGAATCAGCGGTCGACGCGTCCGAGGCAGTCTTCGGGGAAGTTTTGAAGTGCAGGTACTCGCTATTAGGGAATGTTTTCGAAGAGAAGTACATCGATGGAAGTTTAAGTTAAAGCGGTACAGCGATTGCATGTACCGCGGTAAACAATGTCAAGAATTGAGTCCCGAGATTGTCCGAACGTTGAAGAAACATCCGTAAAAGTTTCTAGCGCTCTGGCGAAACAATTTTATCGAAAGTAGGTCATCATCATCGTTAGTAGATCCATTTATATTCTTCTGTCATTATTGCTAGACTGTCGATTTTGTGCATCTACATATTAATAATAATAGTAATGAGTAACCGCAATTTGAAACTGTAAAATAATTGAAAGCATTTAACAGTATCGTAATACAATCGATTTACTAAAACAATCAAACGGAAAGGAATCGCTAAGTAATTATAATTTGTTGCGACAAATGCGGAAAGTTTTTATCGTGCATAACAATCCCCAGCAAAATTATTGTACATTATATATCTTTCCCACTTATCAAATAGATTCGATTTGATATGACGGGTGCCTCTTTTTGCCACAGATATAAATTAATAATATATCAAGTTTTAATATGAATGACCAAGGAAAGTTATTATGCATTGAAGTTCTCGGCAACGTCAGAGAAAGTAGTTCAGAGAGAAAACGCCTGTACCAGAAAAAAGCTGTTCACAGCAAAGAAAAGCTGCACAAATAACCTCCGATAATTGCCAGCGGAAAGAACTTGTAAAATATTCATTCGACACTTCTCGGCCATTATTATCGTTCGGTTTATTCCTCTGTTAGGCCTGTAATTTTACCGGGCCCGGTTGACCCCGGGGATCATACTATTAAAACCATTTATCTGCTCTCCTCGGAAATTTCTCCGGGGATGAGTATTGTACTTTCCCAAAGTTATCTGGAGTTCCCAGCGGGGTCTTTCGACGGTCTCCTTTCTTTCATCTCGGTCGCATTTTTCAACGACTCTTATCAGTATTAAGTCGCGTTACTAATATCCCACGGTTCCTAGCTGTTATTCTTATGCAGTTACCGTTCGTATCTTCTTCACGAGGAAAATACTCCGTTTACGTGAGGACTCGCGACACCGTTGATTTATGGCGTTATCTTTTGCCAAGGAATTTTCAACACGGGTCGTGCGTTAAATCCGTAAGAATCCTCGGCCTGGGTACTTAATATTGATGTAATTTCTCTTTGCAAGTTGGTCTTGCGAAGTCTAGAATCAGATTACAACTCTCGGTTTCGGCTAGTATTCTAAAAACTCGGTTAAGTTACATTCGGCTGTAGCGTTGTATAATTTAGTAAAATGGCAATTCTAATATACTGGCGGTAATGGAATTGTAGTTAAATCTTATTTTTAATGATTAAATTATTCGTTGAAGTATATTTTGACTTCTAAATTCTTCTACAAACTGTCTCAAAATTATTGGCGCAGGGCGCTGAACACAGGCAGAAAGGCGGGTAGGATACGGCTTGCCGGGTCCTATTCTGCTGATTCCTTAAGTGCTAAGCGTTGTAGAGTAGCGACTACACGATCCCGAAGCGCTAGCCGACCAGTGCTGGAGATGCGGTGTCTCCGAACATGGTAGTAGCGTAGCTACGACAGGTCCTACCAGTCGGCCTTCTAAATACTGGTACCTCGGGTGTCGACGTGCCCACGAGGTTCCGGCCATCTGGCTCGGGATACCTCGGGCCGGCAGTGGGTAGGTCCATCGAGGGGGCAGTGGTAAATGGCTAAAGCTGGCCAGAGGCTCCTTCCATTCCTCTCCTTACCTCTTCCTTCCCTCCTCCTTCCTTCCCTTCCTTCCCTCCCTGAAGTTGTTGGGGGCCTCGACGGGTGAGCTGCGGTATTCAGCTCGGGAACCGACCTGCTGAGCCGGTAGAGCATAGAAAGGGCTCGGCACCACCAGTTGTCTGCTGACGAGAGTCCGCGTCCTCGTAGTAACTGGTAGCTCCTGCATGGCTTGGCATGTGGGAGCGCGCTTATTGAGCGTATCTCAATTCCGCGCCCATGGGGGCCGTGTGGATAAGCCTTTGGGCAGGTGCTGCACGTTAAATCACTCGAGACTTCTGTCTCAAAATTATTGTACAAGCGGGAAATAAGGGGTTCGCGTCATTTGAAACAACTTCTTCCTTAGCGAAAATTCAATCCACGGCTTGGTTTATGAGTTATTATCAAAAAACACTGACCAAACGGAGAGCGAGTGTGACCGCCGATCCGCCCTTGCGCAGCGGCAGCGGTCGTGAGAGTGGGGCGTCAGCCGTACGCGATCTCTCATTGGCCAGTGTTTTTCGTTAATAACTCGTAAACGAAGTCGCAGATTGCATTTTCGTTAAGGAAAAAGTTGCTTCAAATGACCCCAGGAATCCCTCATTTCTCGATTGTGCAATAATTTTGACATAACCTTGTACATGATCGTATGCAGAAAGTTCCTTCATTTAAACGCGGCGTTGAAAAGATTAGCAGAGTGATTATATGAATAGAAATAGAAACGTGATAGACAGAAATAAAGTAGAAATAAAGTAGAAATAAAATGAGAAAATGCTATTGTAACTAAGACAATTTACAGGTTCCCTCGCGTTTGAAAAGTGTGCGCATGCCATAAAGGCATAAAGATCCGCGGCCCAGTTGTAAGATGAAATATGAGCTCGTTTATATTGGCTCCGATTACGGTTTCTGTAGATGCCAATTATTACATCGGGACTCTATATCGATTCCATATCGGATTAAACATTCTATCTTCCAGTTCGGTTCTTTCCGCGTGAAACGAACTGTAACGAAGGAAATTAGCTTTCGCGTGCTAGTTTCATTTAACGCATTAATTTATAAACAGAAGGGGGAGCGCAGCTTAAAATTATTGAGTCGGAGCAATTTCGATTCGAAAGAGAATTATAATCCACAAAGGTGGGAACGGTTATTTTCTGGATTCCGGTTCATTTTGTTCCCGCATCGTTCAGAACGGAATTCAAACGTGATTGGCAATACAGTAATTACTCATTGGAGTTACAATAAAATTACAGGAGACGATAAGCGATGATAATTAACAAAGTTAATCGTTGAACAGAACCGGCGACGCATTATCGCTGCGACGAACAAAAATATTCTACGGTCGACCGCCAGAACCGTTGCAAAATTGATAAATATAATGTTGCATTTACATCAAAATGTAAATGGAGAGACAGGTCAAAATATTTTGCACGCGTCGTCGTAAACATGTCACCAGGGTTCTTTCTATCTTTCACGTCGAATCGAAAATAGCAATGATTTTTGCAAAATGCGTAAAGAGCGAAACAATATATTAAGAGCATATACCGTAAATGAGCATATAACGTAATGTTGTTGTACTTGTTGCAACGTATTTATAATGACGAAACAATTTCGTGGTTAAACATTTGTATATTTTATTAAATTGAATCAAAAATATTATAAAATATTAAATTCAGTTCTATGGAAAAATGCAGCTACTTATTTCTTGAAAGCGATATTATTCTTTAATTTTCATTTGATTCCAGCGATCGTCGTTATTCGATCATTTCGCGACAATTAAATATTCGCGCGAGTCGAATTATTTTCCCATTAACGTTCCCGAAGCAAGTATGTCATTCCCGTATACACCGTGCCTCGGGAAGCCCGGATTACTTTAACGTGCCATTTCTTTACGTGACGTTATTACGAAAAAACTGAATGTGCCTTTTTGAAGCACTATAAATCTCTGTCCGTGTGAGCAGAACAGTAAAACGGCCCTCTATCAACGATTAATTGCAATAATGGCGTGTCGAGTGTAAGAGATTTTGCCGGAATCTGTGCTGTACCTGCGAGAAGATTAAATGACAATCCCCGGTTGATTAGGTCCAAAATATTGCAACGAAGTTTACATTTTGTCACAATTATGCCTTATCAATGAACAGTCGAGCCGACTCTCATCGCTTCTCCGGGAAGAAATATTTCCAGTATTCCGATAAATCCTGGCCCGCGAAGGTTTACCAACCATTAATAACGGTACTAATCACTGCTCCCGCAGACTCTATCGCGTTGCCGAAAAGTGAAGGATGGTGAAGCCCCTGTAAGCTCGGCAAATGGAGGCACGTACTACACAATCGTGTTTACTATCTAGGTTGGATCACGATTTCGCGCATGAATCGCAGCATCTGGCGCATTTTAAATGCGGATCACTGATCTAGATGGGCATGCGAATTCATGGTAATTAATTTTCGATTATACAAACATAGCCGGCATACGGGCCGGCGCAATGGCAGGCTTACATCCCGCGCGAGTCTCTGCCCACGGAGGAATCATCGGACCGCGCATATTTATGAATATTCAGCCGGCACGATGCGCGCGGTCAATCGATAGCAGGAAACAGGCACGAGAACGGCTTTCCGTGTGGATATCAATCCGTCGCGGCCACGCAAATATTTATCAGAATTGCCTAGTAAAATAAATTCCGGCGCCTGACCGTGCACACATGCGTCACCGACTACCGTGCCGCCATAAATCCGTAGCTCTCGTCGTCCAAGTATCAACCATTCACGGTGTTCGGGTTAACGACACGGCGAGAGAATCGTTCGGACGGCAAACCGTCGGCTAAAATATTCTATGGATCGTGCCGTGTACGCTCGTTTTTATAATCGGCTTCGAATACTCGATGTAGCGTCTTCGTTTGCAGTAGAAACGGACCACGTTTCTTTTTATTGGGTCTTCCGGAAAGTTCTGTCCGATAGTGTTACTTCAAGTTTCAATCCATATGCACATGTTGATTTGAGACATATATGACTATCTCTCATTATCATTGCATTTACACACATGTACTCTCCTAAATAAACTGAAACAAAGATGTCTCATGTCATTATTAAGCGAGACGCGATCGTGAAAACATGGCTACCGATGATAATGCCAGACCACATGCTGCTTTGGCGACTCGTTAGAAAATCGCAGAGCTAGGCAAATTCTGTCACATCTACCATACTCCCCAGACCTAGCACCCTCTGATTGTCACTTGTTTCTCTCTTTGCAAAACTTTTTACAGGAAAAAAATTCAAAAATGTAGCTGATGTCAACCAAGCACTAGTTGAGTCCTTCGCCTCTAAAAATAAATCATTTTTCAAAACTGGCATTTACAAGTTGCCATCGCGCTGGCAAGAAGTCATAAGTAACGATGGAAAGTATATTCTACAACTTTCCGGTAGACCTAATAATCATTTCGCGCGAACTTGTTAGACGTTTGACGACCGTTTCGAATTCAGATCTATAGTTTCACGATATTTTTGTGACTGAGAACGATAATAGGATAGTTTAAAAAGATTCGCGCGTTATTTGTAACTAACTAAAGTTATCGACGAAGATACTTTGTTGTAAGACGTGTTTTCTGAGAGATATTTATTTCGCATAAAAGTCTGCAAACATTGTATGCGTGCGAGAAGCGTTCTCCTACATTTTTTTTCTCCTGAGACACATCTAAATCGTACATCATGTATAAACACATTGTGTAACGCGAAACACAGCGTAAATCGCCTGTCCGCCGGAATGCATGCCGGTTACACGTCCCCGTAAAAATACGAGATATACGGAAAGATACAAATTGCGCTGCCTTGTTTCTCGGTGGATTAATCGCAAAGAGTCGGCGTAATGCGCGGATATGACTCGTGTAGCCGTTACAGCTGCACGGCACGTAGTTTCCGAGTAAATCGAGTTTGAATGTTCGAACATGAGCTTTTTTCTTTTTTCTTTTGTCATTCCAGGCAGTAGCAAAATCATTTAAATAAAATTCGAGTCGATTGGTCCAGTTCTAAAAAAGTTATTGTGTTTTAAAAGTTGTACGAACGTTAATGGCGATACAGTGACTGCCGTTAATGTTTGGAGAACTCTTCCGAAAGTTCTGATTGTTCTGATTGTCGCGAATGTTCTACACCAGACGTCTTTAAGACGTCTTAAAGACGTCTCTGTGCTTTTCTGGGCTGGAGTCCACTTGTACACCATTTTTCATGGACACTCTGTATGTACGTATGAAATGCGGATAAGTGAACTTTCATTTTGTCGGTGTAGAGATCTGCTATAGTTGTTCTTTACTCGCATTGGCTGCAGAGATCGTCAAATAT
This sequence comes from Megalopta genalis, assembly GCF_051020955.1. Lineage (NCBI taxonomy): Eukaryota > Metazoa > Arthropoda > Insecta > Hymenoptera > Halictidae > Megalopta > Megalopta genalis. The sequence goes on from NW_027476132.1 coordinate 634,914, forward strand.
GATGCCAAGTTATTCTTAGTTACGTCATACTAGAACTAATTAGAAAAAAAAATTGTTACTATAGAAGCAGCTGGTCAAAATACAACTATACAAGATACAATTTATTATTAATAGTCCTATGATAAACCAAAAAAAATATTGCTACTATTAAAGAAACTGGTCAAGATACATCAAAAAATTAAAAGTTATATACACTTACTTAACTAAATAATAATAATAATATTTATTTGCTGAAAGGAGCAAATGTCAGGTTAAACAATTTATTAATACAAAAAACACTACAATCTAATAGACCTGCCACGCATTCGAGCACACGTCGAATTTTTCAAAGCTGGCCGAGCTTGTACATGAGGTGCGACCATTCTCACCTGAGTAGGAAATGGAACTGCTCTATGTACCGTCGCCCTCGGTTCTTTAACAGCAGCCGCAGCAAAAGCGGTTCGTCTGAGTATAGGATCATCCTTACAGACATTCAACCACTTACCTGACACTCGAGCAGCGCAAAGCAGAGATTGAGGATCCAACGTGCGTAGGATCAACTACGACACCTCCGGCGGAAGTTCGGAAATAAAATCCACCTTGGTAGGGTCGAGCCATCCGATCACATTAAGGAATTTCCTGAAGTACTCCATGTTGCTGATGCAGATACAAGGCGTATATATAGGTACATATATATCCCTGGTCACGCTTCACGCTTCGCGTGGTGGACTGGACATACACTTTCCACATAATTCTATCGAATTGTACTTAATTTAGGAGAAACTTGCATTCAGGCATACTGTGAAATGAGAATGCAATTTTTGTAGGGTTACTGTTACTATTGGTAAAAAGTATTCTATTCGATAGAACGGACGTCTGGCTTTATAATTACTATAATTATACAGTGTTTAATAGCTTATTATATTATTATAATATAGTATATTATTATATATATAAGTATAATATATTATATTACAGTATATTATTATAATAATTATAAAGATATATATTAAATTTTATACTAACTTTGTTTGTACATATCTACAAAATTATTATAATTATTATAATAATATACTGTTTAATAACTATATATATAAAGACAATATTAATATGAAATTATATATATTTTTATAAGATACGGAATAAAGAAATTATGTGATATAGTTTCTGACGTATAAACAAAAGAGCATCGAATATTTTGTACCGTTTGCTTTATTCTTGAATCATTTTTCCATTCTTTTCTTATTCGCGTCGATCAACGTTAGAAACTTTCACAGTGACAGTAATTATTTCTATGTTAAAATTAAAAATAATCTTCGTTTTCAACGAAGACTGTAATAATTTACTTCAACAATCGCGTTTAAGCATTCTGCTGAAATATTTTCTCCGAAGAGTGGTACAACATTCTGATGCATTTTCTACGTATTACTACTAAGGAGCTTATGTTATCCTAAATCCGTTTTGGCAGATTTCGAGGAATTGTCGGAAGCACTGCCTTGGCTTCGTACCTCATATGTAGCGTAACTTTTCGCACCTGCGCGGAGCTCAGCAGTTTCCACTGCGCCCCGACCACATAGAACTTGACCGAAGGTGAAACTCAGCTCCGTAAGTTGTGTTCTACGATTGTGGCTTCGAAGCTCTCAATATCACGAGTGCATGCGAGCTGGGACCGTGATACGTAGCTATACAAATTCCTTATTATTTCCGGGCGTATAATTGTAGAAATGATTTCGACAGTTCCATGTCAAACATGTGGGGATATATAGAACTGACACGGAATTATTTCGTCAAGCTTGAAAAGCCGTTTTTAGTTAGAAAGATCGTCAATGTAAAATAAATGCATCGTGGCGTATTACAGAATGAAGCTTTTGCATTTTATGCAAAACTTCTGTAACAGAAATATTAAAAATAATACGACTACTTGTTCGCTGCAAGCTCGACAAATTAAAATTTTCAGTAACATTATTTTATAAAGGGTAAAATTGGTATTTTTGAACGCGTGTCCTGATTTTGTACAATATGCTACAATAAGCTTGAAATATTCTTCCTTTTAGACAATAAATTGGAGATGATAGAAAAAGTTGTCTCGAGCAAATCAAAATAAAACTGGTGAAAAGTTCTCTTTGCTCCACGTTACAGAACAGCAAAATCTGTGTTTTTACTACTATTGAACTGATTTTTACCCATTAAAATTCACATAAACGTGCATAACAAAAATTGATTCATTATCTTTCTGTAGCAATTCAAAGATTAATTCATAATATCTTTGTAATATTGTCGCACGTTGACCAGAAAGCATTTTATAGTTGACGTAAGAAATTTCGCCTTTCTTTTACCATTTTTGTACAAAAATTCACGAAAGTTTCCATAAAGATTCGCAGTCTACTTATTGGAACTAAATAATAAGCTTGCTACCGCAAGCTTGTCAAAATAGGATATTCTATTGTACGCCATTCTAATATATCTGCCGCGTCTTATTGCAACAGTCTTCACCCCATTCATATTGTCAGCATGGTTTGAAAAACCTCGCGGAATTCGTCGAAATACCACCTCGGCTTTGATCCAAGCGTGAGCCGCAATTCTTTGCACTACCGCGGGATTAGGTAGATTCCTTCGAACCGTCACTCTCAGCTCCTCAATACCTTCACCAAGGAAACGTTCTTTCATTTTCCTCTCCGCGCGTTCTTTGAAACGCATTACAGTTCGTCCCAGGTTCGGATCTGACCTACAGACATTCAACTATTCCTGCGATACTTGAGCTGCGCCGAGAAGAGGTTCAGGATCCAAATTGCGCAGAATCAGCTGTGATACTACTGCAGGGAGTTCGGAAATGAAATCTACTATTTGCGAGCTGCTGCAGTCCAATCACGCGAAGGGAAGGTCCTGAGGCATTCCATGTTGTCGCTGTTTATTCAGGATTTCGAATGATTTGTTTTGTTAAAATCTCGAGAATTTTATACGGTCATTTTGAAACAGCCATTTTCCTTGGTACATCTGTATGTGAAAACTGAGCAATTACTAGCCTAGCAACGAATTTAAATCAGCAGACAAATTAAAAGTATTTATGAATGTCAATGTATTATAGTTTTAGCTTATTAGATTTTTTAACACTAAACCTACCGAGCACTAAAAGCGACGAATTTCTGTTGCTCTGTAAGAACGATAAAACCGAATCTATTTAGACTTCCCATAATTTTTATTACAACGAATACTCGGACTGTGAAATTCATTTAATAATTTCTTATGAAAAAGTCTCTATAATTTCAGCAATTTTAAAATACAAAGTGTAAAACCGGTCATCCTGACCGTCTTGGTAGGTTTAGTTTAGAAAAAATATAATCATTCGATTTCGACTCTCTTGCAATTGATACGAACAATTTTTATTTCGCGTGAAGATCCGCAGTCTAACAATAATGTACGAGCTACAGCAAATAAAAATTCGTTTATTTTCCTGTCGTCTGGAAAGTAAACGAATCATTCTATAAATTGAACATTATTGGCATTCCTGTTTCGATCGAATTTCATCTTTTGCGCGGTAAAGCCCCGATAGTTGCACGAAAGCACATGAAAGCTGCAAGTGACCAAGTTCCTGGAATTATCGAGGCGATCAATCTACTATACGGAATCACTCATCTCCACTATATACCATCGATGCTACTATATTAGACAACGTAGTACCTTGTGCTACGTGTTTCCCGTAATTACACAACAGCCACCGACGTATTTTGATCACATTCAACCGAGGCGTGTCACGTGCCGGTATCGAAACTGCAACTAGTGAGGTTCCAATGCAATTATGTTACAATATACAGCAGCGATTGTTTCTTTTTACACGATTCACTGCTATGTAAAAATGGAATAATAAATTATGCTGCATAAGTATCGGCGATCAGTTGTTATCAATTTCGTTTATTTATCATTTATTACTAATTCTGTTTATACTATATGGAATATATATTATAGTGTATATTTTATTATATATATTATATAGTATAATATTATAATATTGTAATACATATAATATTTTATTATATATTATAGTATACATTTTAATTATTTCAAGTATTATTTATTTTGTATTATATATATATAATACATAATAAATAATACTTGAAGTAATTTATACCGTACCATTTACACTCTGCAGAAATAATGGTCAAAGTATTGCACTTTATGTTTTATATCCAATATTTTTTAATAATGCCTTTTGTCTACATTCCTTATAAAATATCCATTTGAACCTTGTTGTTCAGTACAACAGTACAAACTTTTCATACAGTTTTGCATTGATTCCGAAGTGATTATCAAAAGAGTATTCATTTCGTTTCACTGATCTTGATAAAAGTTGTTGTCTCATTCGGATCAAAAGTGATGCATATTCCTGAATAAAAGTTTATTCACGCGTTTCGGGCATTGCAATATATTCTGCAATGCTGAGCACAATAAAAGAATAACTTCAGTATTGTTTCATAACTTCTCCGTGCACCGTGTTGCGTGATTGAAATGTTTCCTAGTAAAAATAAAAATACACGTATACCCTCTCTCCTTTGTGCACGAAGAGAGTAATTTACATATCTGCAGTTTCTCTCGTCGATTCATCGTTTTTTAAAAAAAAAAACAAAGTTAGTAGAAGCATGGGATACAATATTTTATTAAATGCGCCACGTCCGTTGCACGAAATATGGAAAATATGGAACAAAGTAGAATCGCAAATTTTCTGATTATTAACGGTAGGGTTTATGTGACTGTAATTAACTGCCTTCGTAAAATTAATTTAATTCCCTTTGCAGAAAATACGGAATCGTTATCGATTTATAATTTTGATGGCACACATGTTAATAAAGAAGAAAATTTCGATTTATCCCGTTATATTTATTGACAACGTTAAACTTTCGAACATTGATCTTTGTTTTCGTTAATAACTCGTAAACGAAGCTTCGGAGAAAATTTTCGCAAAGGAAAAAGTTGCTTCAAATGACATCAGGAACCTCCAATATCCGGATTACGAGACATTTTCGGGACACCCTGAGTGATTCAAGATTCTGGGCTCGATAGTAATATATATATAACTTCGATATAACTTCAAGATTTAGTAGAAAATATTATCGTTACTTTCGGGCCACTCTGTAGACACGCGGACACTCCGTAGATAGTACTGTAGTGCCATTTACACGGCGGGTTCTTTCCTTAAGGCAGTTCCGGAGTAGAAACATGTCTCCGAAGGGGTGCACAGATTGTAACTCTCTAACACGATGTGTATCGGATCTTGCTTTCATGGAGATACGTGGTTGGCCAACATCGCTACAGGATATGGTAGTTTGGTAGGTATGGCGCAGTTTAAACTCATCCATTAGTGGCTACTAGCCGGCAATGTGTTTCTAAGCAAACCGTAGAGACGAGATCCTGGAGTGGCGCAGTTTCCAGGAAACAGTCGTCCACCATAATACATTTTCTGCGACACTGCCATCGAACAAAATCTCCGCCGGCACAAATCTGGCCAACTTTCTGCGTCAACTGTTCCGTCTAGTTGCATAACAGGTTGCCCTAAACACGCTGCGATAGTATAAGAAGCCACTGTCTGATAATCACATTATCATGTTCGGCCAGAATGGTCTCTCTTCCGTCACGTAGGCAACGGAACGGAAATAATACTTCGTGACAAAATTGACGCTGCTAGTAAATTTATTTGATTAACCCTTAGCACTCGAGTGGTGACTCAGAGGCACCACTAAAATTTGTTACGTCACGTTTTAAGATAATGTTTATATTAACAAAGTTTAGATTTAAAAAATTATATAATATATAATAATTATATAATATATAATAATTATATAATAATTATATTATAATTATATAATAATTATATAATAGCAATAACTGTTGTGTGAGTTCCAAGAATCAATTTCATATGCATAAAATGCATTTTATCATATAAAATAAAAAATACTATAAGTGAGAAAAATGATTATATTTACAGTTTAAATAGTTTCGAGTGCAAAGGGTTAACATTAGATTTACGGAACCTGTCAAAATGATGGGTCTCTAATTCTTTAATTTACGATTATTTATATCGTATAGAGATACATTTACGAGTTATTTATTCAATTTATATGTTACTTGCGGCAAACGTTGCAATAATATTTGTTAAAAATCAGAACAAATGTCTCATTGTTACTTTTATAAACTGATAAAACGAAGGATACAGCGACGACGAACAAAAGTTATTTTACGCCGGGTGGAACGTGTGCTCTTATCATTAGAGCGCGGATTTTATGCATTTGTGACAAAAATGAGTAGGTCAAACGGAAAACGAGGAAGAAAAATAAATGAAACGATACAAAAATACCGTTATTTTATTTTCAACAGAATAAAATAATTCGAAAAAGAATGAAACCTCTACGTAGCTCCAGAATCTTGCAATTAATGCTGACAATTTCAATTTTTCATAAAATTTTCAGTCAATTTATCGTAGTCGTGTAACGAGTGTGCACAATTAAAATAATTAGTGAGTTTAACCAATACGCTCCACATAATTGCAAAACAGAAAAGAAAAGAATTTCGTACAATTAGATCGTTGATTATTTCCGTGCCGGTTGGTTAATTATCAAATGAATTCGTATCACACGAGTAATGCTAAGTACAATTTAATTATGTAAAATTAGTTGCATCTGTGTCCGGCGAAGCGGGCAGACATAATAATCGAGTGAAACACAGCCGGAGAAATTAATTTAATGTTGAGATAATTGATAAGAATTTCGTCCGTTCGATGCATTCTATTTTCCCATTTTATCGGACGCTTTAAAAGTCGACGATTTCCGTTGGGTGTTATCCCTTCGAGTCGGGATAACTCGGCGAAATTCCACGACTTTTACGCGACCCTTAGAAGACTCTAATCTCCGTCGTTCCGTTTCTTTTTTGACTCGGTTAACGCTGGCGAGGCGATCTTTTTTCCGCGGGTAACAGCGGCAAACGACTTCCCCGGAAACAGTTGGATTCGGTCCGTTTTACTAACAGATTCAATTAATATATCCGGCCCCTTCGGCAGCATCCAAACGAGAGACGCTTCTGTCGCAGACAGGGGAGCGCGATTTCAGCCTGCAACATGACAATTCCAACGTAGCCGAGCTGGCCCGGGAAGAAGCACGGTACTTAAAGATTAGCATCATCGTCGTTCCACGTTTTCAGCGCTCGCGAATCCCCCTCGGCGTCTAATAACACCTTGTTACAGTTCGGTTTCCGTTATCGAGAATGTCCACTTGCCGCATTAAAATATTTAAACGTTTAATACATTAGCGTCGAGGGAATCGGCGGAACAGACGAAGATTCAATATGGCTGACAGTGTAACGAGCGGGCTGCGGATTTTAGGCGTGTGTGGCGAGAGCGATCGGCGGAATATGAAACACTAAATGCAGAGGATTTTATGCAATATTTTATTTATGCGGTATAAACATTCACTATCTTGAGAGCAACATACAAGAGTTAACTAGACGTTCGTTTTCATTTTTGCGATTTTTGGTACGTTGAAAGCAATCTAACAGCACTGTTAATCGGTTACTTGTTTGTGACGAGTATACTCGTAACCTAAAATCTTGTTCTTTCTTTATGACGAGTATACTCGTCGTAACATAAATTTTTGTGATTTCTTTATGACGAGTATACTCGTCGTAACATAAATTTTTGTGATTTCTTTATGACGAGTATACTCGTCGTAACATAAATTTTTGTGATTTCTTTATGACGAGTATACTCGTCGTAACATAAATTTTTGTGATTTCTTCATGACAAACGTACTCATTGTGACATAAATTCTTGCTATTTCTTCGTGACGAGTATACTCGTCGTAACATAAATGCTTGCTAGTTCTTCGTAACGTGTATACTCGTGACATAAATTTTTGCTATTTCTTCGTGACGAGAATACTCGTCGTGACATAAATTTTTGCTATTTCTTCGTGACGAGTATACTCGTCATAACAGATTATGGCCACTTCTTCATGACGAGTATACTCGTCGAAGACAGCTAACTGTTTAAAGAAGGATATATACTTCGATATTTATATGATATTTGTATTTCATAGAAGTATTTAAACACAATATGAAGAAAATCAAACATATACAGTACAATTACAATAACTTACACCTTTCAAAGGGACTGCAACGATTTATTTTACCGAACATTGATCTTCATTCGTTCGCCATTTTGTTAAGCTTTTTCGCAAGCTTGACAGGAGATCTCGCTAATTCAGTACCAAAAATTCAAACAATTTCCGTATTTTAAGAACTTTTGTCTTTTGCATGTTTTATTTTAACAAATAAACAATCAATTTCAATTTAAATACAAAAATGTGTTATACCTTATTCGACAAACATGAAGTTAATTATGATCCTTGAGCGTTAGATACAATACTTGACAAGTTTCATATATCCAAGGTAATATGTAATAATATTGTACAATATATTGTACATGTAATATTAATTTTGTAATAATATATTACAAATTATATTGTTAATAAACCCATAGGGTGTTTCACAGCTTAATAAAAAAAAGAAGTTAATTACGTTCGAATATAAACAAAACACAAAGTAATTTACTACCACTCAGTAACTGGCCCCACCACCCTGCGCAGCTCCAATAGCCTGCCGTCGAGCTCGCAAAAACGGAGTTCTACAGGTAATGAAAATCGAGAAACTCGCCAAAGTAAATTTTCTCCGTTAACAACATCATTACAAGCTAAGATAAGAAGCCGTTTCAAGAAGAGTAGGCTATAGATTCAATTAAGATGGGTTCGAGGCTCGTGAGGGGAGAGGGGATTACGATACACAACATTCCCTGAATGGAGAAAAATGTCTGTTCGCAGAGCGGGAGGTCTGGTATGAGGCTGCGACACACGCGATCGAGGCACGTATTCGCGTGTCGGCGGCGAGTTCGAGCGACAGCGGGACGACGCCGCCGTGCGGCGTGGCGCGGGGCGACGTTCTCTTCGTCGGTGACGGGATGGGGATGAACACACTGACGGCAGCGAGGAACCTCTCGAGTCAACGTCATGGAAACACGGGCGTGGAAGTGGAACTCGCCTGGGACAGCTTCCCAGCTGTCGCTCTGGCAAGGGTAAGTCTTTACGCCGGCGAGCGGGTCGCCGGGGCTCTCCTGCCACACTTTACCTCGTGGCGGGAGAGGCGTAATGGCAGGCTCACCTACCGGGCGACGCAGGTATTCACCGGGCATGGCAGCTTCGGTGTTTATTTGTGTCGCATCGGTCGGGAAGCGACGACGGTGTGCCACCGCTGTGGTGCGGAGGAGGACTCGGCGCAGCATACGCTGTAGGAATGCCCCACCTTTTCAGCGCTGCGCCGAGTCCTAAAACGGGAAGTCGGCCACGACCTCGCTCTCTCCAGCTTAGTTGGGGCCATGCTGGAGAGCCCTAGAAAATGGGCGGCAGCAATCTCCTTCTGCGAACAGGTAATGCTGCAGAAGGAGGCTGCCGGGCGAGGTCGTGAGCGGGACCGACTAGCTCGGGGGCTGCGTGTGCGCCCACGCCTCGAGCCCCCGAGCAGCTGAGGGTAGGCGGGCGGCGGGTGAACCAGCTCTTGCAAGACTTAGTGCCCGCCGCCCGCCGATAGAAGAGGTCCTCTCCTGTTGGGAGTGGGGGGTGACGACTCGCCTCTTCTTGAGGTGACTGAGGTGACCATCGCTTTTCGCGTCCTCCTTCTTCGTCCCCTTCGCCCAGCCCCTTCTCGCACCACCCTCGCTCCGAGGATACAGGCCACCGTGGAATGTTCCACCTCCAGCCGACCGTGGAATATAGGATGGTACATTTATTAGTCGAAACTGTAGTAAATTCTATCTAATTGACGCTCAGATTGTGCACAAAAATGGGCAATTTGGGAAAGGAGATATGATTATTAAATACGATAATTATTACGATTATTAATTTCGATTATTACGATTATTAAACACGATTAATAAATGATCTTGTGGCTTGTTTTTACAATTGTTTACTATAAAAACGAGCCACGAGGCTCGAATAATCGTATCTCATATTCCCAAATAGTCCATTTTCATTTCGAAGCTGAGGGATAATTGGGGAGAATTTACTGTACCTCATGCGCAATTATTTCTTCATAATTACGCAATTATTTCTTCGTACGGTACAATTATTTCTTTATAGAGTTGAACAATAGATTGAAATAACAATTGGATTCCTTTTATGACATGTTATACATAATTTAATCACTCAAATAAAAAAGTTAAAAAGTATGGTTTCTGTTTTAAATTTCTCTTTACCATTTCAACCAATTTTAATTTATGTAAATATTGTTTCGGCGATTGTCTGCTAAATTGAGCCTCTTCACGATTCAATGTCATTACATTTTCTCCGTATTAAAAAGTGTCCGAACATCCACTGTAACGAATGACTGGGGAAGTTATTTTCACGTTTCCAATAAATCTGTTGTTGGAGGAGAAACTCTTATCCGCTTAATTAGCATTCGCAAGTCGCCGACGTGAAGATGGAAAGACGTGCCATATGTTTCTCGAAGAAATTATTCATTCCTACACCATTTACTTCAGCAGCTTTTTCGGACTCCGAATGAATCCAAATACGCATTGCACCATTCCCTGTCGCCGTATTATTAATGGGGCTTATTAAGCTACAGTCCTTCTTGCTGCTATCGTGAAGTATTGTAGGGTGTCTCATTTGTGTTGTAAATCCAATTTTATTGAAATAAGAAAACGCAACTATTGAACGTTATATGAAAGTTCTGTCATCTTCGACGTCATTTGAAGGACGTAAATAAATTTTTTCAGAAGCATACTAGAAATTTAGAAAGACACAGGAACCTATAAATAAATTCGTAAAGAAAGGAAACTTACTTTATACAAAATAAAAATTTGTTGCATCTATTGTAAGTAATAAGAACCGCTTATGGACTTTTCATGTATATATATTTTTAATAATATCAACAAATTAAGGCGTATTTAAAGTACAATAAAATATTCAATTATATTTTATATTTTATAATCCCATTAATTGTCGTACTATTTTAAATTGTAGCTATTAACTTTTATAATAAATGCACGAAAAACTGCAGTCAGTTAATCTGTAATTATAATGCACCCTGAATTTACTTGGATAGTAAATGTACTAATTAAGCAGACTTCTTTTTATCGCTGCCTAATTTTTACCAGCGAAATATCTAGTCGATGAAAACCCGGACTAGAGGCTGGCGAGAATTTGCTCACAATAGAAAAGAAAATTCGCGTCCAAGATATTTTCTCTGAAAACGTTGCAACCACGGCGGTGTAATTTTTTCCATCGGAAAGTTCGGTTACACATTTCGGGGCGAGCAGAACTGCGAATTCAACGTCGATTCGCTTCTTTTTAGCGGCACAGTGAAGTTACTTTCAGTAAAAAAAGAAAAAAAAACAAAAAAGAAAGTAAAGCAAATATTAAATTTCAGCTCTTAATAGATCGTGTATCTTAACCTGATTTTGAATGTTCCCGCATTAACCGCGGGTAAACGCGCGAAAATATCAAAGGCATGAGCGGAACGTTTTGATCCTTTGCTAACAAGTTCCCCGAGATTTAAGTACAATACATGTTAAAATGCTCGTTGGTGCTCCTTGTGAGCTTCGAGCTCTGTAGAATTTTGTACGTGGTGTGCCGTCCGATTACTAAGTCTCTTAGGTATCTCGTGAGTCCCTTATGGTCTCGCGTATCTCTCACGATGTCTCTAGAGTCTCTTGTGATCTCTCCTGACTCTCGTGTATCTCCCGAGTCCCTTGTGGTTTCGTGTCCAGTGAGTCCCTTGTGGTCTCACGAATGTCTCTCGTTAGAGGAACGGGGTCATCCCTAATATTACCTCGGTCCTCCCTACTCTTCTTGACCTAGGGTGGGCGGCAAGGAATTACGGTCCAATCACTGCAATCACAGATCCATTGAGATTGCCCCAAAGCGGTGGGCCGGGAGTTAGCAGGGAGAATGGCAAACTAACACCTGCTAAATATCCCGCGCTGATGGGCCTACGTGCCCAAACAGTGCGAGACCCAACCGTAATTGACTGGACCGTAATCAAGGACCAGGAGACGTTATGACGGGGTCGCACGTGCCCCGGAACGGCCAAAGACAGACCCATACCGTCGGGATACCCAAGCACATGGCCCCTGCCATAAATCCTGGCCCCTAGACAGCAACAATACACATGGACTTTCTCTACTTATCCGAATTGTTTTGCTTCGTTATTCTTTTTGTCGGAAGACTGCACTTAGCTTTCTCTTTACGAGTGTCTGAAACATTCTAATTTAATTTTTATTAAGAAACTAAGAATTTTACGGAATTAAGAAGACATTTGAGAAATCGAAAACCGTCAGAAGCGAAAGAATACATTGAGACAGACCTGTGTACGAGTGAAGTTTTGCAATTAATTTAAATAAATTAGGAAACGGCCATTATATTGTACGCGACAAGGTTTGCTGAACATTTATTTTTACCGCACGTACTCGTTCGTTTTATTTCATTTGTTCCGGGTGTCGTCGAAAATGGAATTGAAATTCTATCTGCAACCCGCAATCAACAACGTGTTAAAATTGGATGAGTGAGAATAATAAAAATGTTTGTTACAATTTCAACTTTATGGAAAACTTTCACATTGGAGAATTGAATAGTTGTTGTTGTTAATGAGACGTCTAATGAAACAATTATCTATTCATTCTTGTTTGAATGAAATAGTTTCACTGTTTCACTGATAATGTTGTAAAATGTATTTCTTTCCATTCAATCAATGTTTTCATTAGACTGACTTTTTGTCAGAAATTAAATTCGGAAAATGGGGGACGATTATTGAAATTACTAAAATATTTCTTCGTGAAATTCGAATGAACTTCTTGCTTGAAGCACATATTGCAAATATGAATAAATATGAATAGGAATTAAATATGTAAATATGTATATAAATATCACAAATATGAACAAATGCGAATCGGATTTAATATGTAAATATGAATATAAATATCACAAATATGAATAAACGTGAATATTAATTAATATGTAAATATGAACATAAATATCACAAATATGAATAAACGTGAATATTAATTAATATGTAAATATGAACATAAATATCACAAATATGAATAAACGTGAATATTAATTAATATGTAAGTGTGAATATAAATATCACAAATATGAATAAATGTGAATAGAAATCACCATGTAAATATGAATAAAGACATCACAAATATGATAAATCTGAATAGAAATTAATGCTCAAACAAGGATGTAAATATTGCAAATATGAATCTGAATGGAATTTGTACAACCTGCGACTAAACGCAATCTTGTCAAAAAAACCATACATCCGTCGATCGCGCGAAGTGCTCAGCAGTTTTATGGTTAAAACCGATAAAAAACACAACTCGAGGTTCCGAGTGCAAGCGGGGCCAGGTGAGAGAGCGTTAAGAGCGGTTGCTGGCGGAGCCACTAGAAAATCGTCTAGGCTGTGATCGTCGGAAGCTTAAGGTGACATCTCGATGGCTTATCCGGGCTGAGACACCCCGTGCATCATCAGCGGCAGACTATTTCGCGGGCTCGACGCGCCGAGCAGAATTCGCGACACACCCTCGTTATACCATTCATTAAGAGACTTTGCGAGCATCCACGTTGGTCGTGCGACATCAAGAACTAATTTGAAACCAGCGGCGGATTCCGCGAGATTTGAAGGAAAACGATGCGTGAACGCCGCGCCGGTCTCATTTAATTCGCTCGTCTCATCGCGTCAAGCGTAATGTAAAGAAGTGCCTCGTTTAATCGCCGTCTCCCCACCCGCCCCTCCACCCGTTCCTCTGCCTTCGTTTGCCCGACTGCACTTTCCACTTTTCCCAGTGCCAGGCCGCGAAACGTGGCCCCTTTTTACCTCGCGGTCTTTTTTTGCCGGCTGCGCGGTTACCTCCATTCACGCCGTTGTACGCGGGATTTCGCGGTAAATTCCACGACAGTTATTGTCTAGACTAGAGCATTAACGAGGCCGAAGCCTGCTCTGACCGGGCGAAGTGGTGCTCACTTATGCCGGTCGATGGATAATCAGCGGTGAACAGCTGCGAAGGAACCGGGACTTGGATCCATCGCGCCCTCGCTGTTAAGTTCATTGGACCGGGGAGTCAGAAGACCCGGTCTTAACTCATCTGTCGGCTGCAAGGAGTTGTATGTTTGTTTTAAGTATTTCGCCGGCTATAATGCCGGCGATAATAATATGAAAGTAGTGATGGTCGTTCTGCTAGGCGACCGCGGCGGCGGGTGCTCGGCACCGCACGCCAACCGCTACAACGGCATTTCTTGCCGTCTTGCCGCCCCCAAGATACCACACGACAGCAATAGTGCAGCGTGCTAGGCCAGCGGGCGGCTATTTACGTATTTGCTTCTGATAAATTTATAGAGCTGACTGCTGAACCCAACACAGCCAGCCCGTGTCATTGAAGTATTTTTGGCACCGCTCGACAAACCAAAGGGCTGCGGATGCATTCTACCCAGACAAGCCCGAAGGCCGCGGGTAGGAAATACACCACCGACAAGCCCGAGGGCCGCGGATGGTAGTAGCAATAATACCGTCGACCACGGTAGCGGGCGCCAAGCGCCACACGCAAGCACCGCGTCGACCCAGCGTCACAGACCTGTAGTAGGGAAGTCAATTGTAATCATGTCATGCACCACGATGTTTATATCTATCATTGGCCCCTGCTCTTGCCTCTCTTGTCACCTGTTAGCGCGCACATGAACTTAACGAGATCCATGTCCAATTCTAACAAGTTACTCCTCTGCGCGCAGGTCCTAGCAAAAGAAACGCTCGCCGCTAACGCAGAGGGATGCCATTGCCCTGTTTAGCCGCCCATACTGATGTGCGTTGCCCAGTCTCCGCCGCGAGGAGGCGGGGTTGGTCTTTGGAGAACAAATTCCACGACAATGTTCCTTCCAGAATCTCGAGAGGTTTCGACGGTACTTTCGAGCGCGGCTTATTATCGTGTCGATGTAAATGGCAGTTCGCCGCGCCAGCGAGAACCAAAGCGAACGGAACCGATATTCCGGTTTGGTGACGCCGTCTCGCAAAGCTTATCATCCCTTATACCAAGGCGGCTTCCGGGTTCCCCGCCGATTCTATTCTGTTTCCCTTTTGTTTCCACGCCGTTTATCGACCTGCCGCGGATATCTATTCTCGTACACGCAGCGCGCAGCTCAGCTGTTCCGCTCCGGGAACATGGAACGTGCAGGGTCTTCGACGACTAGGATTACTGTTGGTAACGAAACGGCCGTTTCGGGGCTTTACGGAAAGAGGCATACGGATGACTTTTTTCCTCTGCCGATACATTCGTCTCCCCCCCTTTTTTACGTTTTTGTTTTTTAGGGTAAGTACGTCATTCACTGAGCCTATTACAGCGACGACCGATGTTCTCAAAAATCCGCAGTACTTTTTATCTGTGTTGCTCGTCTTGAACATTTCGATTGTACATCGATGTCTTTTGTATATGTACATATATCGATTCAAGTATAGAGAGAACGCGTAATATTTAATAAAATATGCAAGACAGTTTTTGAGCGAGGTACTGTGTCCATCAAAGTGATGTTCGAAGTTTTCGACAAATTGAACGGTTTTTTTACCTATATCTCACTTTTTGATACATTTCAATTATTCGTTGGTGTCTTTTGCATTAGTACAAATTTGATCATTATTGAAATATAGAAGGAACACAAGATGTTTGGCAAAATACACAAAAGAGTTTTCGAGCGAACTACCGTGTCCACTAAGCAGTTAACTACTGCGTGATAATTATGTTTGTATTTGTCGAATAAATCATATTAAATTCTCGCATTCTTTTATTTTGTTCAATTTCCAATAACAAAAATGTAACGCATCTTATTGGATAAATACGGAATTAAATATACCTGTCAATTAGTGTAGGATAATTAATTTTCTATTTACCGAATATGTCATATTAAATATTCGTATTTTTCTTATTTTGTTCAATTTCCAATAGAAAAAATGTAACGCGTCTAATTCGATAAATATAAAATGAATTATCCCTGTCAACGAACCAAAGGCACAGCAATCGGTCACCCCACAGTAACCGGCTCCACTTCCCTAACATTCGGCGGATACCGTCTGGAAACTGTGAACGTGACGCGGTTACACTCACCGAAGTTAGCTATTATTTCTTTTTTATCCCTGAGCCATTCCTCTATTTCCCCACGCGATACCGAGTGTGTTTACTGGTACTTTCGAGGCCGGAATGCGCGACTGGTATTTCGGTATCATCCGCGAAGGATGCGGAATGATCGCGGAATGTGAGAATCGTCTGAATCTCGGAAACAGCGTTTTCGTCATGTTCGCGACATAAACCTGGTCGAAGAAGAGACAGAGGCGAGCCAAACTTTCTCGAGATGATGGAATTCCGTGGCGTACGCGCGGTCCCGAGTTTTGCTGGGACAAATTCCGCGCGTATACGCAATCGCCGTAAACGGCTCGAACGCAATTAGAGCCAGACGTTTCGCTTTGACTGAAGTCCTAACGGCACCGCATCCGACGAATCAATCCGGAACAGTAATTAAGAATGGCATCGTGGGACACCTTTGTGCGTATCGTCCTCGGCGGTCGTCCATCCTTTATAGTTTTCCCGTTAATTACGCGTGCCTGCCGCGACTCCAAGCTCACCGTCGCGGAGCTACGTCTACGACGGAAGCAATAAAATTGTAATCACGGACGTCGGTCTCGCAGTCGGGCAATAATACGATTCTTACGTTGCTCGAGGAAATTGCAGTGGATCCGTTGGACGCTGAGTAACCCCGATGAGATTTATTCAACGTTTTCGACACATTTTTCTTGTACCGGATGCTCGGCGGAACGCGTTCCCCGCTACTCACAATGTGTTTAACGAGCGCAGAGTGTTAGTCGCTAAGGTAACTAGGTCGAGATGATCGAGTTAAGTCTAAAAGCGGCATTCGGGGTGGAAAGGGAAGGGAACGATAAGCATTTTATCTTTTGCACTGTGGAAAATGTTGAGTGACACGTGTACAAGCTCCCGATACCTTCCGGCGAACGAGTTTCGCGGTGGAAATAAAGCAATTGTCGTTGCACAAACTGTGCTCGCGCCGTTTAGGTAGATCTTTGATAATTCCGTTCGCACAGAAAATGGTTTCATTGCTTTTATAATGGTGCTTACGGATCATTCGCGTTCAGGACTGCCATCGGAGGTAGACGAAAACGAAGTTCGAAATTTAAAAAATTTTTTAAATTGATAAAAATACAAAATTCATCGGTCCAAGCGATTTCTGAAATGTCCAATGTCTCGAGGTCAACCTAGAAACATATTGAAGCTTCAAATAAACCAGTTTATGGAACTGGTAAGATATTAAGAAAGATATTTGTAAGTATTGGACGGAACTGTCGCTGTCGTTGATCTTTTTTTATTCGATACGAACAAATAATTGCTCCAGCTACAATTGAGCCGTTTATTTTGAAAGTGGCACAAGTTACTTTTTCAAAAAAATCGAGTTAATGGCAACACTAATTACAATTGAACGGTATCTTTTCATAAAAAAAAAAGTGACTTATGCCACTTTCAAAATAAACGGCTCAATTATAATTTGTAAACTCTTATTGACTGCTTGCATTCTTTGTTCTTCACATAAATTTCATTTCAGCTGTTAGCAAACAGTGAAACGAAATATGTACGTACTAGGATCGATGCTCCCTGGAAGTAGAAATATCCAGTGACTGTCAGACACGGTACAAATAACGATCTCAATAAATTTTCGTGCTCGACTCTTTCACAATCGGATCTGTACGAGGAAAAATGTGTCTGTACACTTTCGATCTTCTTTTTTGCTCGCGTACAGTCATTCGATTTATACCGTATCTCTGACTATGAAAGTTCATCGACACGTTTGGTCGAACGAAAGGCCAAATATTTTTGCGTTCTGGTGTTCACGCCGTGACTTCCGGCCAGGGAAATGCCATAACGACATATCTTCCTTCGGCTAAAAATCGACAAGAGGTCCATTTAGGACCAAAAGGTTTACTTTTGTAATATTCTGATATAAAAATAGTTTATTATCTAAGAATTTCATATTGAGTTCTCTGATGGATGATAATATATTTAAATAATACAATGATTAGATGATAAAACGTTTCGATAGCAGAATATTGGAATTATAAGTGGTCTGATAAGACAATACAAGATGTATAAATTATAAAAGAGTAAAATATATATTTGGTATCTCTGTGCACACCATTTTAATTTTCTATTATATAAATATCGTCAGTATAGTCAAGCTTGAACGATAATAATTACTGGTTTTATTGACATACTGACGATATTTATAGGAAATAGAAATGGTGTGCACAAAGATACCGAATAGATTTTTTACTCTTTTATAATTTGTACATCTTGTATTGTCTTATCAGACCACTTATTTTTGCAATATTCTGCTATCCAAACGTTTCATCATCTAATCATTGTATTATTTAAATATATTACCATACAGCAGAGAACTCGAATGAAATTCTTCCATCATAAACTATTTTTGTGTCAGTATATTACAAAAATAAGTAAATATCCATTGGATATCCATACTTGAACGATAATAATTACTGGTTTTTATTAGCATACTGACGATATATATAGAAAATAAAAATAGTGAGCACAAAGGTTCCAAAAAGATTTTTACCTCTTTAATAATTTATATATCTCGTACTGTCTTATCAGACCATTTATTTTTGCAATATTCGGCTATCCAAACGTTTTATCTCATAATCATTATATTATTCAAATATATTATCATCTAGCAGAGAAGTCGAATGAAATGCTTAGATAATAATCTATTTTTGTGTCAGAATATAACAAAAGTAAACCTTCAAATAAGGAAGTACTATATTTGACCACTAGGTTATAAGAATTATCAAGAACCGATATACTTAAAAAATGATAAAGTAAGTAACAGCTTCAAGGAAACAAATAATCGCGGACCAGAAACTGATCGCGACTAACTAAGATCAGAGTTACCGGGTACTATTCAGACTGTTCGGGGCATGGTACACCGAATCTTGATACAGATATAATTACAGAGTCATCCGATATTATTTACTCTCAGCCCCGTGCATTCATCCGATACGATTCAGGTAAGGTATTGTTATACGATATGCGTAGTTCATTGGGGACACAGAAGGAGCCGACAAACGCAACCGTTCGTTCGGACCAACACAGAACTGCATAATCTATAGCCTATAGCATAGAATATGTAGATTCTATACCATCGACCTGGCTGCTATTTATGACGATCCTAGAGTGCCCAGATTTTTTTTAGCGAACTTTCAAGAGTTACCTCGCATGCGCGAAGTCGTAGAGCATCTTAGGGATTTCAGGATATTCTGGATATCCTAGTATTCCCTGTCCAGGATGGTCCCGAGGTCTTCGAAGCTTCTATGGAGTCCCCAACTTGCGAAATCCTTGAAATCCCTGATACTCGATTAGACCTGTTCGATACACGAAACCCCGGAAGTCGAGGTCCATAAGACTTTGCTCAGACCCCACATGTGTCAGATTGTGCTATTATTTCCCGGTTCGAATGGTATCGCGGCGGTCTTTACTGAAAGTACACAAAAGCGGAGTGGAGCAGCAGTTCGGATTGCCAGCCGAATTACCAGACTTGGTTATTGATAGAAACACACGTGCGTTAGTGAAATAATTTGCCCAGTCAAGTATATGAAAGAGCATGGTATTTAATAGCAAGTATACATAATGTAGTAGACATTACTACTTTCTTTGTCTTTTTAAGCAGGCTGTACTAAACGAATAACAAGTATAACGTTTGTATTTTTATTGCGTGGGTATTATGTTCGTTATCAAGTTGGGTGAAACTCTCGACATACTTTTCTAAAGACAGTACTCCATACAGTACAAAACTAGCACTGGAATATCTCTGTTTCTTTTTTAATATGAAAAAATATTATTAACAGATGTCTCACGGTTAATAAGCTGAAAATGTCTATGAAACTGATATTTTTCTTGGTATCTTTCCTTCGAATCATTTCTCTATAAAACGAGATAATTTTTTTTCTTCTGACTTTATTTACTTTAATTCCTAGATACTGATAATGGAAGAATCGAATTTTGTTTCAACTCGTGACTGACTCATTTACTGCACTGCAAATGGTTAAAAACATTCTTGCTAAATCGGAATAATATTTTAAAAACTAACCAATTTACTAAAGTCATTAAACTTTAAAATATTGGGCAAATCTAGCAATCGATTGAAATGATGAAAAAGATTGGAATAATGAATAAGGTTAAAAGCTGATGAAAATTTAGAGAATACTTGCCGTAGATCCCGGTAACACGGACGGCTGAAAATACCATCGAAATCTGTGCTCGACTCGCGTAGTTATCGCATTTCCATCTCGTACGTGCAAGCATTTATCCATCGAATGATTCCGCGACAATATTTCCAGCGGTCGCAGACGATTTACAACAGAAATGCAACGCGACAGAGTCGCATACTAAATTTCAGCCGCATTAAATACCGCGGCGCCGAATGCA
The DNA here is from genome assembly GCF_051020955.1 of Megalopta genalis. NCBI lineage: Eukaryota > Metazoa > Arthropoda > Insecta > Hymenoptera > Halictidae > Megalopta > Megalopta genalis. The sequence goes on from NW_027476132.1 coordinate 655,474, forward strand.
TGCCGCAGCACCCGCGACATTTATTTCGCGTCGCGCAATCCAATTTGCATCTGTTTCTCTTTACGCGTATCCACTTTTCGCGAACCATTCGAAACGCGCGAATCGGATTTCCGCGGCGGGGGGGGGGGGCGACGCCGAGCCCGGCACCGAACTTTCCAACAAACTCAATTGGGATTTCGTGTATCGTATCCTGGTCGATTAAAGACATGCTTATTATTCGAACGAAGTAATCGAGCTTTCCACGCACGGTTAAAATCCGGACGGCGTGCCGGTGCACGCCTTTCGCCTTTCGGAGTCGCAGCTTAGAAAATTTGCATAACGATATACAGACGTAATTGGAGCCTCTCTAATGCTGTTGTAGGTCAGATGAGCCAATTACTGTGCCTCGTTAGCGGACTCCTGGCGTTCCCACTGCTAAAAACAAATCCAGCAATTTAATGAACAGTTTTGAAGAACTCAAAGGTACAGAGTTTCTCAATAGAGATAACTGTATCAACAAAATTTCCTGTTTACGTTTCTTCTTCTCGAAAATACGATTTGATGATGATTCAGAGATGATTAAAATTTTCAGGTTATGTAGGTTATTTGAACAAATAATCACTGTTTTGTTCTCCGGTAATTTTAATTCGTTTCACCAACACAATTCGTTCACTATTTTCTCGAGTTTTGCTGAAAAATTCACGAAATCGATATAAAAAAGTTCAAACAAATTTTATAGTATTAGAAGAAATTAATTTGAATTTAAGTAGAAATGTTTGGTATATCTTTTTCGATTATGTTATTTATGCTTGAAAATATACAAAAGACGCAGTAATTGGCTAGCTCACAGTAATTGGCTCCAGTGTCCTACACGTTCAATTAGCGAGGCCCCCCTCGGCCTCGCAGTTGGACGAGTCGCAAGTGGCCCTCGGGAACCCGTGAGGTCGCCGAAATATTGCCGTAGATCGGACGAAAAAATCGCGCGGCACCTAAAACCGGGAGATATATGTCCACGGATAATATGTGATCATTGCTTTTGCACCTATACTCCTTAGCCCTCCCGCGTTTTACGAGTGGAATTCTTCTTCCGCTCGGCCCCTTTTCCGAGTCCTTGGGGCTGTTCCTCCTAGATCAGCAGTTATCGTTCGTCCGCGCTAAATAAGGCGAACGCTGTGTCGCCGATGAATCGATCAACTCGGTGATCTATGTATCCTTTTTCTTGTGGCTACCGAAATTTCAGTTTTTTAGGCGTGCATTTGACGCGACATCGGCGTTGGAGTCGCCTCTTTGTCGCGCAAACTGTTGCGCGATTGCGTGTCCCTCGGCGACGAAAAGCGCGGTCGCAGCTGCGATAATTATGAACGAATGTGTCGGAAATTTGACGTCGAAGTTTCGCGACACCGCGAGTCAAACCTGAGAATTTTGCGCCCGATTGTTTGAGCCATTAAGCTTACGGCCAAGTGGCGTGCCTTACCCGAAGGATGTAATGTACCATTTGCCTTCAGATTCCGGCAAGCGTGTAACATAATATTCCTTGGAAATTGCACCAGCGAACTTGAATTTTTCACGCGTTTAACGCGCCAACCGCTCTCCAAATTGATGTCGGAGTGGTTAGTTCAAATTGAATCAGAAGTTTCAACACTCTTCCGCAGCGCCGGGAAAGAGGGTATTGATAATTCCCGTTAATCGAAGATTGAACATCATCGATCATACTTTCACTGTACTTTGGTCTGTGTATACCTATTTTTACCACGTCACTTTTCTAATCGTTCTAGGGAAAGTTGAGAAGCCGGCTGAAGAAAAGTGATTTAACTTAGAAAATTGTTTCGGATAGAAATTTTAAAAAGTGTCCTCTGACCCATTTCGTAGAAATAATGTTAAACGGAAATTTTGAGAGGTGTCTTTTCTCCCCTTTCGTAAAGATACTATTAAATTAACGTTGTATAAAGTGTCGTTTCACCCATTCCGTAGAAATAATGCTAAACGAAAATTTGATGAAGTGTCGTCTTTAACCCCTTATGTAGAAATATTGTTAAATTAAAATCTCATTTTGACCCCTCCCTCGACTCCTTTCTCAGAAATTAGGCGAAACGAAAACTTTGAAAGATATTTTTGACGCTTCTGTAAAAACATAAATTAAAATTCAGATTTTTAAATGTGCTTTGGCGGCGGTCATAGTGTGTGTGCTTGGGTGAGAAAAGGAGAGGGGAGGCGTTTCGTCCGGAGCCCGCTAGAGGATTCATCAGTAAGGCTATCCTAGCGGGCCCTTGCCTTACACGTGGTAGTAGGACGAAGTCTCTGTATATATAGGGATCGAGGCGGATCGGTTACTAGCGGGAAGAGGAGCCCTCTGCTGGCGGGTCTGGAGGTAGCCGCCACAGTGCTTTTCACTATTTTGGTAAAAAGTAGAGTTAATCGAATTGTTCGATTTATTTGCGTTTTCATAAATTCATATTCTTATATAATGACACGCGAATACAATCTCGCAAATAAGTGAGCTTTAGGGATTGCACGAAATCAAGACTGTAATATCGCGTTCGAAAATTTATTAATATTACGTTTCGCTGGTAGTACGACGTGTTTCCCCGAGGTGCCCTTTCGTTCTACTTTATTTCGCACTTCTAGCGCTTCCTGCCGCTTGGGCTTTATCTGGTTCCCTTGTCCTTGTTGTTCGGAAACGAACAGAATCAGGAAAAGTTTCCGCACAGTCTTTTAAGACTTTTAGGACTTCAATATTGTCTCCGAAGTGGCTTATTACTCCTGCGAACAATATCCGTGGTACTGGAAACAGATTTGGCTCCGGCTCTATTTGCTGTTGCGAGGAATTCCTCGAAACTGGAATCAATTCAGAAACACATTGAATATCTGAAGCTTATATTATTATATAAGCTTCGGATATTATAATATCCGATATAATATAATAATTTATATAATAAAATTTAAATTTATATATATTATATAATAATATAAAGCTTATATTATAATATAATATTATATTATTAGAATTTACATGATGCCGTTTAGTCAATCAATTTTTGTGCACTGCAAAAATCAATCGATGGAACAATGCGGTGGTTATAAAAACTGTTACTCTAATTTCACCGGTAATTACAAACATTTCATTTGCTAAAATAATGCAATTAATTGTTGAACAAACGAACGAAATATTTGTTGTTGGCATTTTTATACTTGTAATTTCATAACGTTAATATTAAACGTCGTCTGTGAAATTCTGTGCTGCATATAGTATTGCAAATGGTTCAAACAAATAATTCTTCCTAAAACGCGTGTATTTATATTCAAATGACATCTCTTACATGGAAATATTTCATGTGAAATGTATTTAGACAATATATTGGGTTGGCAACTAAGTAATTGCCGATTTGTTCCATGAAATAAAAAATTTTTTTTTACTTGGAATGAAGTTTAATCTGTAATGTATTTTCCATTTTGTTCGCTGACTTTTTGCCATCTCTCTGACAATTTGAAAATTCCACGCTTTCCGGCTAAAAACTGAGTTAAGTGAAATTTTACACCGTCATCATCATTAAAAGTTTTACCACGAAGGGAGTTATTCAGGGATCGAAATAAGTGGTAATCCGATAGCGTGAGATCAGGGCTATATGGTGGGTGCAACATCAATTCCCAACCAATATCCATCAATTTTGGCCGAGTGGACAAAGACGTGTGCGGCCTAGCATTGTCCTGCTGAAAAATGACACCTTTACGATTGACCAATTCTAGTCGCTTTTCCTTGACCGCTGCATTCAATTTGTCGAGTTGCTAACATTCACGGATAATAAAAAATAACATAATAATAATAATAATGATTTTATAATATAACATTTACGGATATCATAAAAATGGGAGTGAGAGATATCTATAACTGAAATCGGCAATTATTTAGTTGCCAACCCAATAGAATAAAAGATATTGGTTCTATTGTACATTTATGCTATCTTACTCCACAATTATTCGAACCGACAAGCCAAATTTGAGAACACCGTCGAAATTAGTGTTCATTTGGTATTCGCGCGACGACTGCGATTATATGTTTACGACGGCGAAAAAAAAATGGAAAATAAAGGGATTCTAAAAGTTTTCGAATGTTCCGAGTTATACCAGGAACAGAGCGAACTCCACTTATTAGCGGACGTAACCTATCTGTTCGTCCCTGGGATGAGTTACTTTTCCTCTTTCGGACTCTTTTTCAGTTCTCTTCCTACATCTATCCGTTCTGCTTAAACTTTCCGGGCAAGTCATCAGGGGTTTCGAGCACTTTCCAGCGCTGACTGAACCTCGTGTTATTGTCATATGGATGTAATTCTTTCTTGCTGCGCGAAGTCGACGTGAACTCGATCATGTACGAATAGATTCTGCTGGACCCTTTTCATTCGTGATTTACGCGGTACCCATTCCGGTGCTCGTACATCAGTTTCTCCCTCGATCATTTCACTTTTGCAACGTCCTGTACACTTGCGAGGATCAGTCAATAATTAAGTTAACCTAAAAAATATGGGCAATTTGGGAAGAGATACGCTTAATCGAGCCTCGCGGATCATTTTTATAGCTGCCTGTTGTCGACGATTATGAAAACGATATGTAATCATATGATACATAATTCACCGGAAAGAATGGATCTCATGAAATCCCCCTTATCAGAAGCTCCGCCCGGTTAATTTGAACTTGACATGGTTAATCCTAAACGTGCGGACTGCACGTGGCAGCCCGTATTTTACGGTTCCGCGCGATTTCCGCCATAACTAATTAAACGTCGTATTAGGCTCCGACTTTCTGCCAGTTTCTTTCGACATTAAACACCTTTTCTCATTTATTACTGACTAAAATTTCACGAAATTAAAGTATTTCATTTCATTAAATTACGAATTGCCAAGCAAACTTGTATCTCGTGAATCGCATTTCCAATATTATTACGTTTCGCGGGTATTAATAAAATTAGGAAATTATGACGGATTAGCGTGAAAATCAATTTTCAAATCTGATAATTCAATCATTTTCGATCGCCCATATGTAGACGACGCGGCTGTCAAAGTGTTAAAGTACAAAAAAGAATTTTTAAGAGAAAAATTTACAAAAGATATTTAACTTATCAATTAATTCGTTCGATAAATAAGAGCAAAGTTTGTAATTTACTAATATAAGAAGGGTATACTATTTCCCTTTGTTTTACTGTTCTTCCTTTCACATGTATGTGTAATATTTAATTAATCCTTGATTGCAATTGATCCTTGTTTCCAATGTATCATTGTTTATACTTTCTAGTGAGTTTGTTAGTTAACTATTGCTGCTCGTAACTGTACAAGTTGTACGTTAACCTACACCTAAATGAACTAGTGACGTCACGCAGAAGCGTTCTTTCATTCCGGGTCGTTCCTTTTGTTTTCAAGAACACGAATCGAGCGAGCCCAGCACGCTCTAAATTACACTAAAACCACACACAGCGTATCTCTTGACTGACTTTCTCAGCTACTTGGTCCCGGCAAACAGTTTTTGTTGGAGGCGGTGGCGGGATCACGTTCAGTTCGCCGAAGATACCGTAAAATTTACAATCAAGACGTTCACCCGAGGAAACGAATATCGAAAGGGATTTGCATTTGAAAGTGTGTATTCTGATACCGAAATTAGGCTGTTCATAGTTCGTACATCAAAGTTCAGCCGGCGAAGTTCCCATCTCGTCTCGGAACTCCCCATCGCGTGCGCGCGGGAACAGATTTACGTTCCGAAATTTCGCGGAAACTGCAACCGTCAGCGAAAGTTCGACGGCTCCGGTCCTCGAAACGTGACCAAATAAAAGTCTGTGTGTTTGACGAACGCGGGGATCCCGGAATTCGCGTTAACGCTTTTCATTAAAAATCGACGTCAACCTGGCAACGGTTTATGATCACTTGCGAAACGGTATATCTCGCCGCGGTTGCAGATCCGGAAAGTCATTACAACTTGACACACTTTTACAATGTTTTTTACGAGTGCTACATTAGAGCCTACACGTCACGTGTATCCTGTCTTACAAACGACGACTGTTGATATAGGGTGTCTCGTGAAAACGAAGCGAGAATACTGTCAATGGGATCGATGACCGAGAACCATGTTAGTTCGGAAATTATTCACACTAAATAGAGCACTCGAAGTGACTGACCTGCGTTATTTAAAAAAATGACATTACTGCATTTATTTAAACTTACTAAAGAAAATGTAGTTAATTATTTTCTGCGAAAGTAAAATAGATTTTCTACGTTTTTAAAAGGAAAAGTGAGAAACCGATTATTATTACTATGATCAGGGTTTGATAGATTTAGTGTTAAAACGTGATTTCAGAGATCAAGCTAAGATGGTGAGTGTCTGTTTTTATTATTGTTGATGCCACAGATCCACACTTATATTTTAGTACGTTACTTGTGTATATAATTATTATTAATAGTTCACCATGATATAAAGCAGGCAAAGAACAATAAAGTAAATTATTCTTGAACTTGTACAATTTAGAAGAATTTCACATTACAAATTGATGAATTAGTAAACGCAATATTAAAATATTGCAAAATTAAAATATTGCAATAAAATGAAACGCTTGAGCCACCTTGTACTGCTCATCTCTGACAAACCTCTGGAAAAACATTCGATGAAACAAACCGTGCATTTGCAAAATTAATTATCAACGTATCGGTTGCAGAAAATATTTTTATTAGCGCTAAAAGCCGGTTCAACAATAACAGCTCCGCTCGCACAAATATATTAAACGTATTGACAACGGTTCCGCGAATGTGGGCCGGGTAAATACCATAATGAACAATATATACGAGAACAGTAGCGAACCAACGTGGAGAAATAAGTGGAAAATTCTGAATAGAATTTTTCCCAGAATCCTTTCATATTGCTCAATTGAATACGGATTTTAACTAGGCCTGCGAGTCGTTCTATACGATTTCATTTGCAGCTTTGCACGAAAATGACAAATTACATTTTATACCCATTGTCGCTTGACAAATTTCTGTTTTCGCGCTCTGCGATTTATCTCTGTTATTTCCTGATGTGGAAAAAATGTACGAAAATAGTTGTTGGTGCAAATTTTTGGGAAAATTTAGACAATTTTCAATTTCGTAGTTCCCTTGGAATTATTTCGAATTTTCTGCGCGGAGTTATTTTTAAGGCTGCTTTTTTAAACAGCTTTAATAATACGATGGTAAAAGGCAATCGGTATTATTAAAAAACACGAGAAAATAACATTGTAGTTTCGTCATTATTTTGCTTCTAGAGATTCATATTTCCTAGTTTCGAGTTTCCAGTTCTTGTATAGTGGTGCACAAAATTCGAGCGAACGGAGGGTTTACAGAAATACGCGAAATCTTAATGAACTAATAGCAAATGAAGATATGGTGATAATTTATTGCGTGCATTTAACGGCGTCTTTCGCCAATATTTTTTTCTATTTATTTAATGGCGCTTCGTTCAATTAAGCTCACATGTATTAACCATTTATAATCGAATTGTTCGGATAGTTGTAAGCGAATAACGGCTCGGTTTGCATATCAAACAAAGTAGCAATATGCTCGATCCAGTATAATCGTTGATCCCCGGTAAAAAAATTGTCGTCGGGTCAATTATCTCGCGTGATGTTGGCGAGATCAATTGCTCGTTTCATCGGTTGCGCCCGTTTGCGGAATAACGATTTATCGGCGGATTGCGCACCGGGTGACGTTTATCAGGATAATAATTAATCGAAGGATGGCGTAAATGAATAATGGACTTCCGAAACCGTTGGCATTAAAGTGACACCGTCCGGACGTTCGTTATTCTTGGAATCTCCGCAACGCGTAAATCGTAGGAATGACCGCCTCTATCTGTTAGTGTTTCAGAAGTCAGACGCAACAATCGAAACGATAAACCAAAAAATTTTGCTTTCTCGTGTCTACGATAATCGCTCTTGGAAGCTGTAGAGTCGAATACGGAGATTTCGTAAAATCTTGCATATAATTTTTGGTCGGATTTGTATACTCAGTAAGTATAGCGTTGTGTAATTGAAAATGGAAACATTACAACTACAAAAACAACTAAACATAAGAATCTAATTAGTTTCGAAGATAATTTTCGAGACGCCGCACATTCCAGAGGGTTGTTTCAACCCTCTTGAATTCAAGTATCACTTAACTTTCCTGCTATATTTGCTTTTAACAACAGAAACCTGGACGGAGTACATGAGAATTGAAGGTATGCAGTCGGGCGAAATCCCTGGTGGGGAAAATGAAGCGGGATAAAGCATACATTCAATATTACAAAGTTCCGGGGTAACATTCCTGCGGCACGGAGGAAACACCATGGTTAAACAAATCGGAAGTCGCGGGCAACACAACGTTTCCCATTGAAAACTGGAGCAAAATTCAAGGGAGAATTTTAAGGGACGTGTCACTCACAGTGTCGCTAAGGTAAGGACCACTCAGGCAAAAGTAAACGAGCAGAAAACAACAGATTTCTTTAAAAAGCAGAGAGCAAAGAAATAAACGTGCAGCAGGAAGAACATAAGGTAAAGACACTTTGCATCAGAGAAAATAGTATCGTGCAACATTTCCGTCGTCGTCGTCTGTGCCGTCGGGGCTCTGTAAAAGCCATTTACGTTCAACTTGGACGGGTAGATGTACATGCGTAGAGGAGAAGATAGAGATACAAGCGTAGAGGTAGATGTAGAGGTACATGCAAAGAGGTAGAGGTAGAGGCGTAGTGGTAGAGTACATGAACCTCTATCTCTACCTGTACGCATGTACCTCTACCGACGCAAGTACCTCTAACTCTACCCCGACGCACGTACCTCTACCTCTACACCTATACCTCTACCTCCATCTCTATCTCTACCCTTGCGCCTGGTACCTCTACCTCTACTCTACGTATGTGCGTCTACCACTACCTCTACCTCTACCTCGAGCTCTGTGCATGTACCTCTACTTCTACCTCTACGCATGTAACTCTACCACTACCTCTACACATGTACCTCTTACTCTACCCCGACGCATCTACCCCTAACTCTAACCCGACGCACGTACCACTATCTCTACGCAAGTACCTCTACCTCTACCTCTACGCATGTACATCTAACTCTACCCCTACGCATGCACCTCTACCTCTATGCATGTACCTGTACCTCTACTTCTACGCCTGTACCACTACCTATACATCTACCTCTACCCTTGCGCCCGGTACCTCTACCTCTACCTCTACGTCTGTACGTTTACCTCTACCTCTACCTCTAGCTCTACCTCTACCTCTACGTCTATCTCTACTCTACCTCTACCGCTACGGCTGTACCTCTACCTCTACCACTACCTCTATGCCTATACCTCTACCTATACACCTGTACAACTACCTCTACTTCTACGCCTGTACCTCTAACTCTACTTCTACGCATGTACCTCTAACTCTAAACCGACGCATGTACCTCTACCTCTACGCATGTACCTCAAACGCTACCTCTACGCATGTACCTCTACCTCTACCGCTACGTATGTGCCTCTATCTCTATCTCTACCTCCACCTGTTACCTCCATCCACCTTACCAACCTCCACCTTTACGTTGTTTCACTTCGTTTCGCATTCATCATTTACGTTATTTTACGTGTTTTACTTTGCTTTACGTTATTTCGCCTTGTCTCACGTTGTTATTTATTACAGTTTTATGTTCTTCTGCGTTCTTATGCTTTGTTTTTAGGTTGTTTTATATTGTTTTACGTTGCTGTACGTTGCGTCAAGTTGTTTTTTTTGTTTCGCATTGATGATTTACATTATTTTACTTTGATTTTATATTGGTTTACGTTGCTTTACCTTGCTATACGTTGTTTTAAGTTGTCTCACGTTGTTTTTTAAATAGTATTACGTTGTTCTACGGTGTTATACATTGTTTTTACGTCGACTTATACTGTTTTACATTGGTTTATGTTGTGTTACGTTCTTTTACTTTGTTTCGCATTCATGATTTACGTTGTTTTACAATGATTTACGTTGTTTTCTTTGTTTGGCGTTGTTTTTAAAAGAGTATAGCTTTGGTTTACGTTGTTATACATTGTTTTTCGTTGTTTTATACTGTTTTACATTGGTTTATGTTGTGTTTCGTACTTTTACTTTGTTTCGCATTCATGATTTACGTTGTTTTACGATGATTTACGTTGTTTTCTTTGTTTGGCGTTGTTTTTAAAACCATATTGTTGTGTTTTACGTTGTTATACATTGCTTTTACGTTGTTCTATGTTTTACGTTATTTTACGTTGTTATACATTGTTTTTACGTTGTTTTACGTTTTTTTACATTATTTTACGTTGTTTTAGTTTTTTTTATCGTTGTTTTACGTTATTTTACCTTTCTTTACGTTGTTTTACGTTGTCTCACGTTGTTGTTTAAAACAGTATTACGTTGTTCTATCATTGCTTTACGTTGTTTTATTTTGTTTTACATAGCTTTACGTTGTGTGACGTTGTTTTACTTTGTTTCGCATATATGATTTATGTTTTTCACGTCGTTTTACCTTGTTTTTCTTTGTTTCGCGTTAATGATTATCGTTTTCTACATTGTTTTGCTTGTTTTTCTTTGTTTCGCTATAATGATTTACGTTGTTTTACTTTGTTTTTACGTTGTAGTACATTATTTTACCTTCCTTTACGTTTATTTACGCTTTCTCACGTTGTTGATTAAACAACCTCGATTATTACGTAAAACAAGCTAAAACAACATAAAAACGTCGTAAAAACAAAATAAAACAACGTAAAACAACATAAATTATCAATGCAAAACAAAGAAAAACTTAGTAAAACAACGTAGAGCAATGTAAAACAATATAAAACAACGTAACAACAATGTATAACAACGTAGAACAACGTAATACGGTTTTAAACAACTACGTGAGACAACGGGAAACAACGTAAATCAAGGTAAAACAACACAAAACAACGTAAAAACAAAGTAATGCAACGTACAACAACGTAATGCGAAACATACGATTAAGAAACAACCCACGTGATCAAACGATCTAGTTTCAAATCTATGCGAATTAGAATATTTATCTACAAATTTACGCAGAACACGTGATTTAGCTACAAATCAATGCGAAATATATGATGTAGCTTCAAATGCATACCAGACAAACGAATTTAACTTCAAATTGATGCGAAACACGTGATTTAGATACAAATTCATGCAAAACACATGATTTAGCTTCAAATTCATGCGAAACCTGAAGATTTATCTTCAAATCTATGGAAAGAAACGATTAAGCTACAAATCCATGCGAAATAAACGATTTATCTACAAATCCATACGGACCAAACGATTAGCTTCAAATGCATGCGAAATAGAAGATTTATCTTCAAATTCATCCGAATAAACGATTTAGCTTCAAATGCATACAATATAAATGATATAGGTTCAAATCCATGCGAAACAAACGATCTAGGGTCAAATCTATGCGACATAGACATCTTCGCTTCAAACTCAGGCGACATACACGATTTAGCTTCAAATCTATGCAAAATAGAAAATTTTGCTTCAAATCTATGCGAAATAAAAGATTTCTCTTCAAATTGATGCGACACAGACGATTTAGTTTCAAATTCATGCGGAACATACGATTTAGCTACAAATCCATGCGAAATAGAAGATTTAGCTTCCAATCCATGCGAATCAAAAGATTAAGATTCAATTCCACGCAAAACACACGATATAGTTTCAAATTCATGCGAAACATACGATTTAGCTTCAAATCCATGCGAAACACATGATATAGCTTAAAATCCATGCGAAATACATGATGTAGCTTCAAATGCATACCAAACAAACGGTTTAACTTCAAATTGATACGAAACACGTGATTTAGATTCACATTTAAGCGAAACACATGATTTCTCTTCAAATTCATGCAAAACACATGATTTAGCTCAAAATCCATGCCAAATGGAAGGTTTAGATTCAAATCCATGCGAAATAGACGATTTAGCTGCAAATCCAAGCGAAACAAACGATCTACCTTCAAATCTTTGCGAAATAGATGACTTGGCTTCAAATTCATGCGACACAAACGATTTAGTTTCAAATTCATGCGGAATACATGATTAGCTTCAAACCCATGCGAAATAGAAGATTTATCTTCAAATTCATGAGAAATAAACGATTTAGCTTCAAATGCATACGCGATACAAACGATATAGGTTCAAATCCATCCGAAACAAACGATTTATCTTCAAATCTATGCGAAATACATGATTTAGCTTCACATCCATGCGAAATAGAATATTTAGTTTCAAATCTATGCGACACAAATGATTAAGCTACAAATCCATGCGAAACAAACGATCTAGCTTCAAATCTACGAGAAATAGAAGTTTGGCGGCGGTTCAAAGTGTCGTTGTCGTGGAAAGGAGAGGGGACACATTTCGTCCGGGGCCCGCTAGAGGACTCATCAGTAAGGCTATCCTAGCGGGCCCTTGCCTTAGACGTAGGGGTAGGACGAAGTCTCTGTGTATATATAGGGATCGAGGCTGATCGGCTACCAGCGGGAAGAGGAGCCCTCTACTGGCGGGTCTGGAGGTAGCCGCCACAGAAGACTTGGTTTCAAATTCATGCGAAACAAACGATTTAAATTCAAATTCATTTGGAACACATGATTTAGCTTAAAATCCATGCGAAGTACATGATGTAGCTTCAAATGCATACCAAACAAACGATTTAACTTCAAATTGATACGAAACACGTGATTTAGATTCAAATTTGAACGAAACACATGTATGTCAAAACGACCCCGGTTGCAATTAACTCTTTGAACGCTGCATTTATATACTTTTGAAAGACGGCTGGCGAATTACATAACCCAAACGGAACCTTTAAAAATTCATAATGACCGGTGGGACTTACGGGGGCGGTATATTTTCTGCTATTCTCATTAATGGGAACATAAAAAGATCCATTTCTGAGATCCAACGTACTAAATACTTTCGCGCCTTCTAATAAATCCTATTGATCCTCTATCAAAGGTAGGGGATATCTATCTTTTACCATTTTTTTTATTAAGCTGTGTGTAGCCAATACAAATTCTAGTTGTGCCATCCTTCTTCTTTACTAGTACAATTGGACTTGCGTAATCTGAACAAGACTCTCGAATTATTTCATCTTTCAACCATGACGTTATTTGTTTATCAACTTCAGATTTATCCCCGGGAGACAATCTTCGCGGTCTCTCGTACACTGGGATCTCGTCTTGCAGTATCAAGCTCATTTTAATCCCTACTTCTTTCGTTTTAGATGGTTTATAACTTGCAACACAATCTTCTATAAGTTTTCTATGTTCAGGAACCGCAATGTGTGATAAATTTACATTGTCAACTATAGCCTCGACATTGACATTAAATATTTCCGGCAAATCTATTTTTTTAATAAAAATTTCTCCTCCTTTCGTACTTAGTTCTACGGAATCTAAAAATTCTGTACCGATTATTAAACTATGGGACGACAAGGTATTGGGTAGAACGTGTATATTTATTCGATATGTTATCTGATCTATTGCAATAGTTGTTGAAAATTCCCCTAATGTGTGGTTGCTCTCTGCTCCGACACCACAATATTGCAAAATCTTATTATTCAATCTAGGAGCACCAATTTTAACATAATAATCCGCTCGCATCAAATTCAGTTCGCTTCCAGAATCTATTAACGCTGTCAACTTACAATTTCCAACTTGCACCTCTTTAACTCGCTTCTTTCTCGACGCTTCAGACACACTTGTGTCCTCTTTCTTTCGTCGGGCAGTTTGCAGCCGTATGGTATCGGTTTCCACACAAAAAACATCGCCGTAATTCTTGCCGTGCCACTTGCTGTGATTCACCTTGTGACGATGTTCCATGGACGGTCGTCTTCTTCTTCTCCTCAGGTCGCCTGTTTTTCGTTCTTGATTTTTCCTTCATGTCTTCGTAAATTTCGAATGTTTCTTTCAACTCACGTATATTTCTAGCACCGTACAATATCGTTTTGTTTGTTTCGAAATCCTGAACTCCGTCAATAATATACTTAATAACTGTTGAGACTTCCATGTCTGCTTGCTTCGCAATCTCCAACATTTGATAAATGTATTCTTGATACGACTCGTTCGATCTTTTAATATTACGTGACAACTCTTTATGTATCTCGTACGTATCTGCAGTTTTACCAAATTCGGACTCCAATGCTCGCTTCATCTCGACCCATTTGCGACAACATTTTTCACAGTCGACGAACAATCTCGCCGATGCACGCAATAACCGCTTCGCATAAACAACATTTTGTACTTCACTCCATTCACATAGCTCTAGCAAACTCTTCGCTAAATATACGCATGGACTCCTCAACATCCCTGAATGTTAACGCCTGCATCCGTCGCACGCATCGTCTCACATCGCTTCCTTCTTCTTCGTCTTCACTGCCATCAATATCATCTTCCTCTTCGGCATGTTCGATTTGCAACATTATGGCTGCTTTAAGCCGATCTTGTAGTTGCTTTTTATTTCCCGACGTCCTCAGCTTGCTACTCTTCAATTCTTCCTTTAAACCGGTTAACTTCATTGTTAGAATTTCCTCTAATTTGTCAGCAGATAGGCTTGCTTGTGATACTTCGACAACGGTATCGTTTCCTTCAGACATCTTAAAAGGCTTTTCAATGCACAACACAACAACTAAAGTTCAACTCTCAACTCCTACAGTCACAATATCATTGTTATCATTCAACGCTACCTTTTCCTCAAATCCCGGCTGAGCCCTCAAAATTATGTAGAAATTGTCTAATATTTAAACAATATAGAATCTGTATCGATTAGGAAAGGACTAAACGTGGTGAAGACAGAAAATATCGCGTACCGTACCTTCAACTAGGATTACAACTACTTCACTTAATTTTACAACTTGCAACACTCCTCACTCGACGACTCTCGTACACTCTCTGTCCACTCCAAACACGCTCCTCCGACACAATGCCTGCCTTTTCTAAAAACGTGCCAATCGCATCCGCCGGCTCTCCGTCGCCAAGGGATTTTTTTCATCTGACCCGGCCTTCACCAAAGTTTCTCTTCTATTGCCTACCATAAATACAAAGACTTAAAACTACGGTCTCCTATGCCTAACACTCCTCCTCGTCCTAAACGTACCCACTAAATTACGATACTACAATAGTATAGAATTGTATAAAATAGTACAGAATTCGTTAAAAATCATTAAAATATCTTACAGTATATATCATCATTTACCCGCCGGAGCGGGAGGCGGTCGAGTGCTTCGAGCTCCAGGCCCGGGGATTAGCGCTCGCCAGATGGCATGCGGAGCTTTGCTCCCATGCCTCCGAGCGCGTCCCCGGGGCTCTCCTGCCGCACTTCACCTCGTGGCGGGAGAGGCGGTTTGGCAGGCTCTCCTACCGTGCGGCGCAGGTATTCACCGGGCATGGCAGCTTCGTTGTCTACCTGTGTCGCATCGGTCGGGAAGCGACGACGGTGTGCCACCACTGTGGCGCGGAGGAGGACTCGGCGCAGCATACACTGGAGGTGTGCCCCGCCTTTTCAGTGCTGCGCCGAGTCCTAAGTAGGGAAGTTGGTCGCGACCTCGCTCTCTCCAGCTTAGTTGGGGCAATGCTGGAGAGCCCGACAAAATGGGCGGCAGCCATAGCCTTCTGCGAACAGGTAATGTTGCAGAAGGAGGCTGCCGAGCGGGGTCGCCGCGAGCGGGGGGTGCGGCGTGTGCGCCCACGCCTAGAGCCCCCCCCCCCCGAGCAGCTGATAATAGGCGGGCGGCGGGTGTACCAGATCATGCTGGTTTAATTACCCGCCGCCCGCCAACCGAGGATGTCCTATCAGGAGTGGGGGCGACGACAACTTGTCGTCGCCCCCGACGGCCGCCGGTGCGGCCGTCGTGACGAGGCGGTGTGGGGTGCGGTCCCCCGCACCGCCGAATCAAGATGATTTATGGGGGGAGGATTAATCTCCCCCCGGGACGCGGCCGGCCACCGCCGTTCCATCCTGGTGGCCGGCCAGGCGAGGGGGAGCCGCGGTTGTGTTCTTTGAGAGTTCCCGTGGCTCCCCCGCTACTCGCCAGCGCCCTAGGCCGCCGTGGGGGTTTTAGCGGGTCGAACCCCGCACTACCCCCGCCCCGCCCTTCGGGCGGGACGGGGGTGTCTGACCAGCAGATTTCCCCCACGTTAAACAAAAAAAAAAAATTATTATAAACATGAATAAATACCAATTCAAGCTACGAGATCTTTTATTACTGAGGACAATAGTAACACTATTGCAGATATGGACAAATATCGATTGAAAATAGAAACTTCTGTGGCGGCTACCTCCAGACCCGCCAGCAGAGGGCTCTTCTTCCCGCTAGTAACCAAGCCGCCTCGATCCCTATATATACAGAGACTTCGTCCTACCCCCACGTCTAAGGCAAGGGCACGCTAGGATAGCCTTACTGATGAGTCCTCTAGCGGGCCCCGGACGAAACGTCTCCCATCTCCTTTTCTCGACCAAACACACACAACGACCGTCGCCAAACTTCTTTATTAAATAATTTAATCATATCGCTAAAATGTCGCAAGTTAATAAATATTATAAATAATATCACATTATTATACATATTTTTAGCACACGTACTGCCGAATGAGCTACGACATTGTTACAAATATAAATAAGTAAAAATGAAAACTAGACAATTCTTTATTAAACAATTAAATCAAGTGTCTACAACGTTGCAAATTAATTTGCTATTCAGCTGACGAGCTAAATGAACCAATTCGTAGGAAACGCGTCAGAAGATCGTTCCCGGATCAACGATTCCAAGAAAATTAAGTTTCAAACGAAAATGTCCGATGGATGCCGCGGTCGAGCGCGGAAATTCAAAAGCTGCCGGCGATGAGAATCGAATTCAAACCACTGGCAGAGAGCAGTTTACATATTTAATGGCGTGTGATTAAAGAAACCGCGCACAGTGAAAATAAATGCGTAAAGCTTCCGGAAACTCGACGGTTCCGGTGGGATGGCGGCTGATTAGGCGAACAGCGTTGCTCGGCACTGCGTCGGAACTCTCGTACAACGTAATGGCGGTTAATATCTCTATCGATTGGAATTGAAAACGGCGAAATTTCTGATATCCGAGATCGCCGACGAGCATTTGTATAAATTCGTTATTAAAATGAAAATACTCCGGGCCGCCGTTTCGGTTTTACGTTCTCGCTCCGCCATGACCGGGAAGGTTCAAAGGATGATATTTCAGCTGCGCGAGAAATGAACTCGCGAGCTGCGGTCTCCGTTGCATTTTTTCGACCAATTGCAAAATTTTTTTTTGAAATTTTTGACGGCAAAAGTTATGTATATACACAAAAAATTGTGTAACAATATGATTATATACAAATTATGTTTCGTTGTTAAAATATTTTATATTTTTTAAAAAGTCCGAAATGGGGATTGCGACAGGTTGCATGAATAAAAAGAAAGAAAAACATTTTTTTTTATTGTGTAAAAAATAAAAGACCGAGTAAGTAATACATAGTTACTATAAGCTCTACATTACATATTTATGTATGGTATTTAATTATAATATAAAATCCGAACCAAAAATGTCATGCTTCAAATATGATAATTTTGTCATGTTCAACTTATTATTATACGATTATAA
This sequence comes from Megalopta genalis, assembly GCF_051020955.1. Lineage (NCBI taxonomy): Eukaryota > Metazoa > Arthropoda > Insecta > Hymenoptera > Halictidae > Megalopta > Megalopta genalis. The sequence goes on from NW_027476132.1 coordinate 673,120, forward strand.
TATTGTTGCGAAGTACACAATTTCTCTCGCGTCGCGGCATTTTATTTACAATAAAGGATATTAACTATAACACAATTCGATACAATAACAATTCAGATCTTTTAGAAGTAGGATGTTGAGTTGTCCTTTCAGAATCCTTGTCGTAGACAGCGAGCGGTGCCATGGCGAACAACGCTGTCATTGTTTTTGCTCTTCTATAGAAGCACGTTCGTTAATAGAACGATCTTCCATTTAATGGGCAAAAATGTCGGATTACGGAAGCAGGTGAAGTCGTATTTGTAAGTTAAAAAGCAAACCGGTCGCCGAAGCGCGCACAAAGTTTTTGTAATCTCGTTGTTCTTCCAGCGAGAGCGAGGGGGGGGGGAGACTTAACGCCGTGTTTTCTTTCGATCTTGATCCTGATTTATCTGAACTTTGACGCTCCCATTTGTCCTTCTTTACGCCGCCAACACGCGGTTCCGGCTTCTTAAGCCGGTGGTCGCGTTTCCGGCGTTGTCGTCCACGGTTACCATGTCGTGCGATCGATCTTCATTCAGCTGCAGTTGGTCAGGGGCTTCGGTAATTAATTCGCTGAATCCGGTCGCTACTTGCTTCCATTTCAGCAGGTCAGCTGGCTGCAATGGTAGACGATCGATCAATCCCCGGGAAAATCTATGTAATTTAGACCACGATTTGTTCTCCTTCGATTCGAGGAATCAGTCTTGCGAGCCCGTTAAATCGTGAGCGTTTCTACAACCCGACAAAGTATAATCCTCCCAGTCTCGAATATTAATTAACAAGAGCCCGGACTGATCGAATTCGGCAGCGATAAATGAAAATAGAATCTGCCCGACCTACATCCGTTCATTAACTTGCCCCGGAGAGCAACGCTCTGGGCCAGATGACATCAGCGAAAGAAATAGATCTGTTTCGAACAGTTTTGGTATGAAATCCCGAGATTTCCATTCGGATTTCACCGTTGGGCAATTTTTGTCTTTGGCTCTTTAACGACAAGAGGAAATTCAGTAGGAAATTCGTTAGGAATTTTACTAGAAAAAATAACTTGGTTGTATTTTACGTACAAATATCTAACAATTTTAATATGTTTTAGAATCTTCGGTATTAAGTACACCAGAAAATTGACTAGGAATATCACTAGAAAAAATTATTTGTTATGTTCAGATTTATGTATTTTATGTATAATTTTCCATCGATGTTTCCGTATTTTTTAAATTTTCGATATAAAGTTCTGTAGAAAAATCATGAGAAACTAACTAGGAGATATACTAAGAAATTTACTACATATGATTACTAGGTCTATTAAGATTTATGTATTTTATGTATAAATTTCCATCAATGTTTAATCAGTTGAAAATCTTTGACGGATGATTTTTCTAGAAACTTCACTGGGAAAGTCACTAGAAAACTCGCTAGTAAATTCGCTAAGAAAAATTACATTTTTATACAGATTTTTATATGTAATTTTTATATTTAAATGTCCATTAATGTCGATAAATTTTAAAATCGTAATAATACTGACGCGATAAATGTTTTTATATAATAGTAATATCTTGAATATTAGTAATTGTATGCAAGAGAACATTTGTGTATGTTTTATGCAAATTTCAGCTGAATGCTTACACATGTTATTAGACCAACTGGACTAATTCACTAACTGGACAATTCACTAAAAGGTACCGATCGAAAAGATATAGCGATGTTTTTGGAACCTCGTGTAGCACCTAGTCTGGAGTGATTAATGGATTCAGGTTGGTTACCTCGCTAGCGGACGACGAAAATAAGAAATTCCATTAACACTTAACCTGAATCGACCAAGCAGGGCTCTTGGGTTAAAAGAACAGATTCTTATAAAAAAGAGGATCCAGTAAAAGGGTTTCTTACTGGCTTAATTTAAAATGGCCTCTAGAAAGTCATACTGATAATAATAGAAGAATCTTCTGCAGTACCAAGACTGGAGTGATTAATGATGTTATACATAACCTAAACTCATTCACTAGAAATTTAGAAATAACAAAGACATTATTTATAGAAGAAGGCTATATACAAACTAAGATTTGTACATCTCACTAGAAGGAAAAGGTCACTAGAATGTGAGTAGAATAATCCTAATTCTAACCTAAACTCATTCAATAAAAATTTAGAAATAACGAAGAAATTATTTATAGAAGAGAGTTATATACTAAAGAACTAGATACAAATTAAGGTTTGTATATCTTACTAGAAGAAAAAGGCCATTAGAAACTTAGCAGAAAGTCATATCATAGTAAATATTTGGAACCCTACAGGCATGCCAAAATTAAACTATTGAAGCCCTAGGAGAAGCAGTGTAAAATTAAAGAATAACACAATCTGAAAATTTAGCTCAACCCCATCTGGGGGTAAGATAATTTCGAAGCAACGTGTAACCTCCGTGGCCGTATTTCTGGGATTCTACGTCATCTGCTAGTTAAGTGAGTCAAAACTCAAATATTAAAGCCGTAGGGGGCTATTATAATGTGCTAGAATTAGGAAATAGCCCGAACAGAGTCGGTGGTACCGCGATCCAAATATTAAATCCTTAGTGGGACTATTGTATCGCAGAATTAGAGGATTCCGCAAGTGCAGAATTTACATGAAAAGGAAGATGATATAAAGCAATCTTTAACCTTTATGGTTATATTTCTGGGATACTACCTCGTTCGCTTGGCAGGTACCATACCGCAAATGTTAAGCCCTTGGGGAGACCATTATATCATAGAAGTAGAGTATTCCACAAGTGCAGAATTTATACTAAAAGGAAGATAATTTAAAGCAACCTTTAACCTTTACGGTTATATTTCTGGGATTCTAGATCGTTTGTGCTAGAGAGGGCTATTAAACCTGAAATATTAAATTCCCAGGGACGATATTATATCATAGAATTATTTATAGCTCAAATCGGGAGAAAATGATTTAAAGCAATCTAATCTGGATTCATAAATATAGGGAACAAAACTCTAATGTGGTAATGCAGTATCAATGGTACCAATATACGCACTGCCAAATTCTAGGATGTTAAAACCTAGAGTAATAAAATTTAGGATGACAAAGTCTATGCCCCTTAAAGCTAGTGTACCGACGCATTGAAACTAAGATCTAGGGGTGTTAAAGCTTAAGCTAGTATTCTAGAGTATTCTTTGGAAGTATATGTTTTCCTGGGGATTCACAAAAGAGAGACCCAAAATGTGGGATGTCACCTCATCTAAGGCCCCTAAATCTGGGATGCTACCATCTAGGGTCCCTAAAACTGGAATGTCACTATCCAGGATCCCTAAAAATGAGATGTTACCGTCTAGGATGCTTAAAAACTGGGATGATATCGTCTAGGGTCTTTAAAACTGAGCTACCACCATCTACGGCCCCTAAATCTATGTTACTATGATGCAATGTTCAACAATCTATGTTACTATAATCTAATGTTCCAAAATCTATGTTGCTATGATCTACTGTTCCATAATCTATGTTACTATGATCTAGTGCTCCAAAATCTATGTTGCTATAATCTAGTGTTCTGTAATCCAAGTTACTATGATCTAGTATTCCAAAATCTATGTTACTATGATCCAGTGTTCCAAAATATATGTAACTATAGTCTAGTGTTCTGTAATCCATGTTACTATGATCAAGTATTCCAAAATCTATGTTAGTATGATTCAGTGTTCCAAAATCTATGTTACTATAATCAAGTGTTCCAAAAATGTTGCTATGATCTAGTGTTCCGTAATCTATGTTATTATGATCTAGTGTTCCAAAATCTATGTTGCTATGATCTAGTGTTCCGAAATCTATGTTACCATGATCTAGTGCTCCTAAATCTATGTTATTATGATCTAGTATTCTGTAATCCATGTTACTATGATCCAGTGTTCCAAAATCTATGTTACCATGATTTAGGCTCCCTAAATCAACGTTACTGTGGTCTAGTGTCCCAGAATCTATCACACCGTGATCTGCAACATCAAAACCTGCGATTGTGAAGTCTGAGGTACCAAAATCCATCATTCTTAAACAACGTGGCGCGAAAACGATCTATTCGCGCACAGGATTAGTCCAGGATTGAAGAGTGAGACAGTCAGGGGGAATTTCGGGTTGTGTCAAAGGCAGATAGTCGGATAGGGGAACGTTTAAGCTTTGCGGTCATAGAACAGGAATGGGTGAGGTTAAGTCCCGGGGCTTACCGTTAAAGTGAAAAAGACAGAGCAGCGCTATCGGAAGCAGCGAACCGCGTAGTTCCGATCTCTCGGTCGGGGGTGTCTTGGTAAATCAATACGTCCTGCCGTATTAAGCCCAGGTCGTCCCTCACAATCACATCGGCGATCACCCCCGGATTGTCAGCTGGTCGATGCGAAATTACCATTTAATCACCGCTCTTACGATTCTTGGTCCCCCGCCGGTAGTTATAGTCGTGCGGGGACGGATGGCGCCGGATTTATGGTAACCATTGGCCTGCGCTGCTTGCGCTACTTTCCTAGTTGATCGTGCTAAACGCTATTGAGGTTAGGTTAGTGGAACTTATCCGTTGTCGATGGTGATGATGTTCCGAGCTAATAAGGGGAACTTTGACTTTGGAACGACTCGATATACAATTGCGACCGTTAGTGCAACATGGCGGATGGTTGGGTTATGGTGCCAATGTCTAGTTATTTTTTGGTGATTTAACTAGTAGCGTTAGTTTTTGATTGTTCTGTTTAGAACGTTTTTGTAAATGCCTGTAGAAAATTGTATTTATGCAATTGTTTCGATGTAACATTGTTCTTTGAAATTGTTATTGCTATAGAATTGTTTGAAAAGCTGTTAAAGAACGCTTTGGAGGTTAGGTGTGTGACACTTGTCCGTTCTTGATGATTTTGTAAGTCAATAAGGGAAATTTGACTTTGGAACTATTCGATATTCAGTTTTCTGACGACTGCTGACTCAATTGGGACCGTTTGTGCAACATGGCGGACAGTTAGGTTATGGTGCCAATGTCTAGTTATTTTTTGGAGATTTAATTAGTAGTGTTTCAATATGGAATTATTTTTTAACTTTGTTGTTGCTGTAGGATTATTTAAACAATGGTTAAAGTGGAGAACTTTCTACATGAAAATAAGAAATGCTGAAATATTATTGCTTAAAGCGATTTTTCAAATAAAATTGTTTTGTAGGCAGAAATGAAATGTAAAATCTGAAAAACTTGGTTTTTGTTCGATTTAAAGGGTGCAATTTTTTCTGAGCAGATATAATGTAGGAGAATTTGCAAAAAAACAATCGAAAGGAAGGTACACCATGCGTCGAATTGGAAATTATTGGGTCTCAGCGTTCATTGATTCGAGTTTATAAATGACAAAAACGAGGAAATGCTACTTTATTTATGGAAGTCGATATTTATATTGCAGATAGGGACAGGCAGCGTAAAACGATTAATTAGCTGCGACGGAAATTGATGACTTACGTTAACAAATAACGGTACAAATGTGCGAAAGTTTCTGTGAACGACTGCTGTTCGTTTACTTTCCTCGACCAGTGCTATCAACAAATTAAAAAACCAAATTCCCAATCCTGTCCAGTTCGAGGACTGGATGCTTTCGTGATGAATATGGAGTGCCAGAAATAAGTAAATTGACAAATTAGTAAATTAAGAAGTTGAATGAACAAAATCAGGAATGATGAAATAAATAAATTAGGAAGTCAAAGATATGTGAAATAAGAGAGATAGGACATGACAGAATAAACGAAATAAGAGATGGCAAAATAAATAAATAAATGAAGAGAAACAAGAAATTGGTGGAAACCAGAATGAACAATTGAAGAAACACATAAATTAACAAATTACAAGCATTGAATAAACAAAGTCTGGAATGAGGATACAAAACAATTCAGAAATTGATGAAATGATGAATTAAATAAATTAAGAAATAATGGCAAAAAAAATTAAATGATTCACAAACTGACGAAAACAAAAATTAACCTATTAAGAAATGAAAAACTGGAGAAACGACGTGATAAATGAAGCAACGAAGAAACAAACAAATTAAGGAATACGGAAATTAACTGAAATTACTATAATACTTTCTGAAGCAACATTGAGAATGGCGTTTGAAAAATGTCGCAAAATCGATCTCGGGTGCGTGAATTTGATTCAAAAGTACCAATGCAGCGTCGGACCCTATTTTAATTACTCTTCGTTAGCATGGAGCTTGCAAGGATTTTTTCCAAAAGCGGTGCGCATCAAAGAACACGTCGAAGTACGAAAATGAAATTTTACAAACTGTCTGACACAGCGTGACCCCTTTTAATTATCGGGCACCGTTTCGAATCAACGATTGAGCAACATGGCGGAATTATTGCTTAACTCAGCGTTCGTCGTTTACTTGTTCATTTCATCAGCGTGCGCGTGCAATCGAAAAGAATGCGTTGTTATCCTCGCGAACGACCGAATTAAAAACACGTTAACACTTTTCCGGCAACCTCGCGTTGTTCCGCGTTCCCGTCAACTTTGATTCGCCATTCAGTTAAATGTGCAGACTTGCAGCAATGAATTTCTTTAGTCGTTGCGAATTCATTCGATTCAAATCTTGTTAAACAAAATATAAAAACGAAGATTTGTATATGTCTTTATATATTTATATTATATATTTTATATTTTATACTTTTTTATATTATATATTTTATATTTTATACTTTTTCATATTATATATTTTATATTTTATACTTTTTTATATTATATATTTTATATTTTATGCGTTTTTATATTATACATTTCATATTTTATACTTTTTTATATTATACGCTTTGATAATAAACGCAGGCCATTTTCTATCGAATCGAATTTCTATCAAAAGGTGAAAAATTCATTTCGACAAAGTGAAATGTTGCAGAAGAAAATTAGGGGAGGGGTGCATATATTATTTAAATTATGCATATTGACTGTGTGTGTATTGACTGTATTTTATTATACTTTATAATAATATTATCGATAAGAATTCTCGAAACATTTTTCTCAAAAATATATGTACATATACGATTTAACAAATGCAATAAAATTAATATTTTTCCTTAAACATGTATTTGCAACCAGTGCAAGTGAAATAATGTGTACGCGTGTACATACAGGGTGCTCCATATAAAAGAAACCT